>NC_135153.1:14303243-14611836 GCF_050948215.1 Halictus rubicundus | reverse complement strand
CAGTCCAGTAAACCCAACAATCAGAACTACAGTGATTTATGGTCCAGCGAATCCGGCAATCCAATGTCTAGTAAAGGAATCCGGTAAAGCAATTATTTGAAAGTTGTTTGTAACAGAAATTAGTTTCCGGAAGAAAGATACGACTGCGTGCAGGTCCCATTTCGAATATTAAAGTTTGCGTCTCTGCGCAAGAAAAATGTATGTAGATGAAATTAAAACTGCGACAGGGACGTAATAGAATAACTCGCAATTCGAGATTGTCTGTGGGACAGGGTATGTTTTCAATTTGTCAGGCAAAGGAAGGGGGGACGCGAACGGTGACTGTCAGGACGTTATAATGGACGTATGTCGGCTAAGATTGTTGTCGACGATTCCCGTCCGTGTTCATTACGCAGCGCGGTTCGCGGAATTGTGTTAGCAGTGCCATTGTAACCGCAAGAGGACTTACGGTTCACCGTAATACCTTCAACCGGGGAGGGGAGGGGGGAATCCAGCACGCATCGTTAAACATATCTGGCTCAATAACTCGTCGCACGACAAGCATCAGCGTGAAATGCGGATCCGGTAGCTAGCTATGGAGAGGGTTAATGCGAACCGTACGACATTGGTCCTCCTGTACTCCACTCGTACCTGTTCACTTTGGAAAATCAAAACGTCGAAGCCGGCTCGATGCTGAACGATGCACGACACACCGCTGTTCTCTGTCCGAGAACATTGGTCAGGGAATATGAAAAATATTCGGGTCGACGATTCATTTCGCGAATCCCCGCGCAAAAAGAGAATTACTATCACCATGAATGTATTCGGTGCAATATGATCATTGAAACAAAATAGTGAAATCGGGGGAACTCGCATCCGCGGAATTGCGCGATAGAATTCACTCATTAGGGTTACATTAGGGCATAGAGGGGAGCAGTTCTGGATCCTGCTTGACATGAATTTGGATTCAATTCAAATTTACAGACCTAATTTGGACTCTGTTTCGATTAGGGATACGCCTAAACTTGAACTGAATTAGCACCAGCGCTGTCCTACAATTTGGGCATCGCTTGTACCTGTTCCAGACCTAACCTGGATTCGTTTGGCATCTGATCCTGACTAAGGTCCTGGTTGGATTTCTCGAAGATTAATTTTTATTTCAAGACTTTAGTTCTATATCCCTCCCAGTCTGACAATGATTAGAAGTGATTAGAGATCAAAAGGCATCAACCAAAACATTTTGAAAAAGTTGTTAAAATTGCACAAAATACGTACCCATTAGAACGTCATGGTAAAGGGACAGAAGTCGAAGGAGCGAGGACCACCAAGACAGAAACGAGAGTGTCACTTTCTGGCTTACGGTGTCAAGTAATCAGCAGTAGCTAGCAGAATAATTTCGAATTGGGCAAAGTCTACGGAATGTTTCCCCGCGGAGGCTGGAACGGCGGATTTACTCTCCGGCTAACTGTTCCACCGGAACTAGACTCGCTTCGGAGCTATCTATCCAACTTGGCTCGCAACCCCTAATTTAGATTCGCACGGATTAACACGACGACTTCCCTCTGTTGGCCCTTCTCCCACTTGACGCTTCCCTTTCGCCTCGGTTTCCTTGCTCGGATGATAAGACGTTGTCAACGAATTTATTCCACGGCCGTTCGGGAGTCGCTAAATTATTTATTCAAGGACGGAACGAGGCCGTCGAGGACGCCGCCGCGAATTCTTTCGCTTCTTCTTCTCCAAACAGTATACAAACTTCGCATAATGCTAGTACATTCGCAAACGACTCTCTCTCTCTCTCTCTCACACACAATCTCTCCCTCTCTTTCAGGCCAATCTGGATCTTTTCCTAAATACTGAAGACAGACTCTGATAAACATTTCCTGTATCCTAATGAAACTGCTTAAAACTCAACACAATTGGCAAAATCAAACTTTCGACAAAACTATTTCCCAGCCACCAAATCAATCGTTAAATATTAATAACAGAGGGATAGAAATTGATTTCTTATCTTAAAGGGAATGAACGATGTTCAGGTTTAGTAGATTCTCTCTGAAATTTTCATCACTAGTCCGACTCGGTATTATACGGTAAATAGTGTTAACCTAAATTCTGTTGCGAGCTTGAAATTCTGACATGAAAATCACGAAAATCGTTTTTAGAGCGTAATAAAGTGATAAGGTGGAGTTAAAAGCTATGAATGCAGCAGGAAGATTCTAACTGAAAGTTCTAAAAATGAATGTGTATTAAAAGTGTCTATTTAAGGCATCAAGTGTCGACAAAATTCGTGAAATAACTCGATTAAAAATTACATATAAAATCACTGCCCTATATACTTAGTGAGTCCCAGCAATTTGTGAGATTTTCCACAGTAATAAAAGTTCTATTTGGACCACTTAACGATTCAATCGAATTACGCCAGTTCAAAGTGTCACGTGAATTTCGAGCATCGTCCAATCTCATTAGGAGGCTGTCAAGAGTGATGAAAAACATTTCGACGGTTTTTCATTCGGCAGTGCATCGACCGTCGGCCGGTCGAGCTGTCGCTGTCGCTCGAAACAGAAAAGCTTCGGGAACGATTACGGCTGGATTCGCGCGCGGCAGGTCGGCGTACAAAAAAAAAAAAAATCGCGAGCAGTTACAAACGCGGGATCGATCATGCAAATGGGTTAATTAACTTCGCGGGCGGTCGCGTGTGCGTTTCGAACGGTAAATGGCGGCCGCGTCGGTGATAACAGTCATTCGTGGCGGGTTTTATGGGAACATCGATGTCGAAACGATTCGCGGAACGTTCGAAGAGCGGCGGTTTTTCCTCCCTCCTCCTCCCCCCTCCTAATCGTCCGTGAGAGGGAAACAAGGGGATCGGAACCAAGTGGAAACACCTCTTTATTGTTATGGGCGGTCGTTCGTCGGAACGTCGAGGGACGACAATAAGGAGAGCAAAGTTTCGGGTCCCTTGCCTTTGAGCGACGCTGTCCATATTCAGCGGGCGGACCGAAACTAATAAACGACCGCAGAATTGATTTTACACGGAGGATTCGGCTTCTTGTTGGAATGCATGCACAGCGGCCACTTCCGCCAGGGGTGGGGCCACGTGACTCGAGAATATTCATGATTGGACTGTCCCTCCCGATCGTAAAGGGGCTTCAGACTGTCCTCTGATCTGTCTGAGCTTCCCGGACGGCATTAGCGCCGAGTCACGCAGGAGGTTAAAACTTGTTTGGGCTTATCAACGACCAGTCTCCGGTGTAATTCCGTATTCAGTCGACTCGGGCTCCAGGAATTTCTCTGGCAACTTCCTCGGGCCGCAGGAGCCAGCCGCATCTATTAATATTTTAATAGAATTGTTGATTCTATCAGTCACTGCCAGAGAAGATTGGAAATCGAATATCTTCGTATCTAACCGTAAAATTAAGAACGTGTGTGATACTGAAAAAGATTTTGCTAGAATCATATTCCCCTTCGACTGAATAAAAAATATTTTCGAGCGGAGACGAGGCTGAACTTCGCGGAAAGCTATTGACACTCGAAAACCAACATTTTACTCCAGTAATTTCAATTTTCATTGAATTAAAAGAGATCTAAAATCACCTGCAGTTTGGACTCAAATCCATCAAAGTTTCATGTCACAATTCGCTATCGCGTCTGACTATTACCCACCGTTTCTACTTGCCGTATACAATTTTCCTGATAACCATATTTTATACAATTCTGGTTTACCATGACCGAAAAATATTTTTAATCAAGTGTAAATGTAGCCTAATTGCCACTTCCAGAAGTAAATTTTGACAAAACAGGGCTGCTGTTGGACGAGTTAAGAATAAATTTACAGAGAAGTGGAGACGGGGCTTTAACCGAGGCGGTGGAAGAAGAACAAAGAGCACACGGACCAATTGTGGAACCAATTTGCTCGGGGGGATTTTTACCGGCGCACGATATTTCCATCGATCGCTGGGCCAACAGAACGGAAACACCCCGGTCCCATTAGTATCACAAGTACACAAAGTTTTGGCAAAGGTTTAATCACCGTCAGCCAATCGTAAACGCGACCGTCATTACGGAATTATCGAGCCGTGTGACGTGCAAGATCATTCGCGTACGTACGCAGGTGATCATCAATTAACAAATCTAGGTACCTATTGAATTACCCACTGCGGATTGTTCGAGGATAGCCTCGAACTCTAATGTACGGGCGCAGCCAGGCGCACGATCAAAATGATATTATACGTAATTACCGGCATCGACTGGGTGATCTGAAAATCTGCCTATAATTATGCACAACGCGCCGTTGCATTATTACTTAACATTCTGCGGCACACCATTAGAATTTAAGGAGTTAAACGGCCATTCGCGAATCGAAATTAACATTCACCCCGACATCTTGCTTCGCGGTCTTTTCATTAAGCGCATTAAATTTTACTTTGTGTTAAACGTTCGTGCGAAGCGCGTATTTAAAAATGATGTGATTCTACAGTAATCCGACACTGTGTGGATCTCTGGGCACTTGTCTATTCGTATATTTATAAATTACATGAAAATGTTTCAATCGATATTGATTTGTATCGTTGTTACTTTATTTTTATCATAAATGATTTTATTCATAAAATACATTACGATAATGAGAATTTTCAGAAAGATCCACGGTTTACGCATCAGTAACTTTTTCATTTAAGTTGTGAATTTTGATTACAAAGCGGTTTTCCGAAAATACTCATTTTTGTGTCCACTTAAATATATCATATATTTATATCACTTGAAACATCTGTCCAGTCTGAACAATTCCAGTTTAAAATGTCAACCCTCCAGTTAATTAGATTCATGAAATGGTATTCTGTGACTCGAACGGTAATTAATTTTGGTGTAGCTCTATTTCAGGCGCGTCGAGATGGAAATCAACTTTCTTGGGGCGCACGGATTCCAAACGAATTAACGCTTAACAATGTAATAGCAGGTAATGGATCCACGAGGCGGCCGCAAATCCGCTCGGAGCTCTGAATTTCCTCGTGTCCCATCCCATCGTGTATTTCGCGCGCGTCGAAATCGACCGCGATCGAAAGCCAGAACGGGAAGTGGTATTAAAAGGCCCGGGGCGTGGAATAGGAAGTCGTTCACAAAAGCAGTCAACTGCCGTCAAATCATCCGGCGGCCAGGGATCGTGCGTGCTCTAACCGTCGAATGGAACACTTTACCGGACAAGAAGCTCGTATTTGTGGTGACACTGTAATCACGGGATCGTCGACACGGCGGGCGCACGATCGTTCTCAGCCGTTTCGGCGAGATTTCTGTTTTACCTCGCGGCGATCCGGTGATACGACCATACGTTTGCCTCCCGACGCCGCTGAATTTGACCCAGATACTCCCTGGTACTGTGCATTTGTCTCCGCCGGACCGTTCCATTCGGAGGATCCAGTCTCTCAGCGCTGGCAAGTCATCTGTCCGTTTCCACGGATGACGAACGAGATGAAACGAACCCCTTTTCGGTATAATTTTCGCCGCCCCAGGTGTGTCTGCTACCGTTCCGCCGTTCAGACTCACTGGCTATTCCGTACGCACTCGAAGTAACTCTCAAATGTAAAAATTTTACTCTATTTTCAACGATACCAGCCTCGACACCTCCATTTTTCATCCTTTTGACAGTACATCTTACCTAATTTCCATATAAAATTCGATTATAAATGTATACTTTATTATTTTAAGAAAGTAACGCAGGGTTATGATTCTGCACAGGAAAATGAATTGATTTTGTAAAAAGAATTTTCTTTGTAGCTGTCTTCGTTTCCGAAAGAATTGGGTTTGAATATCGCTCAAGGACACTTGCACTACGCTGGGCGGATCGTTGTTGCCCCACGACTCCAGACACCGGTCACGCGCAGGCGCTAGCGGAGTGGCTCCGCCCACCGTCCTTCACTGTACGCGACCTTGATCGATTTTCGAACTCAATTTTCTCGGAAACGAAGTGAGTTGCAAGAAAATTTTCTTCTACATTTTCGATCCAGTTTTCAATATAGAATCCATATCTTCTTCTCTTCACCTTGGACGACTTAAACTACCCGAGATAAACCGATCAAAGTATATGCATTAAAAAGTAATCAAAGAAAAATATCGATGCTGTTTAACAGCCAGGAGATTTTCGAGTGAAAAGTTCCCAGATATTTTCGCATACCATTCGGTAGATTTTCCGGTTCTACGTTGACACAGTTGCAGCCCCGCTACAAAGTGCAACCGCGAAACGACAGATAAACCGGCTGCATGAAGTTCTTGCCCCGTAAATATTCTCGTGGGCTAGGCTTCTATTTACCGTAGGAATTTCAGTATTTATCGGCGAAAGGATTTACAGCGTTCACTCTTCGCAACATCTCTCGGTCGTTGCTGATTAGAAGTTTACATTCCCCGGCTCGAAAGACTCGCCTCGGGCACGTCAAAGAAAACCGGGGACATTTCCAATCGCAAAACGACGATCTACATTTCGTAGATGTTATTTAACTTTCGAGGGCGCGGCTTGTGGTGCTGGGAGATCTCTATTAAATTCTAGTCTGTCGCAGAAAAATTCACAGGAAAATTGAAGGAAACGGTGATTTTATCTTGGACCCGATAAATAATGCCTCGGTCAAGGAACCTTAACCAAAAGAATTCTAGAATTTTTCTGCATTGTTCTTCGACCTCCCGGAAAGGAATTTCTATCTTCGAAATATTTGTCACAGAAATCCTCGATCAACAATCACACGCAATATCGAAAAACAAACATTCCCAGACCGCAAGGGTACATTGTCGGCGAACGTTCCGGCAACAAATTCAACGGGTAACAATATTATCCCGGAGACGGTGGACATAACGCAATTATACCTCGAAGGGCCGGGGCATCGGCGAGCGGCGCTTAGAGGTCGAATTAGCTCGCAGCCGACCGCGTAGCCGGACGAGTTGTTGATCAACGGGTTCTCGAAGTCGCGGAAGTGGCTCGTAGAAAGCGAACTCGATCGTTCTACCGAGATTTATCGGGTGGCTGGGATACGTGCTCTCCGGAGATACGGTGGAGGGAGCACTCGAAGCTAGGAAGGCCCGCGGGACGATCGAGGTTTGAGGGATGCTCGAGGAGAATTGAAACGTCATGTTCCCGGTAGAATCGCGGTGTGCCGATGGCTAGAGAGAGAGAGAAAGAAGGGGGGAGAAGGGAAACAGAAAGAGATAGAGGAGAGGCGAAAGAGAGGCGCGGCTGGAAGAGGGGACCGGTGGAAACGTTGAAAGCCTGTCGCGGCTGAGACGCTCGCAGAGACACCGTTAGAACGTCCCGAAAGCGCTCGGCTTTCAGATGGAGCCGGCCTGGCTGGTTGATGCGGCCCGCCCTCGCGTATCGATGGAAAGAGAGAGAGAGAGAGAGAGAGAGAGAGAGAGAGAGAGAGAGAGAGAGAGAGAGAGAGAGAGGAGAAGGGAGAGGGCCGCGCAAGGAATGTTTCATGAAGCGAGCCGGATTCCACGCTCCATGTAGCTCGCGGGCGCCGGCATTACCGGAAGAAAGCCCGGTCCGCCGCTCGGAGAAAGGGAAAACAGCTTGAAAGCTTAACTCGGCCGTACGTTTTCATTCGGACCGCGTTTCGATACCGGAAACGATATTGGATGATGCGCGCGCGGAAAAGTGAATTACTTTTATACCCTGTATTACGGGCGCCTTCGGGACCTAGCCCTTCGAAGATCAAGCTGGGTACTACAACCAACCCTTCGAGAGAGCTATGCGCCAGTACCGAGACCAGTTACCCTCTGCGAGACTGTATTTACCAGCTTTTGTGCTGCATCTACACCTTCGGGGACTTTGGGGGATTGAGGCTGTGTTGGTGAGGGTATCTTGTTGTTAATTATGCGACGATTGTTGTAATAAGTGGTCTCCAGGGCAGGAATGAGTTCTGTGGGTATTGGAGGGTTGCATAGGATCTTGGGTTATCCCTTTTTTCAAGGTGGAATTCGTTGGGAATTTTTAATGATGTCGATAATCCCTTGATATTAATTATTAGATTTTTATGTAAAATAAAAATGGTCCTTGACAACTGTAAGACATAGACATTAAATAATAATGTATTTCTTCTTTTAATAATTTAAAAAATTTTTAATATTTTCAGAGTTTTGTATATGATCTTTTCTTTTTCGTCATAAACGAATAAACTCCACAGTGTCAATCACAGTTTCTGTTCTCACCAGAATACTGATTCACATTCGCTGCACTCCGTGTATACCATTTGAGAATATACGAGGGGCTGCAATAGGTCGCGCACAGCATCAGAATTTATCAATAAGTAAATACAATCAAGGGCACGGGGATGCACACGAGGACCCGGGTCGTGAGATGCATAGCAAGAGAGGGGCTGCAGAATCAAATCTACTGACAAAATATTGATACGTCTGGAACAACGTGGGTGCAGCGGAGCAGTTACATGTTAATTACATCGTGCTCGCGGTTCGCCCGTTACGTACGGCGTTACACCGAGCCTCATGAATATTCTACAACGGCGTTGTAAGACCTACGTCCGTTCGTTTTACCAGCATCTTGGTGTTATACTAGCCATCAAAGTTGCCGTGCGCAAACATAATCCGTTCGGGGTCAACGAAATTCCGCTGATAAGTGATAAGAAACCGGCTGCGAAGCCTGGCAGAATGTGCATCGCGTTTCTGGGACGGTTCTTACCGCTTTACGAGCACGGTCGCGCCGATTAGATTCGCAAAACAACTTCTCACATTGTATTTACGAGAACAGTGTCATCGTTACCCTGCCCAAAAACATTTTATCCAGAAGAGCGTTCGAGAGTGCACATATTATTGGTTTGTACTACTTAGAAATCTGCAGCGATCCATCACTCAATCTGGAAATACTAATTAACATACTGCAAACGTTCATGCAGAAACAGAGATTAAATTGAAATTCATTTGTCCTCTTAGCAATTTTAATAAGTCGAGAATACTGTAACATAATCTCGCATAATTTACCATAAAATTGCGAAGCTGTTTTTCAGCATAAAACGACTAATGTGCAAGAGGGTATGATTAGGCACCGGCACGACATCGTCACATCGTCAACGGCGAGTGGGACTCTCAGACAGTGAGTTGGTTCCAAAGTGACCGCTCTCAGTGGAGGGAATCAATCATTTCTCGGGCAAGAAGCTCGCCGGCGTTTTTCCGGGGGGCTCGATCAGTCAGATCTTGGAGGCATTTGCGGCGGACAGAGCTGGAAACTTCAGTCACCGTTCCCGGAGGCGAATGGAGTGCTCTTGCCTGGCCGGAAGCGCAAAAACTTTAATCGGTTTACCGAATGGACCGAGCCGGAACGGAAGGGAGCGTAACGTAACGTAACGGAACAGACAGAGAGAGAGAGGGGGGGGAGGGATAGAGCGAAGGGGTGAGAGAGGCTGCTGGACGAACGCTCGATGGGAGATAATTGAAATCCACGTGGAAAGCTAGGGCCCTCCGGAGATTGCCATTAATTAGAGCCATAGATCACCCGGCGTGGTTTGTGACAAGCAGATCCTCGACCCTCTCTCTACGCTAACCTGCTCCCTAGCTCGTCTTTGCCGTGACGCTGCGTATGCAACCAGTATCTCGCCAGCAACCAGCTCCCGAGGCTGGCTACCTGCTACCGGCAGCCCGCCGATAGTGTATCTGCTTGGATTGCATAACGTATTCGCAATATCGTCTCGAGTGGATCTTGAATTAGGGGATAGTTACGAATCAGCAATAGCTACCGCCTCGGCCTCGGATCCAACCCCCCGCGGACCGATGTCTACTGGATCAACTATGTTTCGTTCACGATCTACCGTCTTCGCCGCGCGACCACTCCAGATCCTAACCCATCGAAGTATCGCCTCAATAGATTAGTGTGACTTAAACCCGGGATCCCGTCAAAGGCCTTTAAAGGCTCTAACGAGCGGAGGATACCCTGGCTGACTACCTCCACCTACATAGTTCTATTCCACTGATCCGTGCTAACGAGTTGCACGATGCTACCCCGACTTTCTCGAAGTGTCGTCTTCTATTGCTTTCTCCTAAGCCGTTTATTAATTATCTAGCCTTCAATTTGAAAACCCGTCTAGCTTTTAGAAGTCCTAGTTACGAGCTTTTACCTGCCAGCGATGCTTTAAGCCTTCACAAATGAAGGATTAATCATTGAAGGCTTCCTAATATAGTTTTCTATGGCGACAGCATGTTTCACTCGAGAACTAACATGTCACTCTCGATAGTACAGTTTAATCATTACTTCGGGATTGTTACCTAAAAGAAAATTATTATACAAAAATTATGGTATTATGGTATTGAAAATTATGGTATTGAAAAACCTTCTAACAAGCTTTCGGTAGGTAAAGCGTTAAAACACAGTTTTGTTAAAAATGCATAGAATCCTCGACATATATATGACTTCTATATTTATATATATGAATCCTTGTCTTACACACAAGAAAAAGCATCAGCGACGAGAAGTAAAAACGAAAAAGAAGAAAACCCAGAAGATATGAAGAAATGCCGTTCCATTAGCCGGCAAACACAATTAGCTCCCGTCACGTCTGACCAAAGTCCCCCGTTTCCACTTAAAATATTCATACACCAATTGAGGGTTCCAAACCATCCGCGAACTTGTCGTCCAACAAGAATAAACTTCCAATTCAACGAAACTTCTGGCCACGTCGCACAACAAATCCCCGACTCTTTATTTTCACCGTTTCCCCGGGAGCCTTCTGGTTGTTTCGTCTCAATTTTTCTTGCCACCCCCTATCCCCTCCATCCTTTCCCCGATCTCGCGATACCAAGATGACGTTCCGGGTCGCGCAGACTAATTCCGCAGTCACGGTGTCCCTGTAATTCAATACCACGCCGACGGGGAGGGCTCGGCCCTTCTCAGTATTCCCGGCTGTCTCGGCCGACAAACCGTAGTTCCACTTTTGTTAGAGTTGTATCTGCGAGCCGAAGTTTTCCCCGGTCCCTCCGTCCATACTTATCAGTGAAAAAGTGTTCCGCTGATAGCGACCGGCAGGAAACAATGAGGAGGAGCGTTCCGCGACAGCGCTTCCTTAAGTTACATCGGAAACTTTTATTTGCTCGAAGCCCTCCGGCGAAACTCAGGTCGCTCGATGTTAATTGCCTGGCAAGAATTAAGGCCGGGTTCGATTCGTCGGGACACTTGAACTCCGGCCTCGACTATATCCGCCGCATGATCGCCGCCTAATCGCTTCCACAGAACGCGGTTCCATTGGTCACCGGGAGGAAGATATCGGTCGAGTTTAGGGTATCCAGCCGGTCCAGGAGATTGATTCATGGATAGGAAAATCTGTAGAAACGTCCCCCCTCGGTATTGGCTGCCTCTGCGAGCAGTAATTTGTGAGAAGGGTCCGTTTTGGTTGAAGGAAGACATACGATGTCGAGGCGCTACGCCGAATCCGGAGAGCATTACGCCGAACCCCCGGCACTCTAATGACGAATGTGCTTTAACAACCGTTTACTACGCTACGCGGTGCCATTACAGAAATTGGCCGCATTCGCGCCATAATTGGCCGGATTCCGCGGCGAAAGTGTGGGAGAAGATTGACGGGTACGAACGGGATACTTTCGTATGGTTTCACTGCTGTTGGTTGTTAGGCCCTGTACTAACACGGTTATGGCATCACTGGTCGCGTGTGGCGATTATTATTGCGAGGGAGGCCGGTCGGGGTGGTTCTTGCGGTTTTTTGTGCGGGGGATGGTTTGTGAACTGGTTTTAAAAATGTGGAGCTAATAAAACACTTGATTGTTTTATGAAGACAATATTTATATAGCTGAGACGATATTCTGACATACGGTTGACTTAGACTACTGGAAATCCTGAAATATCGGCGAATCGCATATTCCGATCCTGGAGATGGAAATTCCTGATGCGATAAACTGTTTTAAGTACGAGTGACAACAATGTCAACGTTTATATTCCAGGAAAACAGCCTGACGTATGATTGACGCGGCCTACCGAGGAAGATCTAAAAAACCGATATTTCCAGTTGAATTTACCATGAATACGAAACTGGTACGATTTCGTTGACCGCCACGCTATCTCGCTTAGATCCCTTAAGAGGCTGCTAAAGGGACACTCGCGGAGCTGCAGAACAAAAGGCCAAGCGTCGAACGACGTTCGCCATCATTATCGTCGTTAGCCGAGGAGCACAAAGCGAGCCAGGTTCAACAAAGTCTTCCCAAAGGAAGCACCTTTGGTAGCCTGGGCCGACGCGGAACGGACAGATAAAGACATAAACGGAAACGGCGGCGGCCGAGGAAGCAACGGGAAGAGTCGCGCGGAAGGAAAAGAAAGCCTCGAATTTACAAGCGGAAACACGTACACGCCGGCGGTTCCCATGGAAGAATGCGGGGACATTAGGGAGGAAAATAAGGGAGACTCAAAGGGAGGGTTACCCGGGTAAAGAGAACCATAGCATTAGGGAATTCGAGAGTGCGAGGTGGAAGGGGGTTGGTTGAGTCGGAAGAGCCGAGGGAGGAAGGAGGACCGGTCTCGGTGGGGTGGCTGGAAGATGGTGTCTGAAGTGGAGAAGCTTTTTTCATTAAAGTACAGAAAATCTTTTTAAGGGGTATAAAGGACCGACTCACGGAATTCCTTTGGTCGACCCGAGTCCCGGGCAGTGAAATTGCCGGGCGCGATACCCGGGAAGGAAGCGACTTGATAAAGGCCGAAACAAAGACGAGGAAACAGTGGAGTGGGCAGTTGTGCGCGCGGAGGGGTCCTAGAGAAGCAGGGGGTGGTTTCATCGTGCTGGCGAAATTCCGTGTTAATGTCATTCACGGTCGATCGCCGGCACAAAAGGGAAACACCCTCGAAGCATTCCACTTTTAGGAAATTGTGCAGCGCGTCCGTCTTTGCGCGACTCGGTTCCGGTCCACGGTCCAACGCGCCACCTGCACGCCCCCTTGCGCAGCACCCCGCGCCCGTGGAATTGCGGGGGTGGCAACCTCCACGCGACGGTGTTTCGTTACCTCGATACAACCAAGCGCTGTCTCTCGGACAACCACTCCGGCGAATGGAATATCGGGAACCGGCCGGGTGCACCTCCGTCTAGCCTGCGATCCTACGTTTCGATGCCGCAGACGTTGCTTGCGGGAACGGGACACGCTTCGCTGTTCTTGTACGAGATGTTCGGAATGCTCCCGAGTGGTTCTTGCGATCTAGAGACACGGGGGTGCGCGGGATGATGATCATATTTTGGCGAATTAACTGGTTTGCTGGTTTGTCAGGGGGTGGTCATGCAGAAAGAAAGCAGCAACTGGTATATACAGAATAAAATTGCGCTAGTGGAACCGTCGCATGTATAGGAGTCAAGAATTCGATTTTTTTTATTGCATTTTTAAAAGATGAAATACCTTAAAAATATTAAGTCATTCCATAAGTAATATTGCTTTTCTTGATATATTTTTAACGACACAGTTAATGTATTTTTCGTGATTAAAATTAATTGAAAGATGGGAGAAGGTGATAGGTTAAAAAAATTAACGCAAATACATTAACATTGAAGTACATCACTTTGAACAAAACTCATGAAAATTCATCACCCTTTCGGCGACTACATAAGGCAGAACCCTTAAACGAGGCAACGTTTTTTTTTTAGATAATTGGTTGTGAAAATTCGTCACATTCTCGGGCATGTTAGACGAAGTAGAATGGGTAGGTCATGGACAGACGCAGCAATTCCTTAGAACTGGAGGTTAATGGTATAGGCACTCTGATAAATTTTATTTTTTCCAGTCTTGATTTCATTAACAAAATTACTTCAATTTTGTAGGATATTCTAGAGGCTTTGGCAATAAGCGTGTTATATAGTAAAGTAACCGACAAGGAAACGTAGAAAGAACTGTACTTACAGCTCCAGAAAAATAAAGCCTTGTACATACGAGACACGACTTAACAGTGCACAAAGCTGCGACTTTATTGCATCGTGGATACCAGTGCAGTGCAGCGTCCTTCCCTCCACGCGTCAGTACAGTTTCATCCCTGTTATCGAGACAGTCCTCCGTCCTGCCTCCCAATAAACGAATTGTAAGCCCTTTTTACGTCGCGTTTTATCTTTCACGAGTCTCCGCCGCGTCGTCTAGACGTATTTTCCGCGAATTAGATCGCAGGAGAGTTTCGCTTTCCAGAAATTCATCCCGACATCTGCTGTCGTTGATCGGCGTTCCTCGAGAAATCTGGGAATTTATGCATCGTCCCGACGCCTCGCCAAATTTTACGAAGCATTCTCTCCGTTAGTTCGGTACCTTTCATACGAGGCTGACGCAATTATTTGAAAATAAACGAATTCACGTGCTTATATATCCGATTGAAATCTCCTGAAAAAAATAATCCGTACTTGTTGGTTATTAAATCGATAAATAAATGTCATCGATTTCGGAGAACTTTTATGGTCGCTGGTTCCGCAGTCACCAGTTACGAGCGGGTCGATCGGGAAATGTTATTGACTCTTGGAGCCAATATCAAGAGACAAATTGCAATAAATCAGGAACACATGCTTGCTATCAATATTGCGTGCTCCGAGTCTGTACGAAATCATTTCAGCTAGGATGAAAGTAATTTTCCAATAACGAATATTCCATCTGGAAAGTTTAACCGGGAATTATTTCACTCGACGAACATCAAGAAAAGTTTCAAGATTAGTGGACAGTAACTGGTATGTTGACACTGTTTATTGTTAAAGGATAGCTGAGATGGCAGTGATTGCTGCACAGAAAATTCACGTGGAAATTGTAATGGAAGTTCTCTCGCCTGGGACCGATAATGAACCTGATAATAATTCATTGCTATATTATTTCTAGCTTCGTTATCCCCTTCTATCGGCAATTCGTTGCATAAACGACGATAGAATGCCGGCGATTGCGGGTTGATTGAAATACCCTCGGGACAGGTTAAACCTCAGAGGTGCACTGAAATAATTGCGCATTTATTTCGCGGGCTAATCGAGGCTAATAGCGGCCACGTTTACGATGAGCCGGGGGAGGAGGATAAATTTAAAATAGATAATATTCTCGCGGCGTTTACTCGCCGACGGATTGAGCTCAACTCATTTTCCCTTTTATGCCGGATAATAAAATAGAAACACTTTGCCGAATCTTCAAACGATGAATGGTTAACACTGAATACCCGCTGCGTCAATGGATTTGAAACGCAAATCTCACTCGAATCGGAACTGTCATTTCGTGAAAAGCGAGTTCAGGCTTGCGCGCGATTAATAAACCATCTCGCTTTTCAACGTTCTGCCACGAACGATCGATAAGCAATAGATTTCTCTTGTTGCAGATCCGCGGGGCGTTGTCTCCGGAACCGCAGCCGCCGATCCGCTTGCTGTAGGTGAGTGAAAAATTCAGCCCGCGAACGTATCGTCGCAGAACGAGAAACCATCCACGAGCGCCATAAATCTCGCCGTTCGCAGTTAAAGGGCGACGGGATTTAATTAATAGCGTCTCGGCTGGCAATCGACGCAACGGTGTAATTTGACTCGACAGCGTGATCGATATTGGCACAATATGCGCCGCCGGAAACGCATAATTCGCCACCGCCTCGCATCTCGACGATAGTTCGTCGCATCTAAATCAGTAAAAAGAGTCGGCCATTTCTCGTCTGACGAACGACAGAAAGCTTTCAATTTTACAGCCCCACGTTGCTCTGTTAGAATGTGGTAAGAAGAATAGCAATAAATTTCGGAACGTAAAAGTTTCATCGAACAAGTTTCCATTAAGTTCAGTAGAACGAGTCAGTCATATATCAGATCTTCGCTTACAGATAAAGCCAACAGCGAACCTCGATTATCAAATATTCCTTTAAAGAACAAAAATCAGACATCTACATTACAGGAAATAATCGAGTGTTTCCCATTTCAGTAGATTAAGTCAGACATAGATCAGACCGAAGAAAATGAAAAGTTCTTAAATTCACCCATTGAAAAAATGTATCTCTAACCTGTCTAAAAATATGAACTTCTCTATCACACGATATTACCAAAGAGTACGTCATCTAATTCAGTGGAATAAATCAGCCATACATCAGACATTCCCTCAGAAAGAAACCCAGCCCTAAACATATTAAATATTCTTCAAGAGTACCGAAACCAAGCATCTGTATAACAAGGTAAACGGTCCATTGCACCCCGTTCTAGTAGATCGAGTCTGCCACAGGTCAGACACAGCCCGAAGCGGTGAGAGCATAGATATTCGTCGGCGTCTGGTCGATCTCCGATGCATACCGGATCCATATCTCGACAGGAGGCGACACGGCAAAAAGTAACATGTGAAAAATCGAGGTTATACCGGGGAGGAACGTCGTGCTCGATTCGCCGAATCCGGCTCAAGAAACGTTCGCGAACACGAGTACCGACGTATCGGTGTTCAGGCATCAACACGCGATTTTTTCCACGAACGTTGCACGTGGTAGGTGACGTCGTCGACAAGACGATCGTCGTGAAATTGAATCGTCCAGATGGAAATTCGCGTCCGTCGGCGACGGACTTACCCGTGCGCGCGCGCGCGTGTGTGTGTGTGTGTGTATGTGTATGTGTGTGGATATGGTAGTACGTGCGGAGTCTGTGCGCGTATTCTTTGAGGCACGTATTCGGTGCGGAACTGTGCTCCTATATCGTTTTCCATACTCGAGCGCCTCGGAAGTTATAGAAGTCCGCCGCGTACGGACCGAATCGTAAAGCTTCTGGACATTGAAAATGGGATTTGAGGGATGACGGTCCGGCCGGTTGGTCGGGACGAGGGGTGGGAGAAGTTTCGACTTCGTTCGGAAACAACAATCCGCTCAGATCTTATTTCCCGGGCCGTTCTTTGATCCGACAGCTTGCTCTACGGTTTCTCCTACTTCTTTTTCCACTCTCGCGGGTCCTTATACAGGACGTTGCGTTCCTGTAATGGCGGGTCCAAAAGAAACCAGTTTGTACTCTCCCTTTGCCCGACGGAAACAATTCGATACGTTCTTTGATGAAACATTTTTACAGCAAACGTTTTACAACAGCTTCCTGTGTTTCTAACGTCTGAAGATCAACAATGAAATAGTTGTGTCAATTGTATCAACAATTTCTATCAGAAATCCTTAAGAATAAGAGCTCTGAGTATACAAGCGTTAGATACATGGAATACACTTTTTCTTTAAATAAAGAAGTCTTGTTGATCGAAAATTATCTCTATTATCCGAACGGCCGTACATTGTATCTGTGATAAAAACAGTTGAATATTTACAGCACCGTTTACATAAATTTTAGAAATAATTTGGAAAACTGTCGACATGATTCTATAATGAAATAAATATCTACCCCAATAACTTTTCATTCAGGGTCCCCATAGAGGGCCAAGTATGGAATCATGAAATTATATTAACCTCCTGCTGAATTAAGATAAATCCTAGAGTACTACATTCAAGAGTAGCTTTTATATCATAAACCCGTAATTCCAAGTAAAATAATAGTCGACCTCCGCGACTATTCACACCAGATCCCCCTGCAGGCACTACCACAGAAGTACCATACTCTTCCATATCCATACCGCGAGCACCAAACTGTCGAATGGTGTTTGAAGAGGCTCGTAACACCGACGGCAGTGTAAATAAAACTGTGTCAGCGTTTATTTCCGGGCGGGACGTGCGAAATCACTTTTACGCATCCACATCCGTATCCGCGCGGCGTAAACTCGAAAAATTGTCGAAGCAGCGCGATGAAATCTTCGCGGACGTCAATATTAATTAGCGTACCCGAGATACTACCCGCGGCGGAATAAAATTCTGACACCGGACGCGCTGCTCCGCGTTCCCGTCGCTGGGAAATAAATTCCACGATATTTCTCGAGAGCGCCTACGATGTCTGGCTCGAGGATGGACCCGACACGCCGGAGACTGACGTCCAGACAGTCTGGGATGCGGGCTCTGCAGAGCGTAAAAAATGCGCAAATAGTGTACAGAGAGAGGCGAAGTGTAGAGGGAAAATAAAAAAAGAGAGAGACAGAGAGAGTAGAAAGGGAGGAGAGGAAGGAGTATGAGAAGGTCGGGGCATTTCCACGAATAGCTGTGTAAACGCGGAGCACGCCGGGGTTCGGGGTTGTTTAGACGAGTTCCGAATGGAATATATCCCGGCCGGAAAACTTTTCAGCTTCAGCTGGTCGCGTAGACGCGCGCCCGCAGCCGAGGACGCATAATCGCGCGAGCGAGTATAGCAACGCCGCGCCGCCGCCGCGCCAGTCAAATATTTGTAACAACGAAACTATATTATTGCCTAGCCCCCGGAGAACGGTCCAGTTATTAAATATCCACGCGGCATTACAATAAACGTTTTATTAGAGCGGCGCAATTAATCAACAGTGATATGAATGCCGAGTGGCCCGACGATTTCCATAAAGTGTCCCTATTTTATGCGCAGCGGGATCAGCAAATTATCATATTAAATATTCCGCGTTTCTCTCGCACGGCCACGTCATCGCGTGGTAAATCAGGTTAATTATGAATTCCCTGTTTTCATCAAATCGCAAAAACCGCGATAACGAATCGTCCCACCCGACGTGTTTTATTCCATTCCCCCCCTCAGCCCAAAATCGTCGCTTTTTTCCACGCGCTAATTGTCAGAAATGGAAAATCACGGGGGGGGGGGTCTATTAACGTTAATCAGATCGCAACGATCGGACAATGTAGTTAGCTGTTGACTTCGAAATATTGCAGTATTAATTAGCCTCATTTTTCCTTGTAAACGGTGAAACCCCGGGCGGATCCTCCGAGGAACCGGAACAAAATTAATTATTACTTCCTACCGCCACGGTTGCACAATTACCTTATTTTTCTGCAGTCGCGATCATCCGGCCGGCCAGACTGCACGGTGAATTATTAGTGGAACGCGGATCACGCCGGAAACCTGTGTCTTATTTCATGGAAATTAAAGACCAACCTGTTCTTTCGTTCCGGAGCTGAGAAGATTAAGGGTGCAGCGGGAAACATTTGTGCAGCGAAGAAAATCTTTGGTCGGTTCATTCGTTTCTTTAACGAACAAGTTCATTCGTTTGTTTCACGTAAGAACGTAATATTCACTTACCCACCGTTTCTTTTTATTCACTACTCGTTAAAATATCATTTACGAAACATCATACTAGAATCATTTTTAGAAATTCTGAAAAATTTACCTGAATACTAAAATTCTAAATAAAAATTGACTGGAAATTATTTAGTAAATCTATTCCTTTGAATATATTGTACTAAATGACCGGTAACGGGCGATACAACAGAAAAAGTGTTATTCTAAAGACATTAAAAAGTAAGTCGGAATAGGTATACATAAAACCTAACCTAAAAAAAGACATTTCGTCTCCACAATTTTCTTACATACTACTAGTAAAAATCAGTGTACAGAAAATTTGTTGAGGGTCCGGATAGACCCCGATACACATCCCTAGAGGTCAGGTATGTATGGATCGTAAGAGGGTTAAAATCGAGGACAAAAATCGATGAAACAGCACCTTTGGTAAAATTATTCCCTTAGTTGTAATGATTAACAACGCGGACAAAATGTGATGAAGAAGAATAAGTTCGCGCTTTAAATCCTCGACTAAAAAAATTCTGCAGCAGGGTAAATAACAGTTTGAGTAAACAGGGGGTGGTTCGAGCATGATCCCCCATTCGAGGAATTCGTCCGTGTTCCCAGTCGAGTAAAGGTCAGCGAGGCTTGGCGACAGGCAGTTCGTCTTCCCTCTAAACACGATTTTTTTCCCCATGGCAGTAGAGGAAAGGGCACGCGAGACGTGACACCGTGCACTTTTGTGACACGTGTCACGCGACGTGGCCGCGTGCGGGGACGGCCCGTTTAAATTCACTCGCTGGAACCGGCTTCATGCTCCATTATACGGTGATTCACGCGTTTTAAACATTTCGCCGCACCTCCCGGGGCTTGGCATTTCGGGAACGAACAACCCCCCACCAGTTTTTAACCCCCTCCTCCGAAACTAAATCCACTCCCTCACGCCTCGTGGAAAACCGGCGACCGTGAAGAAGGAGAGATTCACGGCCGAGATATCGGGACCGTGGCCGTAAAAATTACCCGGCTCCTATTAGTTATCTAAATGCGATCTTTACGAACGGTAAACGGTTTTTAAGGGTTGCAACCGCCAGCTCGGCCGATGTCGACGATAGAGGCCGCCCCGACGTCCAAATCAGTCGTTTAATTCCGCGGCTAAATGTGGGAAAACTTGAGCCAGATATCCGAGGCGAGCCAACAACCCCTACATTGCAGCACAGCTGATTTTTTGTCACGAGAAAAATGTCTAGAATTTATTTTACAATGTCACTGTTCACTGTACAGATTTTATGCATTTATAAAACTCGGCCCAGTGGGAAAGTTGATTAACAGTTGAAAATTTGAAATATTGTCCCTTTTAAAAAGTCCCGGCACAGTAAACAAGTCGAAAATTGCTAAATGCCACTCGTAGTGAATTGAAGAATTTCTTCTCGAAATTTTTTCTAGTTTTTTGACAGAGTATCTCCAGGGCACTTGTTAAGAAAGTGGGAAACGAATCGTGTAAGCAAGCCCGGCTGTAGTTCGGTTACGAAGACTTTTGCCCGGGCGAAAAAACAAGGACACGTAAATGCGGCGGGAAGCTTGTTTGCGAACTTTTCAAAAGACGAATTACGTTTGTTTTCCTGTCGCGACTTGTTAGCCAGATTTTCCACGGGATGAATGTTGCGGGAAAGTAGCTTTTCAGAGTCGTCGCCCGCCTCATTTGCTTACTTTTAATACGGCGGGCTCGTATTGTGACGGAACGTTCGCGTTACAAACTCGGCGTTACGACGCGGCTAACTAAAAGCGCGCCACTTCAAGCGGCCAACGATTCGATTATTTAGAGTTTGTTGCTTTCGAAAAATATTTGTGCCGCGCTACGCCACAGGGATTTACCGCTGTTTACTTTGAAAATGCGAGGCGACTCGAATTCCCGAATGTCCCTGTGACGCCTATTTAAATTCCATTTTTCGAATGAGAATGTAGAAATCCGTCGCGAAATATCAATATCCCAAACGACACCGCCCCCCTCCGAAACGGATGAAAATGATATATTTCGAAACGGATTAAATTAATTCGCCATGTCTCGAATATTGAAACCGTGAAAGAATATTTAACCTGCGCCTGAAATTACATTTTCGAACTGCACTCCCGCGATGTCCCTTTGCCCTTATCCGATCCGTTTTAATCCGCGATATTACTTCATTTACCGTTCGTCCGAAAATATAGTTGGTAAAGTTCGTGTCAGCAAAAGATTAATTCGTAATATTTTCTATTTGAAACGTGCAAGCAGCAGTACTAATTAACCCTTTGACCTCGAAGCCATTTTACCTCCAGAACTCAGATATTTTATCTGATGTTGAATATTTTCGTTACACACGACATTTCTCGTTTTGTCTATATAAAATAATGTATATTTACTTGTACCAAACTCGAGAGTTCAGTAATTTCATGAACATATTTAACAATGTAAAACTTGTTTTTAAATGTGGTATAAAGACGTCCGTCCAACCTTATCGTTGTTGTTAGAAAAATTCGGTATTGGTCACGCTGGTTAGGCGTGGAATCGGTAAGTGGCCATTCCTCACTCGCCAAGGGAATCGTGGTTATCTATTACCGGAAAGAACATGCAGTCATAATTGCTTCCTGTAATACAGTGTAACCGTCGAGGGAGACACCGAGTTTCCCGGGTCGCCGTGCAAAAGCAATCGCAGCTCCTCGTACATCATGCACGTGGCGCGCTGTTACATAAAGCACGGAATGCAATCTTACCGAGGCTGCACGCTCGGAAAGATTGTATCGAATTTTCTGAATAATTCGACGATTAACTAGCGCCTCGTTGTTCCCGCTAAATTTAATATCGGAGCCGCGCACCGGGGGATTGAATACCGAAATAATAGAGAAAAATTATGTTAGAACGAAGAAAACACTCCCACCGGGAGCGAGACCGTAAATCTTCCGGTAGAACATGCGATTCAAGAGCGAAGATTATAAAGCATTAAGTGAACAGCTTAGTAGCTCGGTGGGTAGAGCGACGAACTCCCAAGCGGCGGAGCGGGGTTCCAGTCCCACTGAACCCCCCCCCCCGGAAGTTACACTAAATCCCATTTTTTAATCGAATTCTGCGTCTGTAGAATATTCTGCATTGCTCGGTAATCAAGAATTACAATATTCCAAAGAAAAAGTGGATTTTTCTAGTAACATTTCTACCGTAAAAGGAAATTCTCCGCTGTGTGTAATAAGCAACAGAGTGTAATTTCATGGTTCAAAAAGTTTCTACAAGGTTTCTTTGCAGCTATGCAGATGTTATACAAACTTTGTTACCAAAGAATATGAAGTGCTATGCTGGACAAAGGAGAACAAAGAAGGTTCAATAAAAATGCCGTTGCACAACCACACAACATGAAAGAGAATGTGCGATCATCATATCCTATTCTATGATAATTCAGCGAATAAAAAATCGAGGACAAAAAATGTTCATTCTACAGGAAAATAAAATAAGTTCTTAAACAATTAATAACGTGGGAAAAATCAATGGAATAAAATGAGTCTTCAACATACAGCCAAGAAACTAGAAGTTATACATTGAAGAATTACTCCACCGAAAGGAGTTCTTCAGAGAAAAGAAGAGATGGCGGGTGGTACTAAAAAATATAATTCCTCACCGTACAGCTAACAAAGTAGTTGTACAAGAAAATGAGTTTCCTTTCCAAGAATGTTTAGCAGCCAAACAAGAAAAGATGAAAAGAAAATAAATCCGTGCTACACAAGCGAACACTGTAGCGGTCCTACAGTTCGCTACGTTCTAGGTGGTAGTAGAGTCGGCAAACAAAAAAAGGTTCCACAAGAAAATGAAACCCGCTATACGACAACACACATGTTCCAGAAGAAAATGTGTATACTGTGTCGGACAAGGGAAATGTTTGGTCAGAGAAAACATCGTGTTCAACACGCACACGGCGGCTGCAGGTCCCTCAAACAGCGTAGAACGGACCGTAGGTGTAAAATCATATAAATGTAACGCAAACGTGGAAGGAAGATGGGGTTGGAGAGAGAGAGAGGATAGAGAGGGAGAGAGGGAGCTCGAAATTCGCGGCGCAACACCTCGCGTCAGAATAGAGACATGGAAAGCGGCGCACGTCTTAGGTATGGGACTTGTGTTGCGATTCTCTCCTGGTCTGTGTACCAGCCACGGCGGCCATATATGCATATATCAAAGACCGGCGTGCAGCTCAGTAGACCAACCACGCAGCAATGCATCAAGCCTAGTAATTTATAGCGGGACGATTAACCCCTTCGTGTCCGCTGGTGTTCTCTCCACCAGAGAAGATCTGAAAGTCAGATCTGCCGGGGCCGGCCGGCCTAATATACACGCCTCAAGATACACTCGAACGGAATCCGAAGTTAAGAATCCTCCTTCGGCTCTTCCCATTGATCTCCGGGGCCAGTTTTTCATGCAATCGATCGAGTTTCCAATCCAAGAACGGACGAGGCTTGCTCGTACATAGGTGGAGCATGAAATTGGTTGCTCGGGATAATTTGTTGTCAGTGCTCGTGGCTCCAAACAGAGCGAGAGACCACTCCGGCGAACCCAATTCCAGTTTCGAGCTCCGAGTATCGGCCGGTCGGCTGTCCAGACGAGCATGTCAACAGAGAACAGAAAAAAATGGCCTTTAACGTCTTATCAAACGTTAATGACCCGCCGTCGTCTAAGACGCAGAGCTTTCGAATACTCTGTGGTAGCAACGTGAACGACTCCGCCACTGATAGTCGCATTAATTGGCTTCAATTAAACGAAAATAAATGGCTATAAAACGCTGTCGTTTTATACGGGAAACCGCGGTGTGACGTATAGGACCGCGTCGACCTCCGGTGTTGCGTTCAATTACGTCTAATTCCTCGTAAGTGACTGCACCAATTAAAAAGAACACATCGTTGGCCGCGTGTTCCGTGAAATTGTTCCTCCTTACAACGTGTAATCCGTCGTCGTCGGCGTCGCGCTTCGTGCCGGCGATTTTCGCGAACGACCGTTGCGCAATGAACAACTTAAATTGTCAAAGGGGCCAACCAGGAGGAGTACGATCGCCTTTCCCCGCCACCCCTGGCAATTGCAATTAATCAGTGGCGACCTAGCCATGCCGTGGCACCCCTGTTATCGGGGCCTCTTCTCCGCTAACGGAGTCTTTAATTTAGGTGGCCGAGGACGCGCCGTGGAGAGCACTCGGCGCCCTCCTCGCGAAATGTACAATTTTACCTGAAGTTATTCTGTCAATTCCTTTCGCCGCGTTATTACTCGTTACCGTGTACCCGGTCCCCCTCCGCCCCCTTCGCCTCCTCCTCCTCCTCCCACGCTTCCCGAGCACGAAAAGCTCGCGCAATTTACTCTTTGACCGTTCCGCTCCCGACCGGCGTCGGATTTAATGCAATTTCAAAGATTACAATTAGCAATTTCGTCGAGCGGAACGGCGTCTGACTAATGCCGGGATGCACCACTGCTTTCCAGTGCTGCGAGCCTGTTGGGCGTGTTGATACGAAATCCGCCAGGTTTCATTGGAAATTCGATGAAAACCCCTTGTTGTTGTACCGTGTACAGTTGATTAAATAATGACTCGCTAGTAAGTGAATAAATTTATGAGTTACCGTAGAAGAATTGCTGATCGACCAGCCCCTGAACCAAATTGATTTTTCATCGTGCCATTTCATAGAATCCCCAAGCAAGACCCTCTGTGGCAAGTTTCAAGTCGGTACCTCTGCCACAAGGGTGGTTATCGGGTGAAAACGATTTTAATGAATTATGCTCTACTTCTTCTGTTCCGCATTAAAAATTCGGAAAAAAATTCACCGTCGTGTGTGCCACGAGGTAGAATGTTCATGAAATTTTTCATAAATTTTTTGTCGAGTCGAACAGAAGAACTAGAGCATAATTCATTAAAACCGAGGTCACCCTGTAACTAGCCTTGTGGCAGGGGTACCGACTTGAAACTTGCCACAAATGATTTTCCTTGGGAACCCTATTCCTTCCTGCACCCTTCACATTACGTTATCAATCGGATAAGGGGTCGAAAAAATGATAAAAAAATAAAAGAGAGTACAGTGTTGGTGAACGCATGATCGCTAACGGTATCGGATAATCCTGAAGAATTGATAGGAGGTCGATTAGCTACGAAATTAGGTCATCAGTTCTCCATTAACGACTACACAAAGTTTCCGGTGCTCTGTGACGCCGGTATACTGAAGAATATAGTGCGGCAATCGGGGTCGTCTCCTGATAGAGGGCTCGTGTCGCATTTCATCCTTCAGCGGCAAAAGACCTAAACACTTTCATTTTGTCGGTTAAATGAAATCTCCGGGGCGGGACGTAAGGCCGACGAGGAGAAGCGTTCAGTAGGGGTCCGCTTTGGAAAAATGCGGGGACACGCGCGGAAATACGGTATCGGTGGCTCGAATATAATTCTCATCCTCGGGAGTTCCGTAGCGGTGCATTCATCTTCCGCTCAGAATGCAACGTAGCCGAGCAACGTAGCAGGGCTGGTAGCATGGGGCAAACACGCGCGGAACGTGTGGGTGGAGAGCGGCACGTATCCTTATCGCCCGGCAAGTCGTGCCACGACATCCGGTAATGTAACCCCTTCCGCAACGGGACTCGCGCGGGCGCGGACGTTCCCTCGTAAAATTTCGTATCTCGCCCCGGCGACGACAGCGGCCCACGAGGAAACACGAAGCCGGGGACTCCGGGCTGCGACGAGTGGCACGTACAATGAGGCGACGCTACGCCCGACTCGCTGATAGCCCGACGATATTTGAATCCTGTCTTTCGGCTTGCCTATTCCACCTGAGAACCACTCTATCCCGCTGCGCCTCGATTGACTACACAGGGTGCTCCGAAAATACGGCGTCGGCCAAAATTCAGTGGTGAAAATATGGTTGCACAGAGAGTACAGCAGAAAATACGACGAAAATCAAGAATAAATAAATTGTGATCTTGGCTTCATTTTGAAGAAAAGTGGATTTCAATATTCATCAAGATCGCGTGCCAGTGAATAGAAATCAGTTGCAGCGTCTGATCATGACCTGCCGATTCTACTTCTTGTGAATACTTCGGAATCGAAACTCTCAACGCAATTTTTGTTATTCTTGATCTTTGTCTTATTTTTAGCTGTATTATACGATTTTCGGTACACCCTGTATGCTTCACTATTACTGATACTTTCGGTTCGTTCAGTGGAACGAAACCATTATTCCTCAGACTAGCGACTCTTTGTTACATCCGAAATTATTCCTTGGAGGCGAGACTTGACGCTTAATTTATATTGGTACGATTTCATACAGGATTTTTCATAGATTCGGTGGAACAGGTACGTTATATGTCAGGCTTAAAATTCCTCACTTCATACATATTATCGCAGTCAGTAGCAGAATTTTTAATTAATTCAGTGGTGTACGTTCACCATTTGCCAGGCCTGTACTATTCAGCCCTCAATGGACTTGACCATCAATTTGTATTGATCCAGTATACCCTAGGATTTTTCATCGATGTAGAACAAGTCCATCATGCGTCAGACCAGTAATTTGTCATTAAACGCAAACCACAGTCTCTGCTTTGTACCATTCCAATCTAGTGCAGGATTGTTCATGGTTTCGGCGGAATATATCCACCATTTGTCAAACCTGTAATTCCACAATGAATCCAAAATTCAGCTCTCCGTTTATATATTGTTCCTGTACGGTCTGAATGAACTCTATCCAGTTGTTCTCCATTGAGTCCAACAAACATGGTGCTTTCAAATTGTATTCGTGTATGATTAGCATGGAATCTTTCGATGGTTCAGTGAAACAAGTCGGACGTATAAATTTAACATGGCTTCGTTTAAAAGCATACGGTAATATCCAGCTTGCTCATTACAAGAATTAGTCCGACAAATTTAAAAACATCTTCGTGCATTCCTCGAAAGGCACTGCAATCTCTGAAGGGATAAAATCCTATTTTCCGAGCCGGAGGAGGCAGCCGGTAGATCAAAGATCCACCGATAAGTAAACCTGCGGTGCGGTAGGGAACGAGGGACGACAAACGTCTGAAAAAAAGGAAGATAGGCGGAGCGCAGTCTTCTAAAACGGCGACTCCTTAGAATCGGTTTTCTTTTCAGGAGCAAAGGTCCTGCATGCATCGGGCCTCGTATGTTTTCATTTGACACAGTTCGCCTCGCGATATCAAGTAATGGAAGTTCTTCCGCGATGAAGCTCCGAATGCGCGGCACACAACCACCAGCCCCCGTCGCCCTCTCTTTCACCACCCCCTGACGTGGCTGTTCCGACCTCGGCTCCCGGGAACGATGCAGAGAACGCGAGGGCCAACAGCGAACTTTCGGGGAATTCATTGAAAATGAGCGACACAGATATGGAAGCGCAACTGCGCGTGACGAGCGTTCGGCACAATGCATCGCTGGGCGAAACAATGAGACGTTTCTTCCCCGCGAAAACGCCGCGCCGCCCCGTGCACCGGCTTCAATAATGAAAATGAGACGGAAAAAAGAAGGAATTTCGCTCGCGTACTATATAACGCGCCGATAGGCTCACAACAGTTCGTACAAAAAGCTTTTTCAGCTGGATCCGCGGACGAGAATAATGGATGGAATTACCAGAGCTCCGAGGGGGCGAATTCATCAATTGGACCCCGTTAAAATGTCCAACGACAACCGTGGCCAACGTCGGTCGTAAAAGTTGCACTGTTTCAAGAGTAATATTTTTTATTTAATTCGCGCGCGACTGAAGATGTGTCTAAATATTCAGATACCCGGTTCGCCTGTACATTGAGATTTACTGGGTGAAGATTGAGAGTTTATTTGTTTTTTATGGCCTCGTTCATGTCCGTGTTTATTTGTAGTTTACTATAAATAATAGCACAAGTGAAAAATCGCAGTTGTAGGAAAAAATATTCCTGAACTGTTCTGTTGTTCGATGGCAATTATAAATTGTATTGGACTGCGGATTTATGTGCTTATAGCGATCTTACAAGCAATTCAATAAACTAGTACAGTACAATTTTATCGTGGTGCTCCGTAGCTGGAGAAGTTCCTATTTAGCCCAGTTTAATTGCACAAAAATCAGCAGCTTATCAAAAATTTGTAGAAAAACTGTAAATCACCCATTTGGCGAACACTGTTAATTAAACGGGATGTAAAGTGCACGAACGTGGAAATATCGTTCGGAAGACGGGTATAAATAATTTCGCCCGCGGAGGAAAAGATTTTTTGCTGAAAGCGGTGGACGTCTGAAAAGGGGACAAGCTGGTCAGAAGATCGAGGAGTTCCATGAACTTGTTGGAAATGCCAGCCACGAATTTACCGCGACCGCGAGCACGCTGGAAAATCAAATCCCGGCGGATAGTGGCGGAGCCTTTCGTCCACCCGCTGGCGGATACTTTTGCGAACGCGAGCGAAAACTTTCGCTGCCCGTAAACGAGTCAACCAAACTTCCTGTCCGTTCGTCCATCCGTCTGTCCGACCATCGACCCTGGTCCTGCCGGATTCGCGCCGGTGAAAAAGAATACGATATTGCGTACGAATATTCGTGGAACTTCGTTTCCCCCGCCTTTTACGATCCCGGCGTTTTATTGGTTGGATTCGCAGACCCCTCTCCCCCACCCCCTCTCATCCACCAAGACACTGATTCCCAAGTGTCTTAAAACTAAATTCGAGAAAATCGATTGGTCTCCCGGCGATCCAGTGGATATAGCAGTGAATAGAAATATTTGAACGTGACAAGGACCTCCAGAAATTGGATTAAAAATTGATTGTAAATCGACTAATTTGATAGAGAACATTGACGGTCGAAGTATATTTCTACCTGCAGAGGATTTTCGCCTGTGACAGGTGAACGAGTTGCTTGTTAGTCTGACCTGTTAGTTTGTAATTAAATTCTATACATAATAGCATATACTGCCTCTTAATTGCGCCAAAATAAGTATATCGAAACTCAGATTATAGGTGAAAAGGATATTTATAAAATTGAATAGAATAAACTGTTTGTCATACAGATAAGCCGCGTCGGAATTCAATATTGAACTTACTGCATCGTTAAAATAAAACTTAAATAGATTATTAGGTCTCGGTAAAGATCAAACTAAATACTTATTCCGATCACTAGCATATGCCAATCTCGTGTCAGCCGGGTTTCTCCACAAGTCAATAATTAAGTGATGCTTCCTTGCCATTCAGCGTGGACGAACGCGAATATGCTTTTACGACTCAGACATTTAAAAACATGGTTACTTATACAACTCAGTGGAATTAATCATTCATGTGTCACGCGTCTTAAAATCAATACCTGCGTGTAGTTTTCTCATCGTTAAGAGCCGGAGGACTTCAGTTTCTAGCTTCGGGTTCAGGAAATCGCATAAAGAGAAATTTATCGGATTCAGTAAAATCAGTCAGCCATATATCGTACAGATACCTTCGAGAATACCCAGAGCACAATATCTGTTCGCAGTTACAGCATCGTTACGTCCACACCGGCGTCAGAGTTCCAAGCTGATAATCGTGGGGAAAGAGCTTTGCAAGATCCAGTAGAACAGATCAGTCATATGTTAGACAATTGCCCTCGGGAGATCCGAGCAGAATTCAATATTTGAGTACAATTGGTTGGTCGGAAAGGGTAAATAATCTACAGAGCGGTGTTCTACAGATCGCACGGCCGTGGAAAAGGGGAGTAACCAGATTCAGTAGAGCAAGTCAGTCATGTGTCAGACAATTAGCCCCGAGAGGACCGGGGAATTCAATATTTGAGTTAGGCCGCGGCACGTTAGGGGTAAACAAACGTTAGCACTGTGTGATCGCCATTCGGTAGCGAAGAACGGAATCACGGGTAGCGCGGTGGAATTTTTATGAAATCAAGAATAAGAAGGAATTTGAACGGAGAGGAGGGAGCAGATGGGGAGACTAACGCTGAAAGCAGACGGCTTTCCACGGCGGAGGCGCTATAACCGTAACAGAGCACGTGCGCCCGGTATTTCCACGCGATTCACCGGAGAATAAAGTAGACTTTAGTTGCTTTATCCCGCATTCTCTAGCGGCGATTGCGCGGCGAGCGAGCGCGCGCGCACGTCCGAAAAGTGCAATTTTCGAATGCCTGTACGGGAGGGAAAATAACGACGCGGGGTATTGGTGTTCCTTGTCCGTGACGGTGGCGGCGCGGAGTAAATGTACCGTGTATATTTCCGTAAGTACTTTTCCGGGATTCCCTGTAATGGAACAAGTTTTATATCCGGTCCGCGGCAAGGTCGGTAGGCACGAGGCTCGCAAATTGAATCGAAACCGTATCCCCGATAAATGTCCCGCGACCGAAAATTTAGGCCGAAGCGTCCCAGTCCGGCTGCGTGCCACGTCGTCGCCGGAAGTGTTCCATATACGCCGGGAAACAGGCCGATACGTTGATTAAATTCATGGAGGAGAACCACTTTCCCGAAGGAAATCTCGGTCGACCGCCGCCCCCCCCCCGTCCCTAGTCCGTCGTCGGGCTTATCGATGCGAAATTCAGAAGATTATTTTCGGGGATAAACACGGTGGCCGGGGCCGGTCAGGAAGCCGACACGAACACATAATTATCGGTCTCGAAGTTGTAATCAGCGGGACGATCGTTTTCGTCGCTGGTAATTTTTGTCGTGCTCCCGCGAGCTCCTCCCCTCCCGCGCTCCCCGAGCAGATTAAATTAGCAGGCGATAGCCTGCACGACAGCTCCTGGAGCCGCAAACCGGTCGCGATTCGACCGTGGATATTAGGGATATTTGCGAACGCGGGCATGATGGACCGCTGGGATATCGAGGTGCGAGGACGTCGGCTCCTAAGACCATTGGGATATATGCATATATTCGGTGAATAGGGTCGACGTTGTACATATAATCGTCTGCGGGTAGATCCGCAGGGCTAAGTAGAACGGATCAGCCATAGGTCAGACTGTACAACTAGGCCACGACGAGATTAGCACCCTTGTTACGCTTGTTTCTTCCCGGGAAGAAAGTTTACTAGCTTGTTAAGGATCTTAAAGACCGCTGGTAATTTAATCCAGTAGGTTCGGCCGGCTGGCTGTCAGACAACGGCCTTAAAGCCGTAAAACTTACGCTTTTACTCATTTTCAGGTGAGAATTAATTAGAATTAACAATTTGTGACATTTGATACGATCAATTTAAGCGGTGGACGGTTCTATGATAAAAAAGAATTCAGTTGAGCAGGTCAACGATATCTCAGTCCACTGTTTCCGCGATAATAGAAACTAATTTAATCTTCACATTCGCTTGAAAATGAAATAAAATGTGTCAAATATGTCAAATATGTCAATGTGTCATATATCATTGTCAAGTGTGTCCTGTTTAAAATGTGTCAACTTAACATACGATTTTCGAGCATTTCTCATTAGTACAGATCGTCAAAAAATCAATAAATTAATGCTGTGAATAAAAGCGTTGTCGACTTTCCAGTGGTGGAAATCTATATATATCAGACGGGAAGTCCGAGGAGCGGAAATCGTGAATTTTCCGGTTAGTATCGTGCAGCAACGGTCAGTTTAGTAGATTGAACAGCGGCTGGAGAGCCGTAATTGGAGGAAATTTTTTTGGCGTTGAGGAATCAAGCGTTCTTCAGTATCGGTGTCAAGGATACGCGTCAGCTCCGTGCATACGTCATTGCAACAATCTAGGCGAGCATTCGGTGGCCGGATCATATATAATGCGTTCCACGGCGCGGGTATACGGGACGGGGCCGGTAAACGACCGAAATCTGGACACCGATAACATACGTACACTCGCATACGCGGGCTGCATACGCATTTGCATCTGGCATCCGACGCAGGACTCGCCGCTGCACCTCTGCTCTGCTCTGCTCTGCTCCGCTCCGCTCTGCTCGTGGATATGCATGAGGGACAGAGGCGAAATTTTGGCCAGACTTGAGCACTCGTGAGCATCCTACTACGTCAAGGACACGTGTACAACGCCGCCCGGAATTGCGCCGGCAGTTTTACATCCGTTCCTCCGCCTCCTTTTTCGTCTGCCCGGCTGGAAACAGTGGATACCAGGCAGCTTTGGAACATTTTATGACGGTACTTCGGCTCGCCTTACTTTAAACTATCAGACATTCGGATTTTACGATCGTTTCTACCACCGTATACATTACGGTTGGATCCCTTTAACTTGATTTAAGCCGCAACAATAATTTGTCCGGCTACCCGGCGTGCGCAGCCTCTCAACATTTATTTATTGCCTGTCCTCCGAACAAGAGTTCCCGCAAATTTCCAACGATTCCGTGATGCACCGCTGTTCCTGAACTTTCCATTTTCCATCACGTTGTATTAGGGGATTACGTCGCGCGGTTTCGCCGCCTCAGATTTAAAGTTTACTCGGATTAAGGCTTCCCGGACTCAGGTGGTTGAATTTTGGTTTTCTTCCTCCGGGGAGCTGCAATTGAAAAAACCTCGAAGGAAACCAACTTTTCCGTTCCCTTCCGTCAACTTCCCGGGACTGTTTGGAAACACTGAATATAATTACCACCTGTAAGAAATAGTATGTGCATCAATACGAATAAGAGTGTGAATGTGTACGTAACTTTTATTTACCCTATTTATTGACCTACAAAACGTATTTCTTAAATTTCCAATACTGGCCCACATAAAAAAGTTGCGAATACAACTTTTGCTATTTTCTCTGCAATTTCGGTCAATTGCAATATTTTTCAAAAATTTGTTCACGTTACGTAGCAAACCAATTGTTCTAACTTTTCAAAAAAGTTCAAGTAGTATGATTCGATCTTAAAGAAGTTATCGTTTTTTTCTTTTTAGTGTCCGAATATTAATGGGAGTATGCAAGAAAAAGAGAAGAGTGCGATATGAATTTACAATGTCGATTTTACCATCGTACGTTATTGATTTATGTAACAAGAAGGATGCTAGGGGATTAGCCCAGGTTGCCAGGGGTAATCCAACTTGTATAATTACGAGCAAATTATTATTAACCAGACTTCCAGTCCAATGTCAACCAAGTGAAAATTCGCACATTTCCTACTTTAGACGCTATACAGCATTTCTCTACGATTGTCGCAATGAAAAAGGAAACTAAATAAATTCTAAGGGAGAACGACTACATAGCAATTACCTCTGTACCGTTATCTGTCGGAGTTACGAGCGACAATAAAATCGTTAGGTATATAATGGCAGAAAACCGGTCCAATAGTAACCGGATTGAACGTCTTGTTTACGGAGCCGGGACCGGAACTGGCAGCGTCACTTCGGATGACGCTGCAGTTGGCTTCATCAAGGTATTTACTGACAAACTGATATCCATCATGCGTGGTCGGAGTGGCACCCGTGTGATCCCGGGAGGAGCAGCTGTCTCGTGAGTCGACCGCGAAACGACAAAATCGATGTTGGGAATGAAATAATCCAAACGCGGCGGTGGCTATCTGCAGAACCATAGGGGAAAAACTCGCGATTTTCTGGGGGAGGGGGGGCGTTCGATCCGGCGAATTTATCGTCATTTGCCGGTAAATCGGGCAAAATTTTCGAAGAGGATCAGACCGTGGACGGACGGTAACGTTTACAACAGACCGGCTGAAAAATTGTAATCTTCGAAATGTTCTCTTAAATTCGTTCATTCGACGGTATTATGCAAATGAAATTTTTCGACGGCTCTCACGGTATATTGAAAGCGAGGGGCGACCGGGGACCAGATCAGCCGCAAATAGCCATTTCCGAATTTCGAGATCTGATAAATACGCAGTCGCCGCGTTCTATTATCCGTTGTCTGTTTTTTATTTTTTTTTTTCAACGCCGATCGCTCGTGAAAAAAAACCGTGAGTGTGTGCGTGTGTGTACACCACTGGACCGAAACGCAGGATTTTATTCAATAATAGTTGGCTCTTTGGCGCTACATGCCGAAAATTGGAAAGCGGTAGCGGAAGCGAGCGATTTCGGCCAATATCGGGCTCTTCCGGATTGAGCTGGGAAATCCTTACAAATTTTTTCAACCCCGCGAAACGACTTCCCTTCTGTTTACGAAATCCCGCACGCTTTCGCGAACACCCGAGGATCCCGCAAAAAATTCGTACCACGTACCGCGCGCCTACAATCGGTCGTTTCCCCACTTACGCCAATAATAGGCCGCGGGCCGTGCGTATTGGCGAGGGTTTTTATTTATATTTATCGTGCCGCGCGCTAGCCGTGTATTATTGTCGAGCGTATATTTTTCCAAGCGAACTATTTATACTTTCGACGGCCGGTCCGGTTACCTGTGATTTAAACGGTCAATTTTCATGATGCTTTAACGGGTATAACAAAAAAACAAAAAAAAAAAAATAAAAGTTGCACGTTCACCGTGGTGCGGATGTGGCGAGAAGGAATGCGGGGTTATAAATTCGGGCACGTTTCGAATTAAATTCATTGTTGGCCTCCATTTTTCACGGACCGGGGTACACTCGACCGTTCAGCGGAGTTGTTCCGTGCCACGGGAACCTAATTAAGAAGTTTCCACGGTGTCCGTCGAAAGCAGCCCCGAATTAAACTGCAAATCTTAAAGCGGATAGTGTCGTGAAATTCCGGGAGTGTTTTCGATCAAGTCACCGCCGCCGCATTGCCTCCGGCGAAATTAATGAGCCTTTCAGACCGCCTAATACGTGCGCCTCCGCCGATGAAATGTCTCGGAACGAGTTAAACGGTACCGAAACCTCGATGGCTAAATGACTAGCGCGCTCGACTGACGTCCGCATGGCCCGGGTTTCGAATCCTGCTACGGCGGAAAATATTTTCCATCGATTTTCAGTAATGCTTTGATGGTATTATCTTCTTCGGAGATCATCTTCCATCAGGGAAAAAGCTCTGGAAAAAAATGGGAAATTTTTAAAATACTGAAAAATCCATCAGGAAAAACTGTGAGGCTCTGCTGGCACAGGAAAAATATGAAGCATTGAACGGAAAATAAAAAACGATAAACGAAGCTGATCTATGAAAAATTATTAAGGGCTTCCTAATATTATAGGAATTAAAAACAGTTACTAGAAAATTTGGAAAAGGGAAAATATCGAAAGAAAATTGGGGGCGGAAAAGTATTTAAAGAAAATCGTTCAGAAAATACAAGGAAATCAAGAGAAGTTAATTAAATCTTCTAAAGAAGATTAGAGGACGGAAAACGCAAGTAGGAAATCAATCAGGGAAACTCAACGAGGTTTAATCGTTCCAAGAAGGAAGATTAAAGCTTCATGCGAACTTGAGTGCGCGTCTTAGGAGCGCTTGCAAACGCAACGCAAACGTTTCGGTTGTTTGTGAAGGATTAGCGCGGCGTCCTCGAGAGGATCTCAGGACACAATAGCAATTAAACACCGCTCGTCTTCGCACCTTAAGAATACAGATGCGAGCCACGTTAATTAGACGACTGAAGATTTCCTGTGTTCACTCGTTTGATCGATACTGTCCTCAATCCTCCACTGGAACAACCGTAATGCGACTTTGTTTAAGCTGCATTGCATTAGAGAAGCACTCTTTGTATTAATTATTAGTTCTAGCTTAACGCTAAAAATATCTAGATAGAGTCTACTTTAAAAGAATTATCGTTTATTGCTGTTTTAATTGACTTTCATTGCCGTACAGATGAATTAAACAGAATAAATTTCACCAGAAGTATCTTTATATTAGTAGTAATTCTAAAATTGGAAATTTGAAACTGGTTATATCGATTCTTCTGGAAGACGTATTATTCAAGATGATCAAATCCCGTCTATCGTCCAAATTATATATAACAGAGCCCGAGTGGGCATTGTGAAAGGAATTGTGTGCTGTAGATTATTGTAATTGAACTGTGGAATGGTGATATTAGGAAGCAGAGAACCGCTGGTTCTCTATAGGGATATCGAAGCATAAGGATATTAGGACGTAAGACCATTGGGATATATGGATATTCGGAAATAGGGTCATTGGTGTATATATGATCATCCGGGGGGAGAGCTTGGAATCTCAGTAGAATAAGACAGAGATATATCAGACATTCTACGTCGGAAACTCTGAAAATTTAACGCTCGAAGTTCACACTTCAACATTTCTCACGAATAGTATCTATCTAAATTTAAAACCGGTTACACATACCTTTATCACATTCGGTAGAAACAATTATCGACAAGTCGGCCATTCCACTGAAAATACTGAACAGTTTAAGACATTGTACGGGCGTAGAGGATGCCAGAAACGAGTTTAATACCTGCATTACCAGGGAATGGGGGTACCGAGGCTCAGGTGATCATCGCAAGCGGAGTTTGTCAAATTCAGTAGAATGAGTCGAGCATATATCAAACCTCTCGGCTGGAGAGAGGCCACAATTCAGCGTCTTAGGTCTATTGCCCCTTAAGCATGCGGAAGTAGGGATATGGGGATGCGGATGATGATCGAAAGGGACGCTTAAGTAGTTCAGTGGAACGAGTCAGGCATAGTTCGGCCGTTCGCCCTCGGGAAGCTGCAAAATTTAGAGGGCCTGTGTCGCTGCGGCTCAATAATGCAAAAACGGAATATGAAGACGCATTCGGACCATAAACGTAACTTTCGCCGTCCGGGTGGCTGGCGTCGCGCCGGTCTTGGGTCGGACATCGCGCATGAAGGAAAATCTCATCTTCCGGCGAATCTTTAAAAATGTATCGGGCAAAGGTGGGCTGGTCCGGCCATAAATAAAACATCCTGCATAACACGAAATCGATGGATACGAGCCGAGCGGATCGGAAGTTCACCGTACCGGGCGACCGGCGCATCGATAAAACAACAATGCTGTAAATATTTATCGTTTGCGGCCGGCAAATAAATACCGGCAAGGACCGTTTCGTATCCAATAATCCCAAAATATTGATTAAACCGCGAAACGCATCAATGTTCCGCGATAACAATACCGAATTAATGACTCATAATCAGCGGACCGCGCCAAACTAATTATGAAAAAATGTTCCGTACACATCGATGTGTTACGAGCGACGTAATAACGAGTATGGCGTTGCCGTTTCCCAACCAGGGGATTCGCCCGAAATCATCGGAAACGATAACTGCTCTCCCGGATTCAAGTGTTCTCCGAATCTCTGCGGATACATTAAATTAAGCGGTGAAGAAATTAAATGAAATCGTGCCATCGGGCGGGTCGAAACGAGTTTCAATGGCTGCAGCTGTGGGAACTATTGTCGTTAAAAATACTAGTCAGTCGATGCTTGTTGTAACGTTTTACCTATAGAATTTTTAATAATTATTCTGTGCCGAATGGAAACTTAAAACTCACATTTTATATAATAATCCCAAACGAAATGATAACACTACTTTACTGGGGGTGAGTTCATGCTTCAAATTGCCATTGCTGATGAAGAATCTATTAAATAATCCTTAGGCGTGGATCATAGAGATTTAAAAGTGTCTAAAGAAAATATTGACGCAATGAAGTCGTGTTTCAAACTGTTCGCGTTTCAAAGAAAGGCACGTATGCGTAATTCTGATTTAGAAACTTTCCTGAATAACTGTAATCAAAAATGTTGGAGAGCTTCAACGAGCCATTGCAGTGGATTAACCCGTAATTAGTCCGCGACTTTCAGCCGGGAACATATAGGCACAATGCAATCGTGCCGGTGAATTGTTTCTGTTCGAAAGAAAGACACCTCGCGTTTGAAAGGCGATCCTCGTCGGCGAAATATATTTTCTCTACCGTGATGTTTCGCGCCTTGAGGAATGAACGGCCCACAGATAATCGATATAAGCCATAGGATTATTAGAGGGTTTCCCAGGCCGCATTCACGTACCGTGAATAGCGATGCAAGCAGCTGTTTGATGCTGATCCCGGTGCGGTGTATTTCCCGCTTTCAGCTTGTTTTTCGCATGCATTTCAGAACGGCGAGCTTTGAACCCCGGGCGCTGCAAAGCAACGCAGGCCACCGACGCCGTTGCAAACGAACACCGACGTCGACGTCGACGTCGACGAGAGCGATCCTTTCCATTTCGTCTTTTACGAACGAGCCGCGTGTTCAATGCGCTAATACCGCACTCCAGATGTATTTATAGAACAATAGCCAGACCATACGTTTCGGTACAATTGTCGGAATGAATCAACCGGTCCGTCGAGCTATCATTGGCACCCGAAAAGTCTGCCTTCAAACGACCATTCACGAACCACCGAAAGCTAAGTTATGGTTGGGACCGCTAAACTTTGAACCATTATTTGATTTTTCCTGGCAAACGCTGACAATTGCCGGTGAAATGCACAGTTGATTTTACAAGTGGGTTTGCTAAATCCACTTCGAAAGCAAACGCAAAATCAATGTAAAAGGTTCTTCAAATCATAAAATAGTTTCAGAAATAGTCAATCTCATAACTGATGACACACACATTAAATTAGAATAATATTTTTGTAAATAGGCCAAAATTTTCTATTCATAGAAGTTGCTTTTCACAACTTTTTCATATGGGCTTGTAACAAAAATTGAAAAAATGTTTCTTGTAGAATCGTGTAAGTTATGCAGAAAATGGTGGATTTAAAGTGTGTGCCATCAATTATGAGACTGACTGTATATGTATATTAAGTCGTTAGTAGATTTCGGATGTTATGCATGTATGACAAAAATGAGTAGGCACAATTTAGTTAGTTCAATATACTATTTTCCACTTGCTGAAATTAATAAAGGAAGAAAGATTTTTTTACTTGACCCATGTTTCTCACAATGGATGCGCAATATTTTTATTTCGTACAAGGATCCGCAGTCTAGTCATTAGGAACATAAATTTGGATAGAAGTTCATGCATTTCAGGTTTTTCTTTGTGATATCGGATCCGAACCAGTCTGCAATTCCCGATCCGCAAGGATCCCCATTAATTGTGTCGTCGCGCGCGTGCAGGCGAGCGCCGCGACGCGACGCAACGCGACCCGACGGTGTTGGCCATTTGTCACCGGGCGATCATCGAGCTCGTCGAAATCAAGGCGTCAAACCGCGACCCTTCTTCTGCCTCGCGACGGAAGCCTGGCAAAACGAGCGCGTCCGCTCGCAAATCGCCGGGATTTATGGTCCCTACAGCGCGCGTGTTCCCGGCAAAACTGCTGTGCTGTGCTCCACCGGAAAGGTTTTTTGTTTCACCCTTTTTTTCGGTCGGTATCGAGAAGGATCTGTTGCAGCGCGGAGCGTCAGAATTGTTTAACCGGTGCGTTTTGGCAGTATTTGCTTGTACTCGTGTTGATTAAATTTTGTTGGCTGCAAACTATTGCTTGGGTGTTCAAGCTTGATGGAAAAATAGAATTTGTTCGAACGATACTTCGTTTTCAAGAAATTTAGAATTGAAAACTCAGCAGATTCTCAAGCATTAATATCTTCGAGTAGAATAGGACAGTCACGATCAGACACATCAGTTATCTCCTATTCAATAGCCGGTCTACTTAACAGTTTATCTACCGGAAGAATATTAATAGAATTTTCAATGACTGTATCGAAGGAACTCTATATAATACTAAACGATGAAACACACAAAACTCAGGTGTCGGGTAACGTGTTAATGACTCTTCAAATTCGATTTTCTGGGAAACGAAGCTTCGGATTTAGTACGTGTTTTGAATTACTTTTCATTAATTTAATTTCGCTGCATTTCTGGTTGCGCCAACGGGTAGGAAACACACTGTATACCGCGGGTCGAGTGGGAATGCAGGAATCGGCGACGGTTCTCGGGACGGGTGCTCGCGGCGCGCTTGATTTACGGCCGCGGAATCCGAGGAAAGGAGGATTCCAGGGTCCGACGTGTTTACACGGACCCTTCTGTTTCAAATCTGCCGCGAGAAATACCGTGGATTAGAGAGGACCGACAAGACTCACGGCCTGATTTAGGTACAACGAGCTTTATTGCCCACTCACGACCGTCCCGTTCGACTCCCCGCCACACCCACCCTTAATTGCACCCGGCTAACGACGAGAAGATGAATCTTCGTCCACCCGGAATTTTCTGATTTTAATGGCTGCTGGACCCGGTCAGCGGTTCACGCGAGATTTGAAAGTCGTTCACTAGTTATTAAAACTTCCGTGAACATTATTATCATTATTGTTTTAATGAGTTCGTATAAAGCAGTTATATTGGCCCGTTTTGACGACCTGACAGCCGATCTTCATACCGATATCCATTTATGGTACCATTCATAATGGAATGAACCACTCGACTAATAAAAAATTTATTGTGGAGAAATTAAAATGAAAATCCGTGTTATATCATTTTTATTTCGAGCGAGGCAGTTCAGTGGCGTCACAGAAAAGCGTTCAGGCAACCTGAATGCGAACATTTATGCGAATTTTCGTTTCCGTAGGCTGTTCCGAAAAAATTAAAAATTTTTTGGCAAGAAATTATTCGAGTTGTATTAGGTCAGTGCAAAAGTTCGGGCCCGGATGCTAGTTGTGATTTAATACGAAATCTGGCATGAACATTTGCATTGACCGACTAAATCTTATGATATTATCATTGCCTTATGAATAGGGGAATATTCTATGAGAATCGCGATATGTCGCGCAGCTCTCCTTCCATTGACATTTGAAAATTAAGTCGACAGCATAGGAAGGGCTGACATTGTCCACGTAATTGTCCATTGGCTCATTAAAGTTTAAGTCGCCCCACAAATCGCAGCAATGAGAAACAAGTGGACTTTGCTCTGTAAGCCGGCGGTCTGACCATATACCGGTTCGTTCCACTTACGAGGATTACTTCTAATCCTCGGCTGAAAGTGCTTATAGCCACGGGGTTTTTCTTTCCATTCAGCATAGCTAACAATACTCTCAACAAGTTCAACTTTCAAAATTGGTATCTCCGTCAAAATTTCAGTGGCAAATCATGTCAAAATTTCAATCACCAATCACAACGTCTTCGAAAACATTTTCTGAAGCAAAGACGTCTGCAAATTTCGAAGTTACTATCCGAAATAGCTTCGAAAATATTTCGAATTTTAATTTGATATCACACAGAGAATTCAGCGGAGAGTTAGACAACAGGATTTTGAAAAACTAAACGGATTTTCTCCGAGCAGAAGATCACGTATTAATCGCTTAATATTCCGGGGAAAATAAGTTGTTTGTGGGTGTCTCATACATGACAGTCTGCGAAGGGACAGGCTATCTGCGGAACGTCCAGCGAATGAAAGAACAATGACTGTGACAACAATCGATAAGATTGGAGCTTGGGCACGGCCGCGGGGATCGACGTTTTGACGGATGCAGCTGAAATATTCACGTTAATCGGCGGTAAACGGAAATTGGCACGATAAAAGCGGCTGGGGCGCGAGGCCGATACGGGGCCGCCGCGCCGACCTCTCGTCCATAATTACAGCGCGAATGATTCACGATTCTTTCGTGCGACAGTAAAATAACAGGTTCAGGTGGCAGTTGTCTCGTCGAGCCGGTCGTACAGCACGCTGGGAATGGGACTCCGGCCTCGGTTCCGATCACGGGCCGCCGTGATTCTCGCATAAAAATCCTGTTACCGGTACGTTTTATCGTTCTACGCCGTGGGAGGAGGGGGGATGGGCGAACGCGCAGGGGTGAGGGCTTCAAATTTAATGCGAGGGTCGTGCCACGGCGACGTCACGACCGTGTTCTCGCAACTCGATCGTCAATAACTTAGGAGAATTTTATAGGCTACTCGGCCGATGCTTATTTTAGACGAAACCAGATGGCGAGAGAATACTCAAGCCTCGGGGATATTTGTTCGCTCCTCGGCTCCGCCGAGATATTATTCGAGCCCCGCTCACGCGTAAACGAGCGGAAACCGAGCCGAGGGAATTTAAATGTCCTTCTCGGGCACTGCTGCTGCCTGCTGTCTGATTTATTAGCCTACTTGGTACGAATCGTACCATTTTTGTATGGAAATTGTCCGTCCATGAAATTGCGCACACGTTCTGTCAACGAATTACAACCCTGTCTTTTTCTCGATTTATTTAGGAAATCTCGTTCGAGATTGTACATCTTAAAGAGGGTAGAGTACACGCAGCTTGGAGCTTCACAAATACAAGAATCCATCTGAGGCTACATTCTGGGGTTCCTCAACATTTGCTTAACACTAGGTTCACGGGGCACTGCAGTACTTTATAAAAATAACGAAAATGTACCTATCCAAATTTCTAGTCATTTCTTTTACAATATGTATCCAACGAATTAAATTTCATTCGTGCATCTGTACAATTTCGATAATTGTGAATTAAGAATACCAGAATACCGTCATTTTGACGGATCCCGGAAACCTAATCTTAAGAAACAGTAGACGTATTTTAATGATTTTCAGCCTTCATTGAATTGTTCAATCCATCATTGAGATTCGTTCAATTAAAAATTGGACCACTGTTTTTAATTAAAATGACTTACATGTGCAGGTTGATGAATTTAATTCCAATCTATTTCGCGCAATTTCGTCCGAATTGAGTTTTAATTATACTTCCCGTTACAGAGGCGTGTAGGAATTAATGCAATGGTACCGAACATTATGTATCGAAGTTCGGTTGCAGATAAGTATTTCCTGTTAATTGAATGTCAATTTTGTTGCAGTTTAACTGAAGAGTTATTAATGGAATATTTATCTGTTCGGCGCAGCAAAATTATGAGTATGGTCACCTTAAAATGTGACACGAAAATGTGGATTGGATATTTAGTGCTGTGTTCGGGTCTTTAATTTAATTTGAATGTTTCCGAACGTTTATTCCTGAAGTTCCGTACAGTACACCAGTGAAAAGAACGACAGTTCTCATGAATTCTAATTATTGAAAATTGATGTACAAGGATTTGATGCAGGGATAAAATTCTGCAGTATAATCAATATATTTCGATTAAATATTCGGTCGCCCATACAAAAAATTTTTAACGATTCTGCACAAGGGAGGAAGATAAAATACACAAGAAGATAGAAGCGTTGCTTTTTCTTCTGCAAAGGCTTAATTTTCAATCTAACAGGAATCTCACCACAGACGTGCCCTAAAATAATTTTTATTTCGACAACAAATAATTTCTCCCGCGAGGAAAAAACTTGTCCAGGTCGTCTAAGTGTCCAGTGAGCTAGCCAAAAAATTTCAACCGCATAACTACCGCAGTGTCGCATCAGAAAATTCCGAAAGCCGCTCAGGTCTCGGACGCGGCGCCATTTCTCAGCCGTTGGAGCTTGAAGACAGGTGCTTAAAACGCAGTTCGTGCAGCTGTTCGACGAATAAATCGTCAGTGAGCACCCCGGAGCGTCTCATCAGCGTTAGAATGGTCCCGCGAAAAGGCAGGTGATCGTTTAAACGCGACTCCCTCTAATTCCGAGGGCAATCGTCCGTTACGATTGAGTTTGATGGCGGTGTTTAAGGGCGGCGATCGAGCGATAGCCGGCCTGTGGGCCGAATGTAAGACGAGAACAGGGTGTTAGGGCACCGGTTCAGCAACAGTTTCGACGATCCCGTTGATCGATACGATTCCTCAGCTCTTCCGCGGAGGCGGTTTCAGCTAACCGGGCGCAAAAGTTACGGCGCGGCCTCGTGGAAAAGCGCTAAGGAGCCCGCTGAATAACAAAGAGGCTGAGTGACAAGAGGCAGACAGGCAAATATCCTTCCGCGAGAGACTTCAAAGTAATGGGAATTGCGGGTAGAACGAAGCCGGTGCGCGAGACAGCCCGGTTTCTATTGTACGACTTCCCGCTCTCTATCCGCCTCGTCGCTTCACCTTTGCGAGCCCCGGCTAATTTGATGGAGACATAATCGAGGCAGGATAGGAGGAGGCAGCCACTCCGGTCTACGGAGTTGTAGCCAACGTCTTCGTCGAGGAGATGTTGTTATCGACGTCGAGGACGGATCGCTCGACCCGACGAGAGTCTGCGTACGCGCCGAGACGCAATGTGTACTCCCGAAATTCGATAGGTTCCATTTAACCCTTTGCGGAGCCGCGATTTGTTCGCGCTTTCCTTCTTTTCGCAGCGTCGAGGACTTTGGTCCTATGTACACTGCGGATACGAAATCAAAATTTTCTGCATTCGTTATAAGTAGAATGAGGATTTTTCTCCATTTGTTATAACTAGACGGCGAATTTTTATAAGAAAGTTTCATTTTTTAGGATGTTAAATTTTTAACTTATCGAAATTCTTTTTCGACTCTTGTCTACAAAATCGAATACCCATTTTCTGTTTTTCTTTTATTGCTTTTTCTGGATAGTCTTATTAATATGTCCAAAAAGTATTTTCTCATGTCTGGACACTTTTATATAAAGGATGCCAAAACATTTGTAATAAATCTTCAGTATTGATGTGTGGGGTACTGTTTTTTCTTTTTTTTTTTTTTTGTATATTCTGGTTTCTCACATGAGGGTGACTAGGTTCTGAGTCAGCAGGGAAAATGTACGTTGATCTTATTGTAGCTACGTGCCCGAAATTCGGAGGTGGAAATATTAAACCGGACACCTGCTTGTCACAACTTTGACCCCAATAAATTCATAGGTGAAACCAAGGTCGTAAACTACCCTTAGGTTATCCTATTCCTCAAGCTTTTCACCCCCGAGAGGATTACATTTCGCATCGTCCTCCACTTACTTCTCCCGCTCCTTCTGAAATACTTTCGAATTATGAAAAATAATGTTCGACACGGTAACTGCGAGTGTTACATGTAGGGGTGTGCAAATTTTCGGAATAAATCGATTTCTCGAAAATGTTCTCGAGTTAGGCTACTGAACACATTTGGGGCTGCACAATTCAATTTTCTATAAAAGGTGAAATAGAATTCATTTCTTCAATTATTTTGAAATAGCAAAAATTCCTACAGAAAATTTTTTGCTGGGTTGAACAAAGAAGCACAGTGTATGTATCGTTCCAAGGTTATAATGCTAAAATAGCGTAGCAAATAAATTGTGTTCAATATTTTATGCACTAATTAGAAACTTTTCCGAATACCGACTCTGAAACACAAATTAAAAAGTCCATCTATCAATAATCAATTTTCTCGCAGGAAGCTGTGCGTATGCTATTCATGATTTCGTATTTCGCGAGTGGGGTGTCCAATTAATTTCGTGCAGGTTGTTAGTCATGCCAGCGGCGCATTGCTTAATGTTCAGAAACCCATCATCCCTCCTATTTTCCACTTTTTAATTGGTTCTTCCTCCGAAAAATTTTCCAAAAGTAATACTGAATGGATACAACATTATAAAAGCAATTTTCGTGTTGCTTTCCAAAATTCGCATGATAATATATACGCACCTAAATAACTAAATTCACTGAATAAATTTCTATAAAATTATCTTCAGAAATAATATTGCGTAGTCGAATTAATAAATTTCTACAAAAACATCTTTAAGCATTATAATACGCAATCGAATGAATAGATTCACTCGTCACATAATTCTCTATAAATCATCCCTACAGTTTCGCTAAGCACAAAATATAAAATCTCGAACGTATGTAAATCGGAGGAAGTAATTCCCGACACAAAACACGATCAGCAATCCCGATCGATTAATCCCTCATCCGTGCATCGGTGTCGTACAATCAAGGAGTCGCTGGCCGGTCCAGTAGATTCGTCCGCGCGGGATCAGACACCACTAATCCCGTGGAAAAAAAGAAATTCCGGTCGTGAGTTGCCGCTTTCCTCGTGAAACTGAGCGTTGTTTCGGCGTAACAAGGGTAAGAAGGAGAAGCTCCCAGGACAGAAAATCCCTAGGAAAATCCTCTCAACGGAAGTAGAATCCCCGGTGAGGCAGGACTCGACGAGGGGGGTGAGGGATGAAAAGGGGGCAAGTTGCCGGGGGAGGGGGTATGCAACCGGGGCGAGGGAGGGTGGCTCGACGCGAGCAGATCGAAGCTCGAACTTTTCTCCAGCGGGCTGGAAACGCGTGACTGCAACGTATCCCGGCCTCGTGAAAGAAGACCAGGGTTTGTGAGAGAGGGGGTGTGAGCGACGAGGGAAAGGGTTGCTCTTGCCATGCAGTCAGCCATCCACCCCGCCATCCAGCCGGTCGGCCAACCACGCAGTAGGGAGAGTCAGCGACGAGTCAGACGGCCGAGCGAGCGGCAGTCTAGCGTGGGCGCACGTCGCGGCACCACGTGCACCGGCGATCGTGGATCTGACCGTGGTTCGAGGTTCATGTCAGCTCGTGATCGACGGGCTGGATCGTTCGCATAAAATCCCGCTATCGTCTTTCTTCTAATTTTTTTTTCTGGTTCAAAGTGACCGGTGATTTGTGATAAATCTCGACCCAGGGAGCATTGTGTGACACCCGAAGCCTTGGATCGCCCAAAAGGAGGTAAAACCTGATACTCTACAGGATCCATAGGATATAGTGACCGCTGTACGACGGATTCCCGTCTTCCGCGGAATCGCGAGAAACGTGATCGATCGCTCGACACGTGCCGTGTGGGGCATCGCGCGTGAATTATGCAGCCGCGTGAATGCAGTTCTCCACTTTCCTAGAGGCAAAGGAGGATCGAGGTGAAGGCCGATGCACACGGCCTAGGTCCACGCTAACAACCCCGCCGTTGCTGGTCCCTCGGTTCCTCTTTGCTCGTGAACAGTGCAATGAATTTTGTGGCATCATTTCGAAAGGTCCATTAAGAATAATAGGAAATACACGGATTTTTATTTGTGCCGCAATTTTCATTTTCCTCAGTGATGGAAGGGCTGGAATGGAAGAATTGGTCGTGATAGATGTGTCCGTGATGCAGTTACGTGGTCGGTCAGATCTTCTTCTTCTGCTCTTTTAGTTTTTTTTTTGTTTCCCTGGGAAAGTATCTGACCGACGACAAACGGTTTTCTGGTGCAACCACTGGACCCTCTATTTTCTCCGCGCCGAGTAGCCCGTGGGGAAGTTTCGGTGGATTTGTGCTTCGTGCTGGCAAGTGGTACGGGTCAATGAATCGGCGGACCCGTTCGGAAATGTTTTATCGAGTTCATTGGTATATCGGTGAAAGAGGCTTTCTGTTTCCGGGAGAGATTAGTTGGGATTGATGTATGGGGTACCACTCTATAGTGGAACCAGCGGTGATTTAAACTATATAGAGACTTGACGAAGTTGTCTAGTCGATAAACTTCTTATACATCTGTCGAAATAAAAGTTCATATATTTCATTTTTATTACTTTCTTTGGATAAATTCAATAATTAGAGGCACAAGAATTTGCGGAATTGAATTGTAAAATTTAAATGTCCATTAATGGTCAACATGTACTACTGAGTAGACCATTTGAAAATATTTTAATTATTTCAATGATATTCAGACAGATATTTGAAGTGAACTTTCCCTTTTTTGTAATAGATTATTTAGATTTTTATTCACAAAAATTATACAGTCCGATCGTCGATTTGAACTACTCGAAGACTTTAATTAGAGAAAGGTGAATAACATGTACTAAATTTTTTATTCGTCGAAAAGGATATTGGTATTAATTAATTAGTATTGCTTGATCCAGTGGACCATCAATGATTGATTTATAGTGTTGACTTCTGTATAAGTGGATCAATTAAAAATTTTTCATCCAATGGTAGACTGTTACAAGACCCATCCTCCTTTCTGCGGAGACTCGCTGTTATCCGACACTTCCTCTTCTCTCTTGTCATTGGTTCCGACTACTTAGAGTCTTGCCAAAGGCACCTATAATTTACGAAATTTTCTATTCGTCGAAAAGAAAGTTAGTGCATGATCTTCTTGCTCTATCTCTAAACATTTATACTTGTAGAAAAATTGTACAATGCAGCTACGGAATCAGAAGTATTATCAATGATTGACTTATACTACTACCTTTTCCACGTTCCTGCATATTTTACAATTACACTAAATGTGCATTAAAATTGTTCGAAAAAATTGTAGAAAATACTGTGCCTCTAAAGTTTGCAATTTTCGAGGTTCGCCAATGCATAACCAGCACCGCTTACTGCAACAAAAGTGACCCTTAATAATTTAAAGCTCCGGTGCTATTTCTGTAGTGCAAACTTCACAACGTCAAAGGTTCACCAATGACTCATAACTGCCACCTTTCATCTTTCTGCATATTTTACAGCCTCACTATATTCTCATTAAAATCGTTCAAGGTTGAAAAAATTGTAGATAATATCGTGCCTCTAACGTTTGCAATTCTTAAGGTTGTCTTATGCCTGTAGCACTTACTGAAGCGAAAAAGTCATGTTTAATAATTAAAAACTCCGATGGTATTTCTGTGCCACAAACTTCGAAACTTCAAAGATCGAACGATGCTTGACTCGTACCACTAGCTTCCGCACATATGCCCAGCTTTTTCGCCTTCCAGGTCCCAATAAGAGCCACCGTTTAAAATGACTGAAGCCAGTGTGCCACCACTGTGCTTGCAAGTTCTTGAATTCAAAGTTTCCTGACTCGAGCCCCTATCTTCTCCGCCAAGTCTTACACCATCGTCGACGGGAATGTCCGTGTTGGCCCCCAATCTCAAGAACACGGAACAAAAGTGGCCCCGACGACTCCGGTCGGTCAGGAACTCCGTTCGTCTGACAGTTCCATGCGGTTTCGAGCATAGCGAGGAGACAGGCGCGGGTCGGTCGGGTCGCGTGATGCCAGATTATTACACGCAACGTAGGAAATAAAAATATTCCGTGCGGTTCGCCGAGTCCATTACGCTTTCAACACTGACACAGTTTCTTGGCCGTATTTTTCAAGGGATCCCGTCGTGCCCCGATGGGGCAACGGCTCCGAAACGATCGCGGCGGTCTCCCCTAATGTTCGCGGATCGTGGAAAGCCGTTCGTTTTTCGAATTATTTCGATGCCTGGCACGCGGTGACTGCGAGCATGCCGGCGTTCGGCCGCACGCGAGAACGCAATTCCAGGACGGAGGTTTCTTCTGCGTGCTCCCTCTTCGACGAATCGAAACCGTTATCGATTGCCCCCCTCTCTCTCTCTCTCTCTCTCTCTCTCTCTCTCTCTCTCTCTGTCCCTCTTTGTCTCGCGACTTTTCTACAGCCGGATTAGACTTGGCTTAATAGCAAGTACAGCACAAAGCAGATTAAACTGTCGGCCGCCCGCCTCGAAAGGAAAATAGTCGTCCTTTAATGAGATTTAATGGACCGTGAAGAATTTTTACGCGGGTGTTTTGCGCGTACCGCGCAACGCAGGGGGGCGCCGTAAAGGGTAGATCATTCGTAGATGGTTGCATCTCTCGCGCATTCGTACAGAATTACTTACAAAGCTCGCCTTCCGTTAATCACCTTCCGGCTCGTCGTACGGCAAAGAAAAAATTTCAAAGAGTTGCTGATTAACAATAGCGGATAATGTTATGCGACAACGTGAGAATGGAACTCCCGCTAGAACGGCTTTTCGTGTTTCATTTCGGCCGACGAGTTTTGCTGAAGCTCGGTAGAATAATATTTTCCTTCCTCGTTAAACGAGGACCGTTCCGTAGCTTCTCTAGGTGATGTAATTGTCGAAACGAGCACGCGAATATATACTTTTCTCCAGGTATTTAATATTTGAACAGCGGTAACCCGCCCTTTGAGGATGAAGCCGGCCTAAAGCTTTTCTTGAAAAATTTAATCACCGACGCAGCCTTCGGGAAACTTTCGAACCCGTCGCGAACATAAATGAAACGTCTTTATAACAATATCGGCCGGGGGGAGGGCGGATTGTTCCTCTGTTCTTTGACGGAAAGTAACGGGGGTAATATATCCTACAAACTGAATAATTCCCAGCAACAAAGCGGAGCCCCCATAGTTGGTCGGAAAACTGTTGAAAGTCTGCCAGAAAAAGCGCCTTTCAAGATTTACAAAGAAATCGACCGCGCACCGGTTTCTATACTCGGTCTAAATTATTTTTATTCTAAAGAAATCGTTCCTCCCCCGTGAACAATTGCGATGCAAGCACAATACTAAAACCACCGATTGCGCATTCATATGCTCTTTAATGGGATTCGGTCTGTGTCTGACCATTGCCTGTTGTTCCCACTTGGACTTTTCTCTTGTACGAAATCATGGACAATCGTCGGAATTCTTAAGTTCTCATACATTAATTCTCACACAAAAGTAAAGGAACATACATATTTTTTTAATACGATTATGTGTTTGACCATGGTACACTGTTTCTACTTGCACCAAGTTCCCACAGAAGAAGTTAAACCAGCATTATCACCGTGACATTTACAACTGCTTGCACAATTACAATGATAAAAGGCAAGCATATTTTTGAATAAGTTGCAGTAACGTGTCTGACCATGGCACACCGTTTCCACTAGCACCCTCATTTCACACAAAAATTAAACCACCATTACGGCTCTGACATACACAAGTTCCCACGCAGTTACAACGGTGACAGATACACGTAAATATTTGTTTCGTGCACCTTAGCAGTGTGTCTGAGCATGGCACGCAGTTTCTACTTGCACCGAGTGTCTACACAAAAAGTTGAACCAACGTTAACACTGTGGGACAACTTCTCGCACAATTACAATGATAGAAAACGTGCATAAGTATCTTTCAAGATAGAGTTACGTGTCCGACCATGGCACACCGTTTCTACTAGCACTCTTGTTTCACGGAAAAATTAAAGCGTCATTACAGTCATGACATATAGAAATTCCTATCCAGTTACAATGGTGGCAGATAAAACCGTAAATATTTTTTAATGCGACTTAATAATGTGTCTGAGCATGGGCACACAGTTTCCACTCGCCCATGCATTCCGCGCAAAAATTAAACCATCGTTAAAACGGTGACGTTCGCGAGTTCCGCTGCCGTTACAATGGCGGCAGATAAGCGTAAATATTTTTTAATACGATTCAGTAACGCGTCTGACCGTGGCGCACAGTTTCCACTCGCCGTGAACGCAGCCGGCAGTGCGATATCCACTTATCGCGCGAAATTATTCCGGAGACAAACGCATTCAACTGGTATTCGGTCGTAACCGCTGCGTCGCGCCCCGGAATCGTCGGCTGCAATTCCCCCTGGCAAACGCGGCTCCGTAGAAAGGAAAGTTTCATTGGACTCTTTTCATTCGGTTTTTTGCGCGGCCGCTAGCAGCAGCGGCATCATCTTCTTTGTGCCGGCCGCGCGTTTCGAGAACGGGTACGTGTACGACACAGACCCGGGCCAAACGACTCTCGAAAACCGACAAAACATTTCCACGATGATAATTCCGGCCTCCGGGTCCCGGTTAATTCGCAGAAACCGGGCCGAACACTCGACCGTTATCGATTCCCGCTCGACCGAAGAATTCGTCCCTCACGGAAGAATGTTCCTGAACGTCATTAATTATTAAACTTTCTCTCTCTCTCTCTCTCTCTCCTCGCGACAGGGAGTACAGGCTGCCGAACTGTTGCGGAGAGTTGCCGGTTAAAACTCCCGGGCAACTTTGTCCGGTGCCAACGACGAATTTATTCGCGTCGTTTCCGCGCGAAATCGCATATTCGTGGAACACTGCCGAGTACAGATAGCTACTCGAGCTTTTGATGAATTTTCGAATGGTACAACGCTCGCGACTCCGGTGCACACGGTCGTCCGTTCGCCTAAAAGAAGGCCCATTAATTGGCTATCAAAAACCGCTGGATCGCCAATTTCATTCAGGGGGAACACGCTTCGTCTGTTTTAGAGCGCTCCTCTCGCCCGGAATTGCGGCCCGTTTAATACGCACGGCCCGGATCTTCGGGGAACACGAATTTCTCGCGGTATCGTCCCCCGCAATAACAATAAATTCCGCTGCTCTTCTTGTGCTCGGCTTCCCGTTTATAGGACATCGAATTGTCGCGAAATTTCCCTACGAAGCTTTATAACGTTCGCCAATTTTCATTTTGCCAAATGCTCGCCAATTTTCGTTTCGCCAATTTTCTCGCTCGCACCGTCTCGCAACTAAAACTAAGCAGATCTTAACGCGACGTCCGCGTTGCCCACGTGTCCAGCATGGTTTTAAAGAACGTCCCTCGCTATACGAGGATGTTCTCGCCTGTCTTTGAATTGCTCGTGAAAAAGCTAGCAGAGAGCTCGAAATTTTGTGCGAGGTACAGTTGGCGAATACAAATGAATGTGTCCAAGGTAAAACGAGATTGCGTTTTTTAATTTTTCTTTCTTCGTTTTTAGAGAGCTACAGAATATAGTGAACAAGCGATTGAATATATTTGATAAAGAGGATTAGTAATTTAATTCGCGGGACGAAGTCGTCCGAATCACACTCGAATACTTTAAATAAATAATTCTTCCCTCGAGAGAAAACGAATCAAAAGATACTTTTAAGTATCGATTCATCAATCTTGAGGTTGATAGAAAATATCTCTGAATAAATAATCGAGTAATAATGAATTGAAATGAATTTAGATGAATTTAAAGACAAAATTTGTACTGAACGCTGTCGAATATATATTAATGAATCTAGATCCACTTTTAATTGGAAAATTATTCGGTACACCATGTGCCGCTCAAATCCGATACCGGGCTGTTGGATGCAGATCCGAGGCAATCTCTATGAAATAATATTCGAGGTGAGCCAATAACAGAGGAGGAATCACGTCGAGGATCGTAGGGAGGGAAAAGGAGGGCGCACGGGGGCGGCAAAGGAATTTAGCGGCGAGATTATATAACCAGATCAAATGCTACGAGTCCCGACGGAGCCACTCGAGCTCAGATTTGCTTCGGTATCGTGAGCATAGAAGCGCGAAACAGTGGCTTTGTCATGTGTATACGCTGGCCACCGGGTAACGGGACCACCCCTTTCACGGTTAATTGGAAAACCAACCCTTTGACAGGGACAGAAACCAAGGGGGATGGAAAAAGGAGCAGTCAGTGGGACAGTGGCTGCGTTTCGAAAAGAATGAACATGTCTGTATCATCGGTCTTCCATCGGCAAATGACGATCATGGGGACAATGAGAGCGGTTCCAGTAACCGGACTGTGGAAAGGCCATACAAAACCATTCAATGAAAGACCCTCTACCATTTATAAAAGCATCATCCGAATTCGTACGTAATAATTTTTGGAAGAAAATTCAGCTACTGTTATAGTAAAATTATTCTCATATTTACTCTTAGTTTACCATTAATATTATGCCCACCTCCGTGTATTTGTTTGCTGCAACTTCGGTTTTGCTGAATTGGTCGAGAAAATATAGATCGGTATAAATATTCGTAGACAAAGAAATTGTGGATTTCCATGTCAGGTTGTGTTATTTATTTCGTTGCACTGTTCATTGTATTACCACGTATCCGGGAAATTATCCGATATCTGAGACGAATATTTCATGGATAGTAACAACGGTTTCAGTACAGCTGTTCTGCAAAAGTAAGTTAACCCCTTCAAGACTGACGGGACAATACGTTCCGAGTAAACTTTTGGAAAGACTGCTGGGATATTTGGTCCAACTTTGTTGCGGAACTAACGGGGGTATATACACTGTGAAAATATTTATTGCATCGTCCCAAAAGTGCATGGCACGCGCATATTTATAGCGGTGTCAGTTTTCTGCTGCAGATGTTGTCATTTCGGATCTAGAATTACTAATTCACAGTAAGTCCTGGCAAGAAAAATACTAATTCGCGTAGTAATCTTCGCGAATGCAAATGAGCAGAAGCTGCGCTAAATTCGGTTAACACAAACATTCAACAAAAATTCATACGACAACATCTTCCTAAGTGTAATAATTTTCAACTGTCTTAAACATGACATTTTCAGTGAAAATTTAATATTAAATTTAAACGTCATAATGAAACATTAAAATACTCTACATATTAAAGTAATTATTTCATAATAAAAATATTGTTACTACAGTAAATGGTTCTTGACTATTTTTAGTGTGTCATAAAAGAAAGAGAAAGGTGAAAGAAAATTACGTCGAGTTTCGTTACAGAAAAATTTGGCTTAAAGGGACGAAGTACCAAGGGTTTGTTATCTCTCGCAGCCTCTCTGTCAATTTCAGAAACTCTGTCGATAAATTCCGATCTCAACAACATCTAATCGAACGGGACACGGAATAAATACACGGTCAGCGGCCCCGCGACACAAAAAGGGAAAAAGGTGGCGAGCAAGAGGAGGTGCTGGGAAGAACGGTGTACAGAAAAGGGTAGAGAAGGGTCGAATACAAATAATCCTGGACGAGCATCGATTGTCAATTTAAATGATAATCCCGCAAAGGAGCCGGCCTTGTTCCTAACGCCCGTCTCTGCTCGATTTCGATGATAATGCTGCCGGGAAAACCGGCCTTTTCCCCCGATTTCTTCGACGACGCCGCTCGCGTTGTAACGCCGAACGAAGAAGCACAGTCGACTGCAAACAAATCGATTCACCCAGATGGAACGATTGTATCCGAATGGAATAGTACGCGATGCGCTTCAGAACTGCTTTCTCGCTTGTCTCACTCCGCGGAACTGCTCCCTCCAGAATTTTTATACATGATATAATTTCAGTGATCGTGCCCAGTGCATGGTCAGACAACGCGACAACAGACATGCTGTAAAGACCTGGCTAATTTGGGTAATTTTTAAACAATGATGCACTAATAATAATAATTGTTAATAATAATAATAAGAGTTAATAATTCATTCGTGAGTAAATAAACAGAATATTTTTCTTGAATATTACACTCTTCTTTAAGAAAGAAAAATTGAATGTACTGTCTGACATGTACCTACTATTTCCACTTAGACGTATGCATTAGTCAATTGTTGATCGGAAGTGCCGGAACACCGGATGAAAAATCAGGAACAATTTTTCTGCCACCACCTCGAACGTTAAATAACTCGCCGCATCATTCGATTCAGAAGAGAATCGATTCGGCCATTTCTCAAGCAGTTTGCGTCCGGCTCGAGGTCAGTGGATCGTTCGCGGTGGCCCGAAATCGCGGTTAATCGATCACCGATTTTTCGCCGGTGAACAATCGTTCGAAAACGGTCCACGCAATGGCGGCCTTCCGCGACAGAAAAGCTGGCGAAAATATAGGAAATCTATATCTGGTTACGGGGGAATCGCCGCAAACGGCTCGCTACTCGGTCTCAGGTTCGTTGAATGGATCATCGGCGTTTCTTTTCCTCTTTTCTTTTTTCCTCAGCCCTTCTCATTGATTTTCGACTCTCGCCGCCGGCGCGAATGGGCTCGATCCTAAAGCCTCATTACGCGGAACGAGTCCGATGACGTCTGAAATTTTACACCGTCTCGCTAATGAGAATACGGGGGTAGTTCGAGGGTTGTTTATCAGTTGCTCCGCGGTAGTTGGATCGGAATCGACGGAGGGCTGGCTTATGGCTGTTCATTACCTTTCGATACCTTCGACCGAATATATTAAATTCCTCGTTCCGACGCGTTCCTTTTGAGTTGCAAGAAAATTACATTTTCTGTAAAATGCGACTGCTGAACACCTTTTTCAATATAGGAAATTCGTTCTCGATTTGTAATTTCTGTCAATATTCTATCTCGGCGGAAACGAGATCGGAAAGTTCATTAGGCTTTCAAAAAATATATTATCTTTCAGCACACTAGTCTGAAACCACAGGTAAAGCACTCCTTTGTTCCAGCGAATCAGAGGGTAGATAGTAGAATTTTCAGTTCCGCGGTCTCAAAGACTTCCGATTACCATTCCTCGGAAAACGCAGCTTCTGACCGCGGTTCCGCGGCAGATTCTTTTGAAAACCGCGTGGACTGAAAAGTTGTATGAATATTCAAATGTTTGCGCTTCTTTTGATAAGCGGGTACCGAACGAGTAATTTTCCGCTTCCGTGTCATCGCGAAAGAATTCAGCGGAATATGCTGTAACCGTTTAAAAGCTATTTAACTCCTAACATTAAAAACTTTGCGGGAAAGTGTACGAATGACAAAGTGGATGAAAAGTTTTTCAAACTTCCATTGAGTTTGCGTTTGATTGTGTTCGCTGGACTCGATTGTAAAATCGCGTGCACAGACGAATTCGCGTGCGTTCCAATCGCCATGGGGGTCCGGTAGACTCGCGAAATTTCCTGTCCGGAGACATCAAGGTCTTTCCTTGATTATTCCATGGCGAATGTAGCTTTTGACAGCGATCGGGAGTTCTTTTAAAATCTGAAAAGTTCGAGGGGAATGGATCGGCGAAATTCCCGGGTCCCAGGTCTTCAAGGTCGTTTTCCCTTTGAACCGGGGGAGGGGGGAGGAGGGCATCAATGCGGGTGACGCTGCCGGAGTGGTTGGAAAGTTGGCCAGAGGGTTGGTTCGTTCAATAGCCTGATGTATCTCCCCGCGGTGGAAGCTGCGTACGCTTTGACGTGAATGCATATTGCCACCGAGATTCATCTTTGCCCGTGTTCAGGGGATCCGAATGCGTCGGTCAGTTGAATCTTTAAGCCCTCGGATACCGGGGGGGGCCTTTCTTTTTTTCAACGTAGAAGATCCCCTATCGATGTAATTGAACGCCGCTGCCGACCGAACGAACAACTATCGCCGCTCCGGTAATCGTTTAGCGCTCGTGTCTGACTAATACCGGTCATTTCTACTTGCGGTAATGGCTCGCGGTATAGCAATTTGACGCAAGTTCCCGGTGAGAGCAGACCGAGATCGATCGAACGCACAGAATGCGCCGTCGCCAACGGCTACTGCGAGTAGAATTAGCGGGCCGCAGTCAGACACGATGTAATAATCGAACAAAGCGAGTTAAAATGTTCCGGAGCGTTTCTTCGAGGGCGGTCACTCGTTTATGACACAGGGTGGATCGAAAATCACGGAGAAACCGAGCAGGGGTGAATCTATGTGTAAAAATAAATCTAAAGAAAGAAATAACATTTTTTCGTTTGACGGCTCGTTTCCGAGAAATTCGAGTTTAAAGATCATCGGCTTGAGTGTATGCAGGAAGTAGAATTAGTTGGTTTTAATCAGACGCGAATTTCTGTTTCTCTAGTTTGATGCACTTCAAGGAACAAATTTTTATTTTGCATAAACAACCTCTGTCTATTGGTTAGTTTGCAAGTGTAACTAAAAATAGTATGCGATAAATACACAATAATTTTTTCCCAAAATTCAAAATGCAATGATTAACCAATGATGATACAGATTACGAAAACGACCATTCGTAAAAGAACATGAGTAAAAAAATGAGTGGTCACATGTTACACCACGGGAGCAAAAATAAAATTTATTCCAATAACGAACGTTTATTGTAACCACGATCCACACAACCAGAAACACCGAGCTAAACATCCTATGTACAGAAGAAGCATCGTGCAAAGAACTTCTGCTCCACATTTTCAACATAATATTTCCAACAACAGAAAGTAAAGAAACTTTACAAAACGTTTATTTCGTCTAAAACTCCGAAGCATCGTATAATACAATATACAACAATGCATAGCGACGACCATAGATTACCGAAGAAAGAACGTAAAACCGAAAATACTCGTCGTCTTTCATTAGTATCAACGAGCAGATTCGATGCATATATCTCGGGGAGCGCAACAATGTAAACACAATGCAGCGAGAACGTAAACAAAGATTAGCAGAGATTCTTTTTCCGCTATCACCGGGACTCTGCGAGCGCCAGGATATATTTCCTGCGATATTTTCTGGAACAGTTTCTGGGAGCTCGGGAAATTCGGGTTGAAAAAGTCGGCGCGCGATCCGGTCTTTACAACGGACAAAAAAAAAACGGTCTAATAAACGTCGATAGCGGGTTTCGGCCCCGTTCTGCGAGCTTTTGCGGGAACAATGACCGGATCGAGAGAGGGCGGGTAAGAAACTCAAGAAAAGAAAAACAGGGGGAGGACATTTTGAAAAGCGTCCGGAACAAAGTTCCGCAAAGAATTCGTTAAAAACCTCCTTCCATTCTGTCTTCGCCGAGTTTCAGAGCACGACTTCAAGCGACCTGGCTTCGTTCACAGTACCGGTGACCGTCACCCCCGTCTCCCCCATCCCACAGGAACAGGGCGAAAAGCTCAGACGCGAAAACTTGCACGGAGTGCGCGTAAATAGTCGGCCGACCGGTCGCCGCGCCTTGAAACCGCCGCGTTTTCGCATGGAATTTCTTAATTACACCATTAGACGATTCTTTTCTACCGCCGGGGCCGCGTGGCCAGCAGACTGTGTTATTAAGCACGGTTTTGCTTGACGGGCATTAACGACTCGGCGATAACATCGGCCTGCCCGGGCATTATCCTCTTAAGAGGCTCGAGTACAACGCAAGCTTTTTGCGGAACGATGTCCTCGCAAAATGGAACGGGTTCGACCGCCAGCCAGACACGACGCCATTAACGCGTTGCCAGTCGGTGACATAATTCCGAGGTTTAACCTCTGAACGATATCGTGTTGCCGGAAGATAAGTTTGATTGGTCTGTGGTGGAACGCGTGAGGAAATTGATCTGTTTTGTGATGATTCTCCATGACAATACAAGACGAAAATGAAGAGTAAAAAAATCGTGATTTCTGCTTCATTCTCGAGTTATTAACAATTCTAAATCAGCCTAAAACGCGGCAACCCGGCCAACAGAGGTGTACTGTCGCGCGCCATTATGACGTAAGCAACGTGCGTCTCTGTTGGCCGGGTTGCCGCATGTTAGGCGGATCTTTAATTGATAATAACTTAAAAACGAAGCGAAAATCACAATTTTTTTATTCTTCATTTTCGTCTTATATTGTCTTGGAGAAGCACCCTGTATCGGCGTTACAGTGGGTAGCCAATATTTCTGGGGGAGCTGCTATCACGACAAGGTATCTACAAGTCGATAGGATCGACTTTCCAAGCTCGCATCGCGAGGCAACGACACACGGCTCGCGATCCCAGTATGCTGACGTTCGAAGCGATATATCCGAACTGGACTTTGAAACCGCTGACATTGTCGCAGGTTGTCGCGCGGAATCGGTGAATTACTCCATTGTTGGAACGGTCTCCCGGCGGTCGAAAAAGAAAAACGGCGAGGTTTTCGAATGGTCGATAAAATTCCGGGGAACGGGGAGACGTTTTTACCACGTCGACGGCAACTATGCGACCGGGAGTGGTGTGGAGGGGGAGAGAGGGACAGTTATTAAAGGTAACTAGCTGTCCCAGTTACTTCGCCGTAGGACGTGATGGGGTTTTAATGTCGGCCGAGTTTCTAACTAACTGATTAATTCCCACTTCGGCCCCGTTCCCCGCGGTTTATCTGGCCAACGGAGCCGTGATTCTCGGCGTCTTTGCACCTTTGATGAGACTTTTAATATCCCTCGATGTCCCCGTTTTATTAGCTATCAAGCCCACCCCGCCCTCCCAGCGTGCCAGCCGCCCAGACAACTTCGATAACGCCGACTTATTACGCGATTTCTGTTTTTAGCCCTGCTACCTCCACGAATACCCATGATTCCGAGGAGTTATTGCCCTTCGCGAGCAACGCCCTTCCCTCCCCGGGATCTTTCACAGAACCATTGCTTCCTGGATCCATTCAGTCCTCGCGATTAACTCACTCACAAGATCGCTCGGGAACTTCTTAAGCCAGGAAAATTGAAAATAGAAATTTCACTGGAGACTGGATCATTTATTCCATGGATGATCCACCTATAAATAGCTCAAACTTCCAGGTTTCATTTGCAATCCCTGCCTGACTATCAAATGTGACAGTTAGATCAATACGATTTCTATTAACGTAGGAATCAAAGAAGGATCTGATATAACAAAAATTTTAAAAATACTTACAAATTGCCATTGGTACATTTCTGACTGTATTCGCGTTGAACAAAATGTAATGAATTTTGTACGGACAGAATTAAAAAGTGTTCAAAATAAAAATATTCCAGACTGGAAAAAAGTTTGAATTCTGGAGTCAGAAGAGCCTCGTGTGCAAAGGGTTAGCATTCGACGTTTCCTATTTATTTCCGAGGAGTAATCACCCATTTTTCAACTGTCCTAAAATGTCCGTAAAGCCCGGTACACGAAGGGTGCTTTCGCAAGCTACTCCCGGTGCACGGGGGTTTTTGCGCGGTCCACGGGCGACCGTGATTAATTCGACAGACAAGCGTCATTAAGCACGGAAAAAGAAACAAACGAAAATTGATTGACACGGCCGTAGCCGGTCTGAATCCGGCCGGGCGGGACTGGTCGTCGCGGATGTTTTAATGGCGATGTAACGTTGCCGATCGATGTTTTCTTCGCCGCGGGGCGAGGAATTATTGAAAATCGATGTAACAGGCTCGAGTTACAGCCGTCGCCGCCGCCGCCGTCGATGCCGGGACCGCTAACGATTCCGACAGTTCCCGCCGCGTCACGTATTCGTTACGTGCATGGGAAACCGAACGAAAACTGCTGCGGAAAAGCATACGACACCAGCCATTGTTTCGGCGAAAGTGGCTCCCGATGAATCGGTTCCCGCGTCCAGCAATTATTAATCACGCGGTCATCCGCGTCTCGCGTCCGCGGAACCGCCGAAAAATTTCTGGCTGCGGCGCATTCACATCGTGAAACGCCCGATCGTTCGAGCGAAATCGGTTTTATTCCGCGATTCCCGGTGATGAAAGGAACGTGGAATCCCGGAGTGATCGATTTTTATCACCGGCTCTCGTTTTGTTTCGATATTTTTCATGCATCTTTTATACCTCGTCTAATATCTCCATATCGTTTCATTGCGATCCCATTTTTCTAGCAAGCTTTTATAATACCGGCGTCTCATCGAAGCGACGTTTTATTGCTTCTGAAGACCATTTGATATATTATCCGCTTGCCACACACTACTGTATAAACACTTTAGAACGACACAGGCGAATTTTAATCATTTTTTTTTTATCACTTCTTTAATAGGTTCCAACCGATCTTTCGCTGATACTGATAAATGAATAGACTGTCTTGAAGCGGTGTGTGGTAGTTGTTAGTAGTAATAATGGTACAACTACAGTTTTGTATTTTTACCAATTTTCACTACAAAATTGCCCAACGATATTTTGTAACGCCACTATCGACTTTTCTACAGTGCAACTTTTTTATGGCAGTTTTATTGCCGCTCCTATCTCTTTTATTGGGAGACACGCCTAGCGGAAGCTTCTGTTGGACTGGTATCTGCCACTGATACAACCCTATACAATTACTTTTTAATCATTTTCGCTCTGCAATTTTTTTATACTGCTATTTCCTTTTTACTACTTTTTCATACGCACTCTCAATCTTTTATTGGAAAATTCGCCCGCATCTGAAGCTTTTCGGGAACTGTATCGAGACACTGTTCCAGTTCTACGATTACTTGTTTTACTGTGTATCTGTACCGTAACTTTTTGATATTAATATTCCCTTTTTTACTCTTGCTTTTTATCACAACACGTACACAATTATTTACTGAGAGATACCCCACCCCCGCGTCGAAAGTTTTTCTGTGGTAGTCGCTGAAACAATCCTGCAATTCTTTTTATTACTTTTTAATCATTTTCGCGTTGCAATTTTTATACCTACATATTTTTTGTCGCTTCTTTTGTATATGCACTCCTGAAATCTTCTTCATTAGAAAGAACGAGTGTTTCTGTTTGACTAAACACCACCACAGCCGCTAACCATTGATAACATTCCTAGAACCTCGCAGTTCCGATTATCGATCTACCGACAATTAATTATTTATAAATTATGTAACAGCGTTGTAGAACACGGCCACTGCTCGAAATTCGCACTTACACTAATTCAGGGTGCAATTAATAATTTAGTACTAATGGAAAATGGAAATTGTGTCAACTGGGTTTCGAACCCGGGTCGTTCTGGTGGGAGCCTGGCTACCTAGCTACCGCGCCATCGATTCCACCGGCTGGTGGATTACCCTTTCTCCGAGTATTTAAAGCACGGGCACACCGAATTTCGTTATGAATAATCAACGTGATACAGCATTACCATAATCCCCGGCAACTTTACAACGGTTTAAATCGTTTCGACGGAATTTTCTTTGGTATTCCGTCCCGGGGTTCCATCCCGATCCAGATATTTTCCCCCGAAATTCCGTCTTCAGGTATAAGGTGCGCCAGCGATTCAACATTGTTCGCGGGTCGCGCATTATAATGTTCAAACGATCCGAAGACTCTGGAGAACCCCCTCCCTTTCCCGTTAGCCGCAAGTTCGTCTCTATGCATCGCAGCGGTAAAATGAGAAATACAGGGCAATTCGGAATATTTAATGCAGCAGAAAGATTAAAGCGATTACGCGCCTCCAGGAATGCTAGATGGTATCCAGCATTGTGCACAGCGCAGCGCAGCCGTGCACTCGGCTTCGTTAACGCGTTCATTAAACTTGATTAACAATGAACGCGCGGTGCGGCGGGGCGGGGTCGCGAATGATCCTTTTCGACGACAGAATTTCGACGTTGAAATTCTTCAACGTGCCAACCCGCCGCGCCGAATTGAACGAGACGAGAAAAATTATTGATAGCGCCAAGCATTCTCCGGCTCCGGGAAAATTAAGCGCAGGCCTGATCGCCGGTAATGGCGCGCGAGAGTCGTTAAAGAGAAGTTTCCCGGTTCTCGTCAAGAAAAATAAAAACGCTCGACCAAGTCCTTCGGGCTCCTCCCGGTTTAATAAGCAAAAATTTGTCGGTTCTTCCGAGGCGAATTCATTAAAAATCTGCGCGGACGTGAGCTTGAATCTACGATTTAACCTCGGGAAAATCGGTCGAAAAGTGCATTACGGCCCGCGACAATTCAATTTGGACTACTGTGTTCGTTGAAAATTTCGGGAAAGTGGAATCTCGTGTCCATAATTTATTGATTGAGGGAGAATTTTTGCACTCCTTGATTCAACAAATAGGAATTCATTTTCCTCGCTCTATAGGGTTTATTAGAAATTCAGGGCAAGTGGAATCTTGAGTCCGTAATTTAATTCTTGTCACGAGATTAAGAGACAAAGGTAGAAATAGTTTTATTTAATAAAGATGAATTCAGTTTCGTTGGACTACCGTGTTCACTGAAAATTCGGGGCAAATCTTGAAACCATAATTTAATTCTTATCACAAGAGTAGTAGGTTAAGGGAGAAATTTTATACTCCTTGATTTAATAAATATTCAGTTTCTTTAGAGTACAGTCATTATTAAGTACGCTGGTGAGATAGAATCGATGATTTTATTTCTATCTGAGAATCTACTGCAGCTACAAACTTGAAATTTCTAGAGCATCTAGTACCATACTAGATGTATGTTTTTATCGAGGAGAATCTTGAATACCGAATGGAACAAATTCTACAATCCCTTCAGTGTCCGGACATTTTTGCACTCTTACCTTCAATCTATATGACGGTGCCAATCCAAGTTTTTGGCTAAAATAGATATCACCTTTAGTAGTAAATGCATACAAAATTTCAGCTCGGTCGGTCAAATGGTTGCTGCGAGAAAGGAACACGAAAAACGTGATTTTACACGAGACGGCACACTGCGAGCATTTTTCCCCCACTCGTAGCACTCGGAAAATTGCTTTATTTATAAATTCTGACACCGCATATTGTCTACTATTAGATAAAGAAGTGAAAAAATTTCGAGAAGAATGCCTTCTCCTTAATTCACCAAGTGATCGAGCACACTTCAACTAAAGCGAACCGAACGCGTCCTCTTCGGTCATTTTCCGTTCCGTCACGCGCACGGAGATCACGACAGCGTTGTCGGGGAAGTTGACTCGTTTTGAGGGGAAACAAGGTCGAGGCAACCTGGCAGCCTGTGCGCAATCGACTCTGGGACATCCGGAAACCTGCAACACGCCGCTCGAGGTACACCTCAGGGGTTGCGGACCGTGAAATATTCAAGGCGGTCGAAGTTTCCGGTATTTTCGGTCCGAACGTGTTTGGAACTAATCCGAGGTAGACTGTTGGCTCACGCTGGGAATGGGGAGGCTGAGACTGGAACGTGTCGAGGACTCGCGGAAGAGGAGTTAAACAAAGGATTCTCGTCGGATACAAGAGACGACAGGGGGAGGGGGGTAGATCGTTCCGCGAAGACACCGAAAAGCGGGGGAGTGCGATGATAACGACAAAGGTAAATGTCGGGGCTGCTTCGCTTTCCATTAAATCAAGAGCGACGAAGATACCGTTGGCTCCGGCGAGCACGCGACCGCTTCGTCGCAAAGGTGTGTGCAACGTGCACCGACGCAGCCCCGCAACGTGCCTGCAGCGAGAGCTGCGTCCTATGCAGATCCTGAGACGCGTTAACAGGTTAATCTGATGTCGAGGACTCGCTAAATCGATTTACGTACTTCCTTCACCCCGGGGAGTCTGTCGAGTATTTTTCGAACGACGGTGAAATTATAATTTGTGCCCGTGCTCGGTTAATAATGAACCCTATGAAATAATGTACCTCAGAATTTTCTTCGATAAAATTTTAATTAGGTGATACTGCAATATTAAGTAGAATTAAATATTAATAACTTCAGTATCAATTATCAATTCGGTATCAATTAATGTACTTCGGAATTTTGTTCGATGAAATTTGAAGTAGGTAATACTACGATATTAGGTAGAATTAAATATTAGTAAAGATTTTGTTCCGCATAATTGTACACGAGGTCTCGTCGTGTGTTATCAAATACTAATCAATTCCGTCGGATTTTATTAAATAGAAAAAATTTATCTGTCAGACACGGTCTTCGGTGTTTAATTTAATAATTGTTTATCTATATTCTTCGAACGATATTCATAGATTCGTGCCACTAGGTTACACCACGAAACAACTTCACACACTAACATAATCTTCAACGAACAGTACACTGTTCTAGATAAGTGTTTCAATTTCAGACATCTTCAGCAAAGAGGATTGAACCCCCAGATAAGTGTCTCGATTTCGAACATTCCTACAAAACCCCAGGAAAAACGTGTTAGTCTATGAGTGCAGTGGGTCGGAAGGAGTATTCGTCACCGGAAATCAATTAGTGCGGGGACCGGAAGTATCGGCGTCATTTGGCAGTCGCATGGTCGCGCGGTAGTTTCGAAAAGCACCCGGAAAAGCGAGTCGAGTCGTCGGGTGAGGAACGCGGGGGCCGCGACGATCGATTCCCATTCGATTTTAATAAAAGTTTGTTAAGCCGCCGTTTAATATCAGCCTACGTTTCCATATCCCTCGGAAAAACCGGTGGCAACGCCGTCTGGAGTTCGAGGCCACGATTTCCGCGGGAGTTTTTCCGCGTCGCCGGTGGAAATGATTTGCACGTCCCCGGGAGCCCGGTTGCCGTGCAAATTGGAAAGCGACAAACGGCCCGGCCGGTATGCATAAATCATCCGTGGATTCAATAAGCGGCGGCCTCGTTGTTCCGCCAATACTTAGCTGTTTCGGTTTGTTTCCTGTTTGGCCCGCAATATACGAGCCGACGTTCGATCGGCTCGACTTTCCCGCGGACATCACAGAGAAACAGAGACAGAAAGAGAGGAAGAGACTTTCTGCTAGAAAATTGCTGTGGAAACCGGCTGTTTTCAGTCGGCTGAGGATTATGTCCTCGCGAAATCGCCTAAAAGCCAGAAACAGGGACTCAGTGTACAGGAAATCGTCGAAATCCTGGCTCAAATTAACAGGCCGAATTCCAACACTTTATCTACCCATCACATTTTTGTCTGCCTATACTACTCTTACTATTCAAATTTCGAAAAAATACTTCCACGAAGTATTAGTACTTCTCTGTATACACTATATTGTGCCTGAACTACCTGTTAAAAGGTTTTGATTGTTGCGATTTTTTGAGCTGGACTGTTCAAATAATAATTTTAGTCCCCTGGAACTTCGAGATTATCCGAAAAATATGTATAGTGATTTCTTTATATATGTTGCCAAGGCCTGGATGATGAACGTCGCGGAATCATCCCCACTACCGCAGGGTGTACTCGAGAGGCCTCGGACGTAGAGGAGTGTAAACATAACACGGCTAGGGTATGTCTCCTGGACGATACATGACGTTGGCAAGACCCGTGTTATTGACAAATATCGAGAATTTACAGTAGTGGCGTTAAAAAATATTTAAAAAAATATGTTAAAAATATTTTATCGTACAATGTGAAAAACATTGAGCTACCAACCAGCATCAAATTTTTGCTCGTTGAGTTACTTCGACAGGACTCCTTAGCACATTCTCGATCCTGATAGCTCGGAGTGCAGCTTTCTCGAGGTCTTTCCTTCTTAATAAGTTATCACCAGCGACCGTGGCGGGTCTCCCTCGTCACAGGCCGCTTCCCAGAGGGGTGCTTATATTTTTCCGCGGCCATTTCCGTGCCGGGTGATCATAAAAATCGCGAGTCGGTCGCGCAATCTCCCTTGGCGAGTCGTATATCCGTGGCTCCAGGCGAGTCGTTCCCGACGACAATCCTACGGGGAAACAGGCGAAAGGCTGGGACGTATAATACGAATACCCATTGTAAATCCGCCCGAAGATCCTGCCGAAGACGAGAGCCATGGCGTTCCCGTTCCCGTTCCGAAGAGGGGTGGTTCTCAGGGGCGTAGAGAGGCTGGAAGACAGATCGTAGGATCTGTTGGCCTCTTTCCCCCCCGTCGTCCATCGGGAATGGAGTCGGGAATAATAAAGATGAAAAAAAGGGGAATGGGGACGAGGCTTCCGGGGGAGGGTGGTGATGGAGGAAAGGGAGAACTCCGGGGGTTGGAGGGAGTAAAAAACGAAAGAGAGAAAGGAAAACGGCGGAATCACAGATTTAATAAAGGCCGCTTGAAAGCGCGCTAAGCGAAAACCGATTTCATTATAATGTACCCCCACCAGACCGATCTATTCCTCACGGATGCTGACTGCCGCGAGATTTCAACGCCCCCCTCCCGCTTCAACCATTCGCGATCCAAGTGTTCCTTTTTTTTTCAACGATGCTTTCTTGGCCCCTTTTTAATTTCGTGGCGTCCCCCTCTCCTCGGGGACAGGGGGTGGGAGATCGTAACCCGCACGGTCACCGGCCAGGGGGTTGATTGTCCAGCGAACCAACCTCTTCTACCATTTCCAGCCAGCCCTACCGCCTCCCCCCAATTGCCCCTCGCCTCGGCCCGAAACTTGCCCCCTTTATAGCGCATCCCGCCGATAATTAAGAAAGTTCTCTCGAGAGCCCGATTTTCAGAAAACTCCGCCGATAGGGGTTGCTCGTGAATGCGAGGCCGGCTCTAGGGGCTCCAGGCCAGTTCCACGCGAAATAGCACGGCGCACGCGATATTTAGCAAACCCGGACCCTCGCCGAATCAACACTTTCCGAGTTCCGAGCACGGGCCGAGCAGTTTGTGTTTTCGAAGAGGCCGCGATTGTTCGGACGCCGCTTCTTAAAGTTCCCTCGATAATTTCGTTATCTGCCCGCTTCGTTGCTGAACTGGGTTTCGCCGACACCTTGTATGCTAAGGGCTCCTGAAAGCACGCGGAGATACGCGAGCATGGGCGAAGTTGAACGTTTCTTTCAATGTTCAGATCACTTGTTACTGGACTGCGGGTCTTCATGCAAAATAAAAATTGTCTCCGTTAATTACGAAGGCCTGGAGCCAAAATTCCATTTGTACTTTAATTAGGAACACGTGGAAAACAAGGTTCGCCTATTTTATTCAAACGAATCGAAGGTTCACATAAATATGAATAATTTTTCATCCTCCTGGAACCCGTTTAGTTTTGACAAATTATTAGGAAACCTCATAGGCATAATGTTTTTTCATTTGGTTGAAAGCGACCAATACTTGTTAATGTTCTCCATCCCTTACACGATTTTCACAACAATGTAGAAAACCTCAAAACGATGTTGATTTATTTAATTAGAAAAAATACAGGCTTCCCAAGATTACTTTGTTCATCCATTAAAGACCTCTTATTTTTATAAAAAGCCAATAAGGTTCTCGCAAATAATATTTTTAAATAAAAATCACCCCGATTTTCACAATAATCTAGGACACCCCAGAACGGTACTGATTTATTTCGTTAAGGACCTTTTTTATTTTTGCGGCGAGCCGAAAAGTTTCGTGAAAACAAGGTGCGCACATTTGATTAAAAGGGACCAAATACGGTCGAAGCAACTTTTTCCAACTCCGAGGACCATCGTCGTTTCTACGGTAGAGGAACACGGACTGGGAAAGGATGTTCGACATTCTCGTAGTCGAGTTCTCACCGGCGCGCGAGTGAATTTTATTTTTTCAGGAGCCAAGGGAAGCCCGGTTTCCTTCAACGAGACGAGGGTCGGTGAATCCGTGAGTGACTCCGCTCGTCAGAGCCGGAAACCTAAGAATTCTGTCGCGGGCGTCGCGACGGTGGAGAAACGAAAATTGAATCGTTCGTAGCGTCACGCCGCTCGCCCGACGCCCCGTTTCTGGCCAACAGCTCTGTCTATTACAGAATTTCCCGCACGACCAGTACAATTTCTACCGGTCATCGCATGAATATGCAACACGCACGAGCAAACAGCTCGATGCGGATCCGCCGCGAGGGGAATTACAATCCCGCCGGTTACGTTTCCGGGCGGTGTGTTCCCCAAAATACGATCCCCACGATCCTCATTTTTGTCGCGAACAAACTCCCCGCGATTAGAACCCTCATTTTCCCGGCGGTGGTACGCTCGAAATTTTTAAATGCCAGTCACAGCCGCCAATCGAGTTATTTCCGACTAAAAAATGTGTCCACGTTCGCGTTTCACGATTTTTCGACTTTACACGTACTCACCGCGCGCTGCCGCTTTGATATTTTTCGAAAATTTGCGATGTAAATTAATATTGCCGAACGATGTTTATTATCAAATATGTGTGTGGTCGTGTCTATTTGGAGTTTTATGTTTTGATGGTCTGCAGTGGATCCTGGAAATATTGAAACACGAGATTTCTGATGTTTGAAAAATTGATTATATTTAGACAGTTATCATTTTGTGAAACGTAATCGTACTACAATAAATGTGCGCTCATTTTAAAAAGCTGGAATTCTCTGCTTCCACAATCCATCGTTCATTTCATTCCAAAGAGCTTTTAGTTTTTTAATAAAAATGTTTCAGCGATTATTTTAACTGGTTTTACGAACGTAAAAAATTTGCTTTTACATTTTATTGCATTCAATAAAAATATTTTGCTCGAAAAACCAATTTTTTATATTGTTTGTTAGTGTAGATTGTAATGTACACATTGTTTGAATAATTGTAATGGAAAACAGCTTAAAGTATACTTTTGATTATTACAATCTCAATATTCAGAATTTAGGTCATAACAAATGTATTTCGTTCGAACAGTCTAGAGGTATGTGGGATGAAGAGATAGCAGCGAGTTAAAACAGGTTAAAACTAGTATAATTCAGGGCATTGGACGCATAATAACATACTGTTTCTTTTACACGGATCGATTCGTCGATGTAAGGCTACATGTGCCATAGGAGAGGCAACCGAATCAATTACAAAAATAATCGTCCATAAGAACATTACAGTTGCTGAACCGATCGATAGCAGAACTGGCTGATGGATTACTTAGTATTATTGTCTGGAAAAAATGAATTTGCTACAGTTGAAGTGGATATTAATTCTTCTTTTAATTCTTGTACGAAAATTGCAGTAATATGACTTTATCTAGTTCTTAATTGAACTAATAAGCAGGCCGCAGATTTTTGTGCAAAATCAAAATGACCACCACCAATTGCAAGATATAGGAGCCAAATAGAAATATCCTTCCTCCATTAATAATTTTAAAAAGTTTAAAATTACAGGGTGACCCAAAAAATGTATACACTGCTTAATGCAGATTCTGTTGCAATTTAAACATTAATTATATACGAATAAAAACTGAAGTTATAATCATTCAAACTATGTATCAATTATTTTGGGGACACCCTGTATATATCAGTGTCCTCTAGTTCTTCCAATCTATGCACTATTTCAAATTTTGACTATTCATTTTTCTGATAAATGCGTAAAACCCACATTAACGTGTAAGCTAGCGAGTTTAAGAAACTTTTCAACAAAATAATAAATTCATTACATTTGCAGCAGACGAGGACCCACTCTGCTGATGAATATAACAAAGAGTTAAAAGAATGTCTCAGTAGGAAATAAATTACAGTATTTTTAAGCTCTGAAAGAGCCACCCTCGAAATCGTACACGACCCTGTCTACAAAATTCTAGCCGCAGCCCCGTAGTAATACTAACTGAGAATATCCTGGAAGCACGTTCCGCCGAAAGAATACATCCCGAGCGTTCCGAGAAGAAAAGAGGGCCAGCCAACGTTATATTAGTTAAGTAGGAAGTTCGAGCAGCATATTCTCCTCTCGAGCGGAAGCTCGCTGATCCCGCGGAACGTTTTGACGTATGACGGAAAGTTCCTCGAACGAAATATCAAAGTTTCTCCGCGGCCGGGTGAACGGCGGCGTACCGCTGACAATAAGACGATTCCCTTTTTCTTGGCTTTCAGGAAGAAGTAGAAGAAGAGAAGAAAGTTGAAGCCGGCTGTCCGCGAGCGGCCCCCGTCCCCGGGACGCCATGAATATTCACCGGCCGGGAAAATTATTTATGTTCGATAACTCGGGCCGATTCACGGGAAATTAATTTCGTGGTCCCCCCCACCCCCCCACCCCCCCCCCAGATTTATTCTCGGCCGAACGCGTCCCGACGCCGACGCGACGCGCCCGCGGAAACAAATTGAAATTGTTCACGAACGTTGCTCTCGGAGCCTGTTATTTCAAGGATACGTTGCGTTTGTTTTATGCCCGGGCCCGGGGAAATTACTCGACTGAAAATCTGTGCACAAATTTGAGTTTCACGGCTCGCCGCCGCGCTGCGGTCGTTATGCAAATTATTCTTTCTGCCGAGGGTTCCCGTACGCCCTCCTCCCCACCACGCGCTACCACCACCATCGCCGCCATAGCCAACGGCGCCGTTCAAACGTCGTGAGAGTCGGCGAGGAGAGGAGGCGTTTGTATCGATCTACGGCAAATATTGAAATTGCCCGACCCCGCGCTCACATGCATAATTCAGCGCGACAAATTATAGAGCATCAAATTTCCGATACCGTACCGTAATATAATAAGATTCGGGAAACAATGCACGTCGGACTGCACCCGTCGCCGGACGCCCAAGAATCACTCCTCCCGTTTACTCGGACACATTGCCGATAACAGTGAGCCAATACAGTTATTATTACACTGTGAATATCCGTGTAAAATCCAAATTTTCTATGCACAGTTGTAAATGAGTAAATCTTGTGATATTTAAACTGGTATAACTTCCTGGCGAAAAATCGTACGATAATTATTCTTAGCCCATTGCAAAGCGCAGAGCCTCTACTTTAAGAGTTTCTAGTTAATTTCTTTTTGTAAATGTTTCTGCGTTGTGTGGAATAGTGGAAATGGAAGCATTTCTTGGTGGCCGCATACTTTCCATTCAAGGGTCGCTAAAACGGTTGATCAAAATCGCACATGAGGTTTCCAGTGGTTGTCGCACAGGGGAGACTCTAATCTTTAAAACTGTGATGGTTTCAGTTGTCAAAAAAATTGTTCAACGTCGACAGAGTCGGTTGAATTTCAAAAAGTTTCGGAGACAATAGGTATCTTCGTTTTTCCATCATCTCGCGTGATAGAGAAAATTTTTCGAAAAATCTGGCTGAAGGCTCTGAAAGTAGAACCTGTACACTTTAAAACCAGCCAAGAATGATTATTGTACGATGTTTTTCGACGAAGTTATAACAATTTAAACGTCACCAATTCTTCGATGAAAAATGCTTTAGCGTTTCCGTTGTTTCTAAGTGGATCAGCTGTTAATTTAATGTAATTGACAGTGAATACTGCCAGTGCATAATTTCTAAAGTAGATCTATCATAACTGACTGTTTCAATGATTAAATAGTAAGCTCAGTACGTTTTTCCAACAGCAGCCTGAATAAATGAAGAACTTGAAATTATCATACAGGTATCGAGGAACCCATCAGAGTGAACCGTTCAGAAATCAAGAATTAATTATAAATACGATTTTATCGTATTGGATATTTTATAGGATTTAAACGACCGGGCATCTGCGCGTGTCATGCCATCGAGACATAAATATTCATTTAATCGCTGAATGCTAAAAATGAATTAATTTCGCAGAGCGCAATTAAAAACGAATTTATTAACCACTTATGAGAATACATTGTGGTTCGCCCTTGCCGTGACGATAAATCTTTCCGGCAATTAATATTTGACGTGCATTGGTCCAGAGTACATTGTATGGATTTCTGTCGTCCTAAGACCGGAGAGGCACGTTTAGTGCTGAATGGACTCATTTAGGTCTGTTTAGATTTGTCCTGGCCTTGTTCAGCATAACTGGACTTATATAATATTAAATAGGGAAGTTTGAAGCTGCATGGTCTTGTTGGAAGTAGTATAGACACATTTGGGACTGACTAGAATCATCAGATAATTTTATTGTCTCGTTTAGACACAATAGTCTAGGCACTTTTAGGCCTGCCTCAAATCATTTGAGAATGTTTGAAGCCTGCTAGCTCCACTTGAATTTTCATCTTTGGCAATCTAAATTTATTTCAACTCAACTATGCCTATCTATACTCTTTTAGAAATCTTCTAGTTTGTAGTTTAAACACGTTTAGACATGTTTGAAATCATTTGGACATGTTTGAGGCAGTGTGAACATGTTTGAAACCGCCTAGGCCCCTTTGAATTCTCATCTCAGGCAATGTATAAATTTATTTAAACTCAACTATGCATAGCCAGACCCATCTACACTCCCTCCAAACATAGCTAAACCTGTCTAAGTCTCATTTCAATCAAGCTAGACTCATCTAGGTCTTGTCCATACCTAGTTAGGGCAATGTCCTTCAAACCTAGTTAGGTCCATGTAAGTGTCCTCCAAACCCAGCGAGACTCAGTGTCCTCCGAAAGTATCCAAGTTCATCTAGGTGACACGCAGAGCTGTATATGACGTTCTAGACTCAGTTAAGCCCACCTAGGTCCTGGTAGGGCCACCTACGAGTCCCCAAGATCTAGCTAGGCTCACCTAGACCCAGTTAAGCTCGTCTAGGCTTAGCACGGCTACCAGGTCTCATCCAAGTCTAATTAAATCCATCCGAATACCCTGTAGACTAACCCCTTTAAATCTATCTTATCCTCATCCAGCCTTATCTACGTCCACCTAGGCCCTGTCCAGCTCCAACAAAGCCCACCTAAGCTCAACCTACAACTATATACACCATCAATCTTACCCTTCAACACCTGTCCAGTCTCATCCAAACCCGTTGCGTTCCTCGAAAGCCACATCAAACCACAAAACATAGTCTAACCTTCCCCCAGGACACCTAGTCCGCATTTCTCTTGAGAAAAACGGGTTCACAGATTTTTTAAACATTCTGAAAAAAATGGTACATAGTTCAATCCAGGAGTACCCTTAATCTTACCATTCTACATCCACTCTATATCGTCCAAACCCTTCTCTGTCCTCAGAAATCGTACCAATCCATAAATGTAGAGCATAACCACCTCCTGGGACACCTAATTTGACTTTCCCTTCAGAAAAATGGTCTCGCAGATGATTTCAAAATTCCGCAAAAAAAGAAAAATGGTACATAGTTCAGTGACGTGTCTAGACCGAGCCAGGCCAGTTTTAGGGATCTCCGGCTGGAAACCGAGCAAAGATGAGAGGTTCCCGGCAATGACGCGATCCGTCTCGAGACGTCAAAGTTCCTGCCGACTAATTACGACCCCCCGCCCCTAGAGGAGCCAGGGTGCCGGTACTAATGCGACGGAGTGGCTCTCGGAGGCCGGGACATCCGTCAAATCTCGTTTGCCTGCTCTTAGCGTAGTGTTCCGCCGCGCCGTCGTCCGTCGCGGACCAGCTCTCGTTTTCAGCTCGCAAGCAGAACCGCGGGACCGAAGAGAGAGAGAGAGAGAGAGAGAGAGAGAGAGAGAGAGTCGTTTACGTCTGGAGCCGAGCAGCACGGTCAATAATAACCGGCTCGCCGGGCGTAAAATTAGTTTCTGATTGGATTAGCCCCGGCTAGTCGAGCGACGTCTGCTGCCGCCGTATTTTTCAACCGGATATTTTGCGACGGGCTGCGAAGTCACCAACGTCTACGACAGGCGCAGATCCCAGAACACTTAGAGTCCTAAAGCGGATCCGATACGTCATGCTCAGAGCGCTGCACCCTATTTAGGTCTCGAGCAGCTCCAGAAATGTTTTGAACGTCTGACAGGCAATTTTCAATTAGGAATAGTGTTAACTGTGGATTTTATAAATTCATAGCCGCTTTGATCTTGCAATGATCAGCATGGAAAAATGTTTAAAATGACTTACGGAGATTCCTGTCTTCGTTGGAATGTGGTACAACTTTTAATAGAGCGAAGAAATATTTTTTCGATCCCATGTTTAACCAATCGGCTCGTTAATATTTATTTTCACTTGGAGATCCACAGTCTAGCCACTTGTCGATTGACTACGGTCTATATGACTATACTCGATTTATTAAAATCATTGAAGGAAGAATTTCGTACAATTCAGACAATTTTTATTTTTATTTTTAAAAATTCGCAGTCCTTAAAACATAGTCCGATTTCTCAACTTAATTTTACAGAATTTAGAACCCAGGAAAATTTTCCTTCACTGTAAAAAAAGCTCTTCCTAGTAAAACCAGCACAGACAAAAATAGTAATTGCTATTGGCACGTACAGTTACCAATATCTTACGAATTCACGGGCATTGTAAGTGCATAAAAATTCGCAGACTGGTGATTGATCAGGGTTACAATCAACTTTTAATCCAAAGCCGCCGGACTCTCTAAATTGGCAATGTTCCCGTCAGAGTGTTTCGCGTTGCTCATTTGTCCCAGTTTTGACAGGAACCCGGCCGCTCCATTTCGCTCGACTATTCCATTAGCGCGACTTTAATTCCGAGTTTCGCCGTGTAAACCCTTCTTCCCGATGTAAACGCAACCGGTCGAGCCTGTGATTAAGCCGCTCGAAAATAAACGCGCTCGATTAACAAAGCGCGAGAGATCCTGGACTCTCCAGGCTTTCGGGGCAGGTAGACGCGTGTAGATGCGAAACGCGAATTCAATTACGACCAGAGGAGAGTCCGCCATCGTGGAATTCGTTCGGTTCGCCCCTGATTTGAATTTCTGATTTCCCTACGGTGCTGACTAGTACGAGGGCCAGGTACTGAAAATGATTTTTTAGCGGCGTCTTCGGCGATCTCGAAATATCACTGACAAATCCCGCAATTGGGTAAAAACGCAAAGAGCGCATACCGGACACTTGTACCCGAATAGTTATACATTTGTGCAACTGAATAATTTACTCGTGAAATATCAATTTGAAACTGTTTGATCGCTTTCATATAGTTCCAGTTTCAATCGAGATGTATTTACATAGAATTAGTGGACAATTTACTGGCGATTATTTAACAGCTATTACCAGCTGTAGATGTTTAAATCAATTTTGCGATGGCTGTAGCAATTTGTATTTTAACCTAATTTAACTAATCTACACCTACCACCGCTGGTAAAAATGTTAAACATACGGATCCTCCTGTAGGAAATGATTGAATGAATTTTTACGTTCAAGCGCACAAAATTGTTTTTAAATCAATTCAATTCTGACATTTTTATAAGCCATGTCAGTGGCAATTTTAGAGCTCGATAGGTTTGATCTTAATCGTTCGTTTTTGGGATGTTAATTCAGAAGAAAATTTTTTTAATTCTTTCTGACCTAGCACAATTTTAAGAAATCTTATACGTAAACGTATAAGCAAAAATTGGTGTTAATGGGTGAAGTATTGGCTCACGAATAGCAAGCTCAAAAATCGTGAGGCAGCAGGCTCCGGAAGCTTTAATCCGATTTTATTCGGTAGGCTGGGGCGATAAAGGGTAGGAAAATGCGTTTCGAGCTACTTAGTCGTGAAACTTCGAGATTATCGAGGGGCTTCTGTGGACCGTGGACCGCGTAATTAACCGTGCCGCTAAACTATCCACGCAATTCTGTCCTCGTGTTTGCGTAATAACTTCATTCTGATAAAACCGGCTCTAAGAAGCCACGAAGCCTTGCCGACGCGTATTCGAGATGTATCTTTACAAGGATCTTTTTAACGGAGCTCGCGGCCCGGCCGGCGAGTATTAAAGCGAATTACCCACCCTTATCGGCCATTATAAAATATTGCGATTCCGCAATAGATAATAATAAGAGAACGGGTCCGAGGAGAGGTTAGACGCTGTAACACTATATTCCGGGAACACTCCGACGGAACGTTTAATCTTCGTTTTAATCTTCCGATCTCCGTGGTAAAAGGCCCGGCCACGGTTTTACGTATTAAATATCCCGTGGTATAAATTTTTCACACTGCCGGCCCCGTTATGTCCGCCATTTTTTCAAATAAGGCGGCCGCGAGCTTCGTTTTATCTCGCTCGTATGCCGACACGTGTGAAAAATCGCTTAATCGACGCTCTATTTACTCTATTTTACTCCGAAAACGGTCCGCCAAAATTGTGTTCGAGTGAAATCATTCTCTGTCGCTGGGGAATCAACTTTATGAGAAATTTGTTCGATATTTTGAAACCATATTATATAGTTGTCAGTGAAGCTCTTGTTTTAATCAAAAGGATGTAGCCGGATAAGGAGGTCAAAAGTGCCCCCAAACCAAATTGAATTAGCAACAGCCCATTCGATAGCTTAGCCAAAGAAAATACTTTGTGCCAATTTTCAACCCTATCTGTTGACACCGGGGGTAGTAATGGGGTGACAAAGAAAATCAGGTTTTTCCGTAATTTCTCTTATCCTCTTCAATTCAAAATTCTGAAAAAATTCACAGATGTCCATTCTAATAGCTAAAATATGCCTGATTGTTTCAGAATTTTCAACTGGAGAGGATAAGAGAAATTACGGAAAAACCTGATTTTCTTTGTCATCCCATTACCAAAGTATTTTCTTGATAGAAATTAAATACAAATTTATTTCTAGCTTTAGTAATTTCGGGAGGTTGAAAATAATGCAAGTGTTTTTAGGTTCTTTAAATATTTTCACTGTCTCGTATTTTCATCTCCTTATTTTTGTTCTAAGTGCATAAAGATCCACCGTCCGCTAATCAAGTGAATTTGCAGATTTTCAGTGGAAAAGATGTGGGAACAGTTGATACACATGTAAAAAATGAAAGTGGATTTTTATTCTAGGAAAGAATACTCAGCTAATTAGGAATCCATACTGGTTTCTTAACTCCTCGGCAACAGCGTGAAAAAACAGGCTGGTGAGAACTTTAAAACTGAGTTATATTTTTGGAATGGAAAAAACCTGGACGTTCCAGTTTTCGAGAATCGTGGCCGAGCAATTATTCGCCATTAAAAGTTCGCGAAACAATTTTCGAACTTCTTGCGCCGTGGAACTTACTGCAGTGGGTCAAAAAAGCACTCTCAGTTCTTCGTGGTAATCTTCTGTATGAAAGCATTGATTTAAAATAATTCAGATTTTCTCATTTCATTTACTTGAACTTTCAATGTGTAAGTTAATAAGATTTTTGAATCAGTGCAGACAAATTTCTGAAGCTGCTGACATTTTCGTTTCATTTTGCACTACTTTTATTTGCTACAGTAAAAACAAATAGTCAACACTAAAACTGTCAAGCACCAAAAATGATTGATGTGTGTTGCCTTACAAAAGTAGAAAAATTCTATTTATTTGTACGATTTTGATAAATATATGTATCCACATACAGTCACTAAAAATATATCCAATCGTTCTCATGGAAGCTTATTAAAAGCTCCTCTTTACAATTTCGTACAAGCTTATTCAAACTACGGCTTCTCTTTATAATTTCACATAAGCTTATTGATGCTTTATTATGATTATTATGCATTATCATAGCATCTCTTTATAGTGCCATTAAATCAAGAATAAAAGAAGCTTACATAAAACTGATGAAAAAGAAAAAAATAAAAATATTCGAAACACAATTCAACTGTTGTCATGCCACCATTGCACCGAAGCAACTAAAAAAGTCACGGTGCCAATAATTTTTCTTTCGCAACGGAACAGTGACGGGAAGCTGGGTGAAGTGCGTCGAGCAATAATTATTTTTTGGGAAGGTTTATGAAGTTTGCCGTCCATGGAGGCGTCAGCCTGCGTTCACGAGCGGCCGTGGTAGGAATTTTGAAAATCTCCGAAATTTCCAGGGGATCGGAGATACTGCGAAAGCTGTCGCAGGCTTCAGACTGATTAGGGACAGTCGGGAAAATTTTTATCAAGACAGTCCGTGGAAAACGCGCCGCTGGGAGAGCGGTTCGAGCCGTTCGACCAATCCGGATGAGGAAATCAGGGCACAACGGGAGGGCGATTTGTTTAAAAGCTGGCCAGACAGGGCCAACAGAAAATGATGTTCTCCCATGGAGGAGGTTCGAGCCTCGGGGCCGCCGTTGGCAAATTGTAGAATTCCATTTCATCCGCGCGCCGGTACACAAAACTTGCGAATAGAATTTCACGTCCGATCGGTTTTGAGTACAATATTTATATTGGCTCTCGCAGGAAATCGAATTTTTCCCTCTCTCTCTCTCACACACACACACACACTCTCTGTCTTTTTCCCCCGCTCCACTCTTTTTGTGCCCCGCGTAATTATAGGTTAGTGTTTGTCGTCATTTGGCCCGGGGCTGTCAATTTTACTCTTTTTCCCGGGGGTTTGGTTTGCAAACGGGGAATCGAATATCTTGTCCGTTTAGCGGTGAATCCCATTTAATTCCACTTGCTTTCCGAGCCGATTTCGGCCGCCATTTTTGTACGGCCGGCTGTTTTCGAATTTTTATTGACCGATCAACGCGCGTCGGTGTTTAAAGAAGAATTTCCCAGCCGAGTGCGGGAGGTTCGTTCCGCTCGAAACCTTCACAGTTTCGCCAGTTTCTAGACAGCCATTTCTGTTTTATGATCGGACGCGCCCACATTATTCTTTCCTATACCTAATACTTCTTCCGATATCGGTTCGAAGCATAAACCGTTTATACTACTTAGGGAAGAATCACTGTCTGCCTATCAGCCACCGCTGATAGCCGGAATTTTCGCCGGGATTATACGGCTAAAGTTTGTCGTCGGTTGATTCCGCTATTAAATTCCTATTCTAATATCTGTTCACTATTTCCTTTCAAAATTCTATTCCAAGTAAGCTGTACGAATAAAGTTTCATATTAAATAATAAATGAACGTCTTGGACGATCAGAGAAAAGTCTCCGAGTGCCAAAAGGGAATGGACATTTGCATGAGAATTCGCGATTTACTTACGAAATGAGGTACAGTTAGGAGAGGAAAGTTTCCGCAAAAATGTGTCATAATTAGGTGGGCAGGGGGCGGCGTGGGAATTTCCAAAAAGGAGGAATCAACACTTGGAAACGACGAGGTCTGGAGCTGCGCGTTTCTTTCGGTAACAAACCGATCCGGTGCGCTCGAATGGACTGCAGCTAGGCATCAACGGGAACAGCACCGTCGGATACCGTTATCGCAAACGGCGTGCAGCGAACGCGACCCCTTTTGTTCACGCGATTCTGCATAGAACTGCTTCGGAACAATGACATCTCAAAGGACCACGTTGCCGGACAGTTTGTGAACAGTAATATCGCAAATGACGATGCGCGCCGGCTGAAAGACTCATGATGTCTCCGGCTGTATCGTTCGCTGGATGCTACCCTACTGCTACCCAACCCTTGCCCCTTGCCCCCCGCCGCCCTCCCCACAGCCAGGCAACCCCCGTGAAAAGGGGAATTGTCATGCAAGCAGAGAAAATACGGAAACGTCGCGTCCCGTCGCTTTTATCTGACACAAATAATATTTTCTCATATCTACCGGTGTCCTCGCCTTTTCAATCATCCCGTCGACGTTTACGCACAGATTACACGTCTTTGCCGTTCGGGGCCTGTCCCGGGAAGAGCCTACACCACCGTCTTGCCGTAAGCCTCGTCCTTGACGGAGTGCACGTGAAGAAAATGAACAGAAGAACCACTAGTTAGAAAACTCTCGAAAACCGTTTTGCAGCGAAAGCTCTTAGGGTGCGTGTCCATTTGAGAGTAAAACTGTCATGAGTTACCCATGAGAGTCAAATTGAAAAGAATAGCACTCCCCGATAGCACTCTCAACAGCGTGTACATTGACAAATTTGACTCTCGAGAGCAACTCGCGACAGTTTTCCTCTGAAATGGACACAGGCCATTATAAATGTCAATGCACCAAACGATTTTAATTTAGCAAGATACAACATAATTGTGAAGGATGGACAGAAGTGGGTTTAATTGATAAACGTGCTAATAGTAATTAAAATACTTGAAGTTGACTTTATTTTCGAAGCGCTCGATGAGACAGTCATTATATATTTACGAACACTCAACTTTAATGAACGTGGTAACGACCAGGAAAAGAATTGCATGTCTTCATCAATTATTGACATCGGGTCCAACAGAATTAGAAATGTAGTTCCTACCTGACAGGAACCTTTACGGATTTAAGCTTATATTAATTATCGAGTCCTCTATAATTTCCATGAATCCGTTCACCAAAAATGGAATTTGCGCGAACAACCACAGTTGCCGCCGCTTTGAGACCCAGAGAAAATTAGAATCAGTCTACGGGAAGCTCTCCGAATTCCCCTAAATTGGAATCGCGTTCGGAGAACATCGTGGCAGCGACTGAAATGCAAAACGGCCAATCGGCTGACAAGATCGCGGTATAATAAGCGGCATAGCGTAAGCGGGCTCCTCGAAATTCGCAATCCATATTCGACGGGAGCTGCGAACCGAGGCGAATCGATTCGACCGGCGACGATCGCCGGAATATAGAACGCGGGGGTGAGGCCCGATCGAATTAATTGCGCGCGACATTATCGCGTTTCCAGAGCCCGAGGTGTAGACAGTTCGCGCGGAAGCCTCGACAAGGGGATTCCAACCTCCGTGTCGCCTAACCAACCCCCCTCCCACCCATTCCGCCCCGCCCGTTCGCGGCTACTACATATTTGATTTATCCGGAAAGTTGTCGCCCCCGCGGGACGGCTGGTTCGTTCGAATTAGCTGAAAAGTGAGCGGCAACCAGACGGCAATCATTGTTACCCGCGCCGAGCCCTGTCGTGACTGGGTTAGCTGTTTGCCCGACGTGTTTGCGCCCCGTTAACGACGATCGGCTGTCCTCGCGCGCCGTCTACCTGCGATATAATTGCCGGCTGAAGTATTCCATCGGTTTCGCCCCACTTTTCCACGATCGTTTTGCTCGTTTCGGTTAAACCGTCCGAGAAAGCGAGAGTGAGCTCCAGCCTCGAGACTCTCGATGCCGGGCCCTCCATTTCACTTGTCTGTTCCTCTTCCCGTTGCAGAATCACGGGACATAAGAGTCGAGGACTTTTTTAATTGCTCGACGAAATCGGCCGAAAGTTTGCTCGGAAACATCGATTCCGGTTTGTGCGAAATTAAAACGGTTTAACTTTATCTCGGGAAGTCAGAAATTTTTTACTTTTTCTTATGTAATCCTGTAGATTTTGGTTAAAAAATGCCGAAAATCCTAGTTGCGATCCTAGGAGATCACTAGTTCGAAAGTTATACGTGTGTAAAGATGTGCGACTTCCAGCGCTTTCGACAGGTAAGGACGCTGCCATGTTGGTATATATAGTGACTGTCGCGCGTCGCATAACGAGCGGGGCAGCGATTGCGTCAGCAACTATTGCGGCGTGGTTCCACTATTGCCGTGAGATGATTGTCAACCTTTCCACCAAGATCCAATTGGATAAGCCGAAATTAGGGGGAATTTCGGCACCTGGAAATCCGATTGTAGTTCAAGTACAAAATATTATGTTGCAAATTACGTTTCCAACTTTTTCTTTATTCGTGTGTGCGGAAAAGATATTTCCTCTCAAAGATCGGTGCTCTACGTTCTCAATATCTAGAGGCTCCGATCGTTAAGCGACGCGCGACGGTCACCACATACCAACATGGCGGCGCCCTTACCTGTCAAAAACGCGAAAAAACGCGCATCTTTACACGCACGTAACTTTCGAACTAGTGATCTCCTAGGATTGAAGCTTGAATTTTCGGAATTGTCTCGCCAAAATCGACAGAATTACATTTAAAAAACTTAAAAATTTCTGTATTCCTGAGGTGAAGTTTACCCTTCAAAACGGACCCAGATTCTGCTATCGGAAGGTGAGGTGTGAATGAAATCATCACCTCCGTTATTTTTCTGTGGTTACTTCGATCAATCAAGAAATGGTGGAAAAGTAAAAATTTTAGATAAGTATGTTACAATATGCTTCCCAAGCTGCAAAATATTACTAACGATATGGAGCATTTTATTTAGGTTCCATCTACGAAGTAATACAGTTGTACGTCCCAGTTCGGCAGACAGTGCGCGAACAATGCGTTTAATTCAACCGTGCAGAAGAAGAATTCGCTCGGCCACAAAGAAATATTGGTTCCCCGGAATTCCTTTTTCCGCGGGGAGCATCTTTTATCAATTGCAATCTATTCCAGGGGCGGACTATATCGGGCCGGGTCGCGCGAGGAATTTCTCGCCGACGGAGAAACATTCTCCGTGTTCTCGCAGCGGGTAAAGAATTTACTGCGAAACATTTCTTAACGGGGCAACTGCTTATGCGCCACGCCGTCCGTCGGCCGCGGAATTTCAATTCGATCGGAAAAGCAAGGAAATTATGCATGATCGATGGGGGGGGGGTCGTTCTAAAATTATTCAAATCATGCGAGATCCTTCGTCCCTCGGCCCGCAGGGCTGCCGTGGAATATTAATAACGGAATAAGTGAAATTTAATACGTAATTTCGCTACATAAACACATCTGAATTTCATGAATTTACGTTTCGCCTGTTGCATTATTCATCGGCGCCGCGTCAGACGAACGTAAAATTTCTCTTTTCAGTGGTGTGCTCCTCTCCGTTCACTTTTTCTCGTTTCTATTTTTTTTTCTTTCTTTCTTTTTCGTTCGCTCGCGCGCGCGCCGCAGCCACCGCCGACGCCGACGCCGACGCCGTCGTCTTAACTGCACCGTCACATCTAATAAATTCCGCTCCGCCGTGTCCCGTTTATGCAAAATTACGATTGTTCGCCGTTCATTATGAAAACTGCGGGTGTCACACGGGGAAGGACGTCTCTCTCTCTCTCTCTCTCTCTCTCTCTCTCTCCCTCTCTCTCTCTCTCTCTCTGAGTCGTTGTGCGACGCACTCGTGCAGATGATGAAGAAATTCCTTGCGTGCGCGCCGCAGCTGCAAACGAATCCTAAAGAGAAACACGTTGCCACTTCATAGACGCCTAACGCGAAACAATTTGTCCGGTACGCTGCCCGGCCGAGGATAAAAGCAAAATATCACTGCCCGGACGGACATTTTAAAATGCCTGGCTGCAGAGAATAAAAAAAAAAATGCAAATGGAAGCATGAAACGCGGAGAACGGTTTTTCGAAATTCTTCTCAAATGAAACGCGACGGTAAAACGTTTCTGCAATTCAATTCCACGAACATAAACACGGTTAATGTCCTTTCACGTCAAACAACGGCGTCGCGTTCAATTTTGCCACTTTTTACTAAACAATTTTAGCACGCCTTTTCCATATGATACCGATAGAAACTGTGTACTCTGTGACGGTGACTAATGGAACCGGACAATATTTTCGAACGATAGAATATATCGTTATAATCGGTGTTACAACACTCATACGCTACACTTTCAAGCTTTAAATTTTATCGAATTCTCCCAAGAATAATATTCTTCCTTCCCATTCGTACAGAAACTTAATCAAAGTTAGAATTAAACCTGATTCGGTCAAGTTAATCTGTGTCAATCTATCTTAATCATGCCAGTGTGAGATCTTAATTAGATCGGTTGTTATTAGGTTGGACCAACTATGAATCAGAATTTGTTAGATTCTTTTCCATTTTATTTCGGCAGGATCATTCCCTTATTTTAGTTTTCACAGCGTGTATATTAACACTAAACCTACCAACTACCTGGTAAATATTGCCTTATAAAATTGGCAACCCTAAATTTATTGAGATTGTCTGTAGTTTTCAATATAATAAACGCTTGGACAATTTATTCCACTATTTTCTATAAATGAATGTTCATAGTTTCAATAATTGTGAATTATAAAACCGGTCATTTTGACCGTAGTAGGTTTAGCGTTAAAAAATCAGGGAAGAATTATCCTATGCAGCGTCGGGGAATTAGGTTAGCGTGATACGCTATGGAACGGTATTTCCAGAGACTGGAATGGCGACGGATAATAATGTTCACGTAAAAATACACAGACCCGGGAGACGACCGGTCAAGAGGAACGCAGAATCGAACGTCAGCCTGAATGAGGAAAGTAATTTCACTGAGTCGGATCCTTTTAGGAGTAGACTGACTTTAATTCAGAACGGGAAGTCGATTGAAACGCGTGATTGACTTTGTCTTTCACTCGATCGACTATTTGAAGTATCAGTTGCGTAATTGAATTCTCGTAATTAAATCTTTGACATCGACCGACTTCGGAGCCAACTATATCGACTTCTTGTTGAATTCCATGTACGTGGATCGTTCCTCCACAATATCACCCGTCTTGTTGCTTGTTTTTTCAAATCACAATCTCGCCGGACAGCTGTAAATAAAAGCCGGTGCAACAGCTCGATCTTCCGAGAGCACACGCGAGCACAAAGTGTAGCCATACTTCAATTTCATCGATTCCAGACTCGGTTTACAGGCAAATAACAATATGCGCATTGCAAAAATTATCGCATTTCAATTTTAAACAATCGCTTAAATACACTTGTAAATTAATGCGTATTAATAATTGATACGACTCGGTTATTCCGGAAAAATTAAATTTCTGATTTCCGTTCTGCGTGCCCTTCATTTTATTCAATCGAGGGGAAAATTCGTTTCAAACGACTGCATTCAATTTCATTTCATTAATATACATTCAGATGACTCCTGACTCCGCTGCTGTACATCGCGGAGAAAATTCGTGCAAAAATTTTAATTGTTTCATTTTCAGTATTTTCACTCGATCCGACAGATTTTTCTCCCCTCTGATTTTCCACCGATTCTGTTCATAATCGGATGGTTTCGAGACTGAAGTTCGGTAAACAATATCGTGCCCCAGTTCTGGACCTCTTCGCTAATCAACTCGGGCAGAAGGACTCATTAGATAAGTGTGCAGTTCGCCGGGAAATCGGGATTCCTGAATTGCGAGTTTCGCGTATCCGAAAGTTTCTCGAGGGGACAAAAGTCGAAAGGAAGATTGCGTTCCCGGCCCTCCGGAGGATTCGCCGGGGATTCTGTTATCAAGATTTTTGCTGCTTTGGCTTCGCCCTCGACACAGAAGTTCGTATGTGTCTCAAACGGGACACGATATATATATATATACAGGGTGTTTGAGTACAGATGGGAGAAAATTTAAGGAGTGGTTCTCCAAGACTATATCAGATTAAAAGGAAGAATTAAAAAATTGCGATTTCGGCTCCACTTTTTAGTTATCATCAATTAAAAATCCGCCTAATGTTTAATTGATAATAGCTAAAAAATGAAGTCTAAATCACAATTTCTTTACTCTTCATTTTCGTCTTATTATTGTCTTGGAGAACCACCCCTTAAATTTTCTCCCACCTATAGTCGAACACCCTGTATCTCTCTCTCTCTCTCTCTCTCTCTCTCTCCCGCGCTTACTTGTGTCGGCGTAATAACGTGTTCGCGTCTGTGCGGTTCGGGGAAAAATTGAAGCACCGGTGGAAACAAACGAGATATGAAAAAAAACCAGGGACGTCTCTCTCTCTCTCTCTCTCCCTCGCTTTCGAGCGTAGTTTACCCCAATTACTTCCAACGGATCAATCCCGATCACGGCGTTTTTGTACCTTTCACCCCTTCTCGTTCGCCACCTACGTCTTCTTCTTTCGGGGCGAACGAAAGCTTCGAACGAATGAAACCCCGTCGTCTCGTTACGGCCGCTGGCCCCAAGAAACGAATTTATCGTTGAAATTCAGGTCAAAGGTCCATCGGGGAAAAATTGAACTCTATCGAATTAGAGACGAGAGGAGGGACGGAGGAGTTCGCGATAAGAATGTCGGCGAACTTCCGCTCCCCTTCCTAATGACAGCGGCGAGTGGCTTCCGACGGAATTGATATTTTCATTCAATTTTCCAGTACACAGACCGTCCCGGCCGAGTGAAAAATACAAATATTGGAGATCCCGTTAGACCGTAATATTCCGCGTATTTCTTTGCATTGTGGCCTCCCGCAAAATCGCGAGACTATTACGACAACGACAGACATATCTCACGGGACCGTGCTCGTCGGTTTGCGACCGTTCAATTAGCAAATGGTTGACATTTCCGTCACATAATTAATTCATCAATTTTTTATATTAACCCTGTATCTACAGTATAAACTACAACAGAGAGCTCTGCGAAAAAATGATCTTCAGGAAACAATTTGCATAATATGTATAAAGCAGACCCAACAATTTTCCTTTTTGCCATTCCACCGGCAACAACAAAACAGAATTCTATGTGGGTTTCACGGGAATTAACACTAGGTTCACGGACCACTAAAAATGACTATTCTAAACTATTTTACAAAAATAACAAGAATTTATCTACCGCAACGTTTAGCTATTCCTTTTTATATACCCAAAGAAATAAATTGTTGAATAATTTTTTATGGATGCATCCTTACAATCTCGATAATTGTGAATTAAAAATATCAGAATCCGTCATTTCGGCATTCCGTTCGAAGTCTTCATCACCAGACTCTGTGTTGTAGCGCAAGGTGTTTAGTTCAACTAGTGTCATTTTGAACTCCGTTCCGGAAGTCCATCGAAGGGTTAGGTAAACAGGACCCTGTCAGCGACCCGCTGCAAAGCGGTTCAAATAAAAATTACGAGACCATGGCAATGGGCAACGGGACCGACAATAAAATCTATCTCCTCGAGAATATCGACGTCCCAGCTCTCGGGGACCCGTCGACCGGGCTCTTCCTGGCAACGGAAGAAACATTGTGTCACCGGCGTAAGTGGTGTCGAAAGCTTGGAATAAAGGGCGGCCGACGTGAAAAGGCGCGCGAACGCGTGAAAGTGACAGCGGATTATCCGGGCGGCGTTTCAGCGCGGCTCGAACGAGATCTTGCCACGTCGCGCGTAGAAGCGCGACGGTAATACAGGCGGTAATCTCGCATCGATCTCCGCGGGAACCCCCCGGCCTATAATTCAGCAGTCGAAATCGCGCAGTCAGCCCTAACACAATATAACCTCGAGGGCCCCAAGATCGAATATAATGGTGTTCCCTATTAAATTCCCAACAGCCGCCGCCATCGTCGCGCAAAACCCGCGAATACAGCGTTTATATTTTCCCATCGCGCAACGTTCATAATTCCGATCGGTTTTCGGCCGCGGCGAGGGCGTTCAGAAATTATTTACTCGAATCGAATCGCCCTACGAGACCGTGCCAGGGTATTGTCTCGCGGGCAAATTACCCGCCATGGGAGCACCGTTTAAGGGGAATATCGAGGTTACTCGAGGGTTCTTCCCGTGGCCCCTTCCCGCGGGACAAAGTCGCGCACCGAGAACGCCTCGTCGAATTGTCAAACGCACCTTCGACTCCACTCGTACACTTCCCGAACATCAATTACGGAAATTCAACGCCGCTGTCGCCGAGTACTCGCCACATCGATCCTGCCGCTCGGTTGTTCCTGCGACGTCTTTCTTGAACCCTCGTCCTGCAAAGGGTGTAGCCGGGAGTGCCACCGTACCAAATTCAATTTGCAATAGGCCGTTCGATAGCTAATCCAAAGGAAATACTTTGTGCCAATTTTCGACCCTCTAGGGCGACATGGGGGGTAGTAATGGGGCGACGAAGCAAATCAGGGTTTCCCGTAATTTCTCTTATCCGCTTCAATTGAAAATTCTGAAAATAATCGGGCATATTTTGCCTATTAGAAGGCACATCTGTGGATTTTTTCAGAATTTTTAGCTTCGAAACCGAATTTTTAAAAATTCAGAAATGTTTGAAATACCGATTTCTGGTAGAAGTTATGAGATACTAAGTTTAAATTTTTACAGTTTTGGCATCTCGTTATGGATGTTAACATATAAGTTCTTCAGATTTTTCAAGGTGGAGGCAAATAGGTGAAAAAATCAAAAACCGCTATTTTTTACCTTTTCCAATTCTTAAAATTGCACCTGGCGGTGAAAATTGTAATTTTTCTTAAAAGTCTGTATTCTGACCCTACCCCAACCATTCAAAAATCGACTCCGCGAGGTTCAGTGAAATGAATCAACGAACAATAATGGCTGGAGGATTTTACAACTTACTTTAAAATCGAATCTGTCCACGAGCGCAATATAGCCTAACGATCCCTCCGGGGAGGGATGTTCATGGGAGGAGAAAGATTGCCGGGAGCGTGATCCGCGCGGCGCGGTGTCCTGGCTGGCGGTATAACCCGATCAGAGGCAATCGGAAGGCGCGTTTATCAAGGCGAATTGCTTTCAATTGGGACGGAACGAGCCGGCAGAGAAACAGGCTACTCCTTATCTAAGCGGGCATTTCCGAACGACTTGATACAAATGGGGTCGTGGCTTGTGTTACAGTTTTAAGAGAGAGAGAGAGAGAGAGAGAGAGAGAGAGAGAGAGAGAGAGGGCGAGAGACGGTACAATCAAATGGCTACAGGTTCAGAGGAAGATAGAGCGAGGTCCAGGGTCAACGATCGTGAGCACGGTTTCGCCGGATGAGCCTCGTGGACCGGCAGGAAGTGTTCATCGACGAAACGAGGCTAATGCGTCTGGCGCACGTGCGCCACGTGTGCACGGTTTATGCGTCCCGCATAAGCACGACACACGTACTTGCACGCAAATTCCCCGGCAAATCATGTCTCTCCTCGAGGCTCTCCCCAGGCGAGACCCGCTATCACCTCTCGCCTACCCCAATTACGCTCGCCGCGCCGCTAATTTTGTTAGACGCAAACAACGTTTTGAAGCTGCCACCTCCACGGTCCCGCGGCTTTTCGGAAGTCCCATTTGCTGAAAGAAACATGAGACACGGGTTCTCGCAGTCCAACTCCTGGTACTGGCCATTACCACGCGCGAAAGTGCTCCGGCAAGGTCACTCTGGACGCGTCGGTATAGTCCCTAACGAGATTTTTGCTCGCGGACCTCTTACCGCTGGTTGGAAATTATTTGCGTTGTTGGAAATTTGGTGTTGAACTCTAAATACTCATGGAAATAACAATGTCAAACAAATGCTTTGAACCCCTCAGAAAATGTTACGTTGTGCAGAGATCTAATGAAAATACGTGTGATCAGAAAGATTGATTACTACACGTGCAGACACTGGAGACAAGTCTATGAAACAAAAAGTGTATACATTGAATTTTCGATATACGTCAACAACAGGAGACATACCTGAGCCGTGTTATGTTGACACTCCTCGGCGTCCGAGACCTCCCGAGCTTCGTGACTCCTCGCGGGAGTGGGGATAATTCCGCGACGTTTATCATCACATATATAGAGAAATCACTGTATAACGTATACATATGACGTTCAAATAATTTCCAGGCAACCAAACAGGAAGAAATTGATAAAGGAAAGGAAATGAATTTAATTATGGCGCATGATTAAGTAGGATCGATGGCGGGAAGGGTGACCCAAGGATTCCGAGCCGCAGTGTAGCGACAGTGACCCGCATTAGCAAGCTATTCGAAAATGCATAGAGTCACTGCGTGATTAGAGCGGTGACTTATCGCGGGCCACGTAGTAGCGCCGCCGGTGCAGCATTCAGTCACGCTCCACTTATGTAAGCGGCAGCTTTAAATAATCGCGAAATTATTTCGCTGATCGATCATCGGTTCCCCAGAAGCTACCGCCTGGTCTGCACCGCGATCCAGGTCATTCGAGTTGCAACGTTTCCAACCGGGCCCCCTCCCCCAACCCCCGTTTTATTCGAACAGGGGGGCACCGGGGTTGTTGCAGCGGATGCACGTTTCCCAAGTCGATGAAATGTCTGTAATTTCCGGCCACTATCGATCCTTATGTTTCTCCTGACGACGACGACGCTCGGGTTTACAAGAACGGCCGAGGAGCCTGACTCGGGGAATCCAGCGGGGATCCCATATTCAACCGCGAAATTTCATGCGGTCGTTCGCGAACGGAAAATTGGATCGTCGTTACGGGACTCCCAGTCTACATTGTTAAAATCAATTGTTCGTAACTTGAGCCCCGCCTTGTTTCAATTCCATCGGCCGTGCGCGACTGCTAATACAATTCTCACCGATTCAATGTGATTTTTGCGAAAGTCTGTCCCCGCTCCGCGGGAACAATGTAGACTTTACTCTCAGTCGGTTGACTTCCTGAACGTTCTATCTAACTGTGGACATTATATCATACGACGATGTTAAAACTAAGATTATTCCCACCGCGTATATAGATTGTTCGAATCTAGAGAAAAAGATTTTTCTCTTGAAAATAATGAAATTACAATTTTCGATTATTGCAAGCGACAGGACAATGTATAATTTCGTAATTTGTTTGTCAGCTACATTTGGTCCTAAGATGACAGACAGTAGTCATTTAAATTTCGTCACTGTCACAGAAATGGGAGACAGAGATAAAAGAACGTGGTTATGTTTTTGGATTTTTTAAAAATTATGGTAGCTATTATGCGTGGAAATTGATGTAGTTTATGTTCCCAGAAATGGATTTTGTCCAGTGTCAATAATATTTGTCGCAGACTATAATCCGTGTGTAACGATCAAGAAATTATTGTTGTTGAGATGTGCAGATGATAGTAGAGTGGATGAGCTTTCCAATGGTTTTTGTCCCGTGTCGATATCTCAACTCGTTCCCGAGATATAAGCGTTTAAAGTTTGCACGTAGTAGACTGTGTGGGGGAGGGTAGGGGAGGGGGCTCCATTCATAACTTCTAATAGCAAATAGTAAAAACTGACCTACCGCAACTGTCGTCTCGTAGGGTGGGTCGGTGACTAGCGTGCGAGAAAGAGAGTTCCGAGAGTGCGAGAAAGACAGAGATAGTTAAATGTCAAAAAATTACCATTGTCTTTAAACGACGATATCTCGGGAACCAAGCACCGCACCGCCTCGGGATAAAAACCATTTTGAAGAGGAGGCTTCCCGCGCCCCGCTCCATAAATTTTATTAAAATAACTTCAACAGTTTCAAAGTTACAACAATTGAAAAACCAACCAATTTCAATACGATTTCTCCGTGCGTTCCACGCAGTTCACTGGGTTGAACTAAATCAATATCGGTTATTTAACACTAGTTAATACATTTTTTAACAGAAATATTGTTGATAAACATTTTACTAACTGTTTAATTTCGCTGTTCGGTCATCGATTAATTATTAATGTATTTAATAAATGCACATCAGACTTTGCACGTGTAATGGAATGAAATATACCATGACCATTGTGGGTCAGTGATGACCCAGTAGAACTTTTCGCGTGTCAATCAATTTTGCTAATAAGTTCAATAAATTATCCAGCCAAAAACCAAATAAGCGATTTAGTTTAAAATCTATTGTACCTACAATCATCGAATTTACATTTCCAAGCAGTACATATATTTTAAAAGGCCTTTGGCAACGCTACTGTAAATACCAAAAAAAAAATTTCGTAACAGCATGAAATAGATTCACAGCCTGTAACGGATATTACTTCGATTGCGCGCGGTAACTATATCTGGATCAAAGTACAGTCGAGTTCACCGGTCATTTGTTCCCCATTACGATCCCATTGACGCGACACTCTTTATTGAATAAAAAATCGCGATCCCGTTGTTGCGATCGAGTGTGCGTCCACAAAAAAAAAAGAATGGATCCGAAAGATTTGTTCGGAAAACCGTGTATAAATCGGAATGAAACTGTAGTCACGCTCGCGCGGGGAATATTGCGCGTGGGATCAAATATTTTTCGTCGGCAGTGTCGGTTCGCTTCCACGTGAAAGAGGAGGATCGTTTGTCCGATCGATTAATCGTTGGGGATCCTCAAAAAACAAAAAAAAAAAACAAAGAAAATCGCGATACCATGGCCGATCGTCCGCGATCAGTTATCGGGGGTGGGGGGGGGGATGGGGGTCGGTTAAATGGCGAAGCCGTTCCGCGAACGGAAACGAACTGTCTGCGCCCGGCGGTGGAGGATCGAGGCGTCCAATTATCAAGGAATTAGTTATAGTTAACGATGGCACGCGCGCGCGCGCGGGGCCACGCCTGTTTCGAGTCGGGCGCAATTTGACGGTGATTGTCATAGCTGGGGCCGATCCCCCCCCCCCCCTCGTTCTCTGTGCTCGCTCGATCGTCGTGGCGCACAGCGGGAACACGCGCGCGTGCAACTCGCTTTCCAGCGGTGACGCGTTGCATGCGCGCCGCATATAGATGCGCGCGTTAAGCTGACTGCCGATAGAACTTGTCCAAGTTGCAGCAGGAGGGGTCGGGCGGTATGTTGGGCTCCTTACGTGTACCGGCTGCTCGAATTTCGCATTGGATTCAGCGGAATAGTTGCCGCGAGGAAGTTTCCCAGTCGATCCCGTATACCCGCGCCGGATTAACGCTGCTGCTTCGGGGGAAATTTTGCAACTCCGCCTCGCCCCCGGCGGGAATACGAGAGGCGCTCTGCCGATATCAGGCGACGTTTTCCGCAGTGCAGAACTCGTTTGCGTGGGCGTACACGCGTCCGACATCCGCTCCGCGGCTTCAGTTTTACCGGGAACGACGCGTAATTGCTCGTCTTACGCGCCAGCTGTTGCTGCGACGCGAAGAACTCCGGCTCCGCTTCGATTCATACTTGTTACCCGCTTCTTAGGCAACTCCCTCCTAACTGTGACGAGTCACTCGAACAATATTCCGTCGACGCATTTAACGACAGATCCCATGTACAACGAGCTGGTCGAGCCGTCGTTAGTAGACCGATCTTTATGCAAAATAAAAACTTTTCCAACTCGACGTTCGAGAACAGAAGGCAGATAATAATGTATTTTTATGCGTGATTATTTTTATAAGCCGAAAATGATATGACAATATTCTTAGGTTATTCTAATGTCTGCTCAAGTTTTTTATTCCGCCTATTAGGCGCACCGAAGATCTTCCAGTTGGACAGAGTATGAGATTTAACTAATCTATTTGTATTCTATGTTTCAGTAGATACATTTAAAAAGTAGGAAAAATTTATGCTTCATTTCTCAAGTCGTATGCATATTTTACGTTTCGTACGTTCAAGTACAATTTACACATATAATTAGGCAAGTTCATACCGCGATCGCTTAACGACGGAGATATCCCCGTGGTTAAGTGGCTACGACTGTCCGCGCTACTACAATTTATTCCCAACAGCGAGAATTGTTCGCGAGTCCAGCAAAACAATACATTCTAAGTTCCCCCAGCTGGTTTATGGAAGAGAAGAATTTTATTACCTGCGGGGTTCGCATTCTCGGAACAATACGACGCGACTAATTCCAGAAAAATCAGGTTTTACATGTTCGAAAAAAAAAAGGAACCCGACAGCCGTGTGTAGTCCCATAATCGCAGGGATTCTGCCATATTACGCTGTTCGTATATATTTCGTCGTCGAAAATATTCCTCCCCGTGGAACAGCGGGAACTGTGGGTATTTGATAAAATAAGAAAATACGAGGGAAAAAGCGACCAGCACATTTGGCTGCGTGCTCTCCGTTGTGCCGGAAAGGGTCGCAAGTGCTCGAATCCCGCCGGGCGTTTCGAATTTTTCTCGGACACTCTGAGAAACTGGTTCAGCTAACGTTTCGTCTCCGGTGGTACCGAATGTATTTTCTACGTACCGCTCGGAGTTCGGGTCGGATCGACCAGGACTCCGCGCGGTACCTACCAACGAAGAATTTCGATAAATTCGACTCGGAAACGCGAGCGCACCGTTTCATTAAACTGAACTTCGCCCATATTAAATACCGACAAACTAAAAGTTCTTTTCAAGTTGCTCAGTAGGGCGTATAAAAGTTGCAGTTCCCCCGGAAATATAAGTTCCTGTGTTTCAGGGCTCGGGCCGCCCACTCGAAAATAATCTTTCCTTCCGTCTTTGCTCGTTACTCCGGCACACTTTCATTAAAATAGCCGTTCCTACTTTCCGCGTGCTTGCCTCGCCGCTTTCGAGGCTGCGGGACTCTGAACCTAATCAATTCATGCTCGTTTCCTTCCCCTCCTTCGTATTCTCGCCTATTTTCCGCGTTCTACTACAGCAAATCAAGCTTAAACTCTGGGCGAAATACCTTTAATAACGTAAAACTATTATTCACGTGTAAGCGATACAAGGAAATGTCGGTGAGTTCGTTTCTGTACGCGAGTTGAGTATACCGCTGGTCAACATGACCGGTTCCAGATTCTTAATTTTACAATTACGGAAATTATAAAGATTTATTTAAAACTGGTACTGACTCGTGAAGTTCGCTCGGCACCGTTCATTGTTCCCCAAGAAAATCCACAATAGAATATTCTTCTTTCAGCACGTCAGCAGCTGACCAAGCAAACAAAGCGTTTCGCATCTTGGTTCATTTTTATTTCGCAGCCAGCCGGGTAATTCCAGGCCGCAAACAATCCTCGAACACGCATCCATCACAGCCATCATAACCACTTCCGTTTTCCCTCTGTTCTTTCGGGGTGGAGAAAAAAGGCGTGGCGGGGAGGGGGTGCGGAGGAATCGGCGGGGGAGGCTCCGGAAAGCGTTCGTGCGTTTTCCATGGAACTCGTGCAGGGTGTGTGGCGTGTTCTTAAAAGCAGGAACTTTCCTCCTGCGGCATTGATTGGCAGCGTGTCGGAAGGAATTGTCGACGGGCGAAGGACCCCGGCGGCCGCCCCCGTCTTCTTTTTAAACCTCCGTAACCAGCCGCCCCCCTTCCCTCCTCCGGCGCTTAACATCCCCCGATCCCGTTTTCGAAACCCCTCTCGATCTCTCGGGCATCGCGGACCTCCCACCCAAGTCCGCGATTACCATTTTATCGGGTCTGATTTGCGAGCACTTTACACGAACCCTGTTACCCGTAGGTGGATTGCCGGCGAACGGGTGCACTTACCACCCGGTCTCGTCGCTCTTTCGAGGGTTTTAGCCGGGTACCAGGTGCCAAGTATGCGTGGAAACAACCCACACACACACATACGCATCCATACATACATACACACATCATGATCGCAGCCGCTGCTGGCCCCTGTTGTACCGAACGCTTTCCTTCAGACACTTTTCGAGAAAGTCGAGCTATGCCTGGAACAATCGTCTCGCTGAGTGTGCTCGCCGGCCGGACTACTGCGCGTTGAATGCGAGCGGATTTTAATGCGAGCTGCCTGCCTCTCTCAAATGCAAATGTAATGTTATTAAATGGAAATAGGCGGATTAAAGGCGCGTTCGTGTTCTCAGGTTTATTCCGCCTTCGAACGGAATGCCTGTACACGGAATGTGTCAAAGTTCAGAACCGTTCTTGTAATTAGGATAATGTTATACGGTACTTCGATTTTAACGTTGATGAGACTGCGGATTTTTATGCAAAGTAAACATTGTCTGCATACATTACAATGTACAGGTGCTACGTGTCCGTGCTCGATTTCGTATTAATATGCAACAACGAATCGGGCACGCACTTTTGCGCTTACTTAACATATTTATCTCTCGATAATATGTCGGAAATAGTAAAACAGTGTTTAGTAATTGTTGGAATGTTTTCACTGTCTCGTGTGTGACCTACAGTTTTCATTCGATGCAAGACTACGATGTTTCCTTCGCAATAAGAAAATCCTCATCCCCTCTTCTTCTTTTGAAGTTGCCCGATCGACACCGCCAGAACCAGAGGGTATGTCATATTCTATATAATTTTCCAATGAAAGATATCACTGCACGGTCGTCATCTTTATGGGACCCGTAAACTCATCCGCGATACGTAGAAAGCCGCCCTGTGCCATCGTCTTATATCGAAAGAGAACTATACTCATTTTTGGTCGTAGCTGCATGAAATCTAACGACGACAGGTGGACAATGTGTCGCTGAATGTAATTTTCATGCGTGCCAGAACTGGAACTGTTACACGAGAAAATAGAAACCACATAGGAAAATTGAACTTGGTTTACCTACGCATTACCTACGCAGAACGAAAAGGTCCCGGGTTGAAATAGATGTTTCGACGTTGGAACTGAAATGGCTTCGAGCGCAGATGGTCAGAAACAACGAAGAAAACCTGAAGTTCTCATTCTTTTCCGAAGCATTGTGTACACAAATTCTGAGACCAATTACGGCGTGGAACAAGGAAAAAAAAAAATATTGCATAGCTCGTTCTTCCGCGGTGTGTTCGCTCGAATCGCTGGGTTCTGCATCGCAGCCGAATAAAATCAATGTTTACAGTATGTAAGCGGTTCCGGAGGCGCGCTATCGCCTTTTCCCACGGATCCTGCACGCAGAGCCGCCGGTGGCAAACACGGGTCTAGCACCGGCGAACGACGACCGTGGAACCAGTCGTGTCGAGTCTCTATCGTCGGAATCACCGGAGCCGAGGTTGAGCGCATACAAGATTTAAAGCGGACTAGCGTTTCGCGCGAACGATACTCGTTCCGCGTGAGCTGCCGCCGATTTTATGGACCGCTTTTCTCTTCTCCATCGTGTTTTCTCTCTCTCTCTCTCTCTCTCTCTCTCTCTTTCTCTTTCACCCCCGACGTTCGAAATTTCGAATGAAGAGATTGGATTGTTAACGCCCGCGCCGGCGGAACGGGTGCTGGCAGATTAAATGGCGGTCCGTCGCCTTTTCATGAATTTTTCGAGATCACCGACTGCGGGGCACAGGCGGGAATTGGGGGGTGGGGAGGGGCGGCTCTATCGAGTGGAAATGTTCGAGAAATTACGATCGATCACTCCCGCCGACTCTTTTTTGCATTAACGCCTACGAAGTTCGCCGACGCGACGGAGTTCCCACGCGCCGACATCCGAGCGCTATTATCGCCGAGCGTCGGCGTATTGGTACTATTAGCTCGAACGCGTATCGGCGACGGCGACAACGGCGGCGGCGGCGGCGGCGGCTGCACGATGTTTTAATGCCAATACTTCATCGGAGCTTCATCGGAGATTATCTTCCCCGATACAACCCTATCGGTTTATAAACCGGATGTATAAAATAACGTTATTATAGGGACCGCGAGTTATTGGAAATATTCTCTCGAGTTTGGAGCCAGTTCTAACTGGGAGCCGATTGATCAGAGATTTTTCTTGCCAACGGTTTTTATTTTTAAACCGACGATTTATACTTGGAGGACAGAGACGCGGGTTGTTAGACCGAGGTTATTTACCGGATGTATAAAGTAACGTAATTATCGTGAAACTGAATTATCGGAAATATTCTCTTGACTTCGGAGGAGGTACCGGTAGCAAGCGATCTTCATTGAAAATCGCGACAAATCTTTCCCGATAAGCTCCTTGCCTGCCTGTTCGCCAGCAGTTGTTATCATTTTACTTTTTCGACCGTCGATTTACATTTAGAATTCTGTAAGACATAGTCGGATGCTTGTTAATCATGCACGAACACCGCGCTTCGTCATTGTTCGAATGACGTTCGATTATTCAACGAGGCGCACCGGGTGAATAGGCTCCAATATCCGCGGCACTTAGTTCAAGAATCATTTATTAACGTTCAATCGAACCTCATGGAATATTTCATTCTCCATCATAGAATGGCGACGGCAAGTTTCAGCCGAGTGTTCGAGCACACGGGTGGACACTCTTTCGCCAGAAGTATGCGACCAGTACGCGAGTCCGTTGGATCGGGATCGTTTCAATGCGGCCGACAGATCGGAAACGAAACGCCACTCGAAACGAACCGTGTAATCATATATCGGCAGAGGAACGCGAAATTAAAGCCGGCGTAACATTATAGGTTATTATACGGAGCCGATAATCTACGATATTATCGAGACTGCCGGGACCCCGGCCGCATCGGCCCGGGCAATATTTGCATATTTTCGCCGCGCCGGTAAAATATTAACAATGTCCATAAAGAACTTTATCGTGCGGCCGGAATGGCGGCCGGCGCGTCCAGCCGTTTGCGTTCCATAATTTTCGGGAAGCTGTTATTCCGATCCGACCGCGGGCAGAGCTGCTCTCGTCGTCGGGTTTGAAGATCTGTTTACATTTGCTTTCGTTAACCGAAAAATGATCGGGCGGATTAACGAGTGGCGGCGGGGGGAGGGGGGTGAATTTCCGGGGTCGATTCCCGGTCGAAGTCCGACCAACGAGGGTATCGAAGTTTATCGGCTGGACAGGCATCGTTTCCCAGGTCGTTTAATGCCGGCCAATTCCCCGCGATTTCGCGTAGCCCGCAGCGCGCCGCGCCGCGCCGCCAGGTTTGGATACGCGCGTAATCGATATACCAGCCAAACCTCCTCCTCCTACTCCTCCCCCACCCCTCCCCCTATCCCCGGCTCTCCGCGACATTAGAAATATCACGCGAAGTCGGACAGCGTTTCAATTATCCCCGCTAATTGTATTACTTCCGTGCCGTGCCGTTTCAAAACTTAAACCGGTCGGTGACCTGAAATTATCTCGACCCACTCGCGAACGTCGCGATAACGACGTATCGGGTTACCGACGATTCCACCGCGATGATTTATAATCCTCGTTTTTTTTTTAACCGCGGCACGACGACGCGCCGGTCGTTACGACGATTTTATCCCGCGAACGGTTTACGATCGTTACGTGCGGCCGACGGTTAATTTGATTAAACCGATTAGACGCTTTAACGGTCTACGGGACATTTACTAGCGATGTTACAACTATGTTCGGAGTAAACACTGACTCCTGGCTCCCGGTGAAACTGCTTGATCTCTCGCGGTGATTGTACGGTCAAGTTTCAAGTAGTGGGTTTAATTTTAGGATTTTATCATTTCTTTTCATGGTTACACGGTACTGCGAGCGTAATTATTCTGGAAGCCTTTTTGTGTTACAGTGACGCTGTCGAGCAGAGTCGCCAGATCAGGGGAATTGAGTCGAAATGGGGGGGGGGGGAGAAAGTTACCCTCTCTCCGCCAGTACCGGATCAGTCACATGACATTATGACACTAACGAGACAGAGACGAGACGCGTCACGTGACCGCTCCGGAAGCGTGGGGGTGTAGCGTCGTGGAAGGGGAGAGGAGTCTTGATCCGACGACTGTCGAATCCTTTGTAAGAAGGAACCTTTCGAAACATTATATTAAAAATGTTCTTTCGTAAATTCAAGTTGGGTGATTGAATACTGAAACTAATAATTATACTGTGGATGGTATGCATTTATGACAAAAAATACATGCAACAGTGTTTCTTGTAATTGCTGTGAACCAAACGAATCACGCAAAGGGATCGTCAAAAGGAAATTACTGTAGTCGCACGAGAGAGCACCCTGGATTATAAACCCACCCAAAGTGAAGTCATTTCTGAAACATTCTGTACTCACATCATCGCACTCGCAGATTTTCATGAAATTCACGCGAGGAGCAATTTAAAGCCAGTTCTCGTCCATGCGTCACACCTGGATGCCAAAAACTGCTCGAACAAATCTAAACATATTAAATAAACAAAAGTCGACACAGAAAGTTCGATATATTTCGGTAGCCGTTCTGCCCGGTACTTTGAAAACACAAATCCTAAAAGAACCGCAGCGCGAACCGAAAATCCCGAACCCAAATCCCCAATTTCGGGCCGACCATCGGAAAAGCAAAATCTCCCAGCATGCAACGCGGACATTCGTGCCGCAGGCTCGCCTCGTCGCCGTAACGAGGGAAAAATTTACGCAGACCACTTCCGTCGGCATCCGTCTAAGCGTCGGGGCTCGCGTTTCACGCTCATTATAATTTCGCTGAGGCCGTGGAAGCCGGCGAAGTGTGTTTACGCAATACGAGCGAGGAATTAATTAGCGGAATTGTATGACCCTGCGGCACTTTGCCGGCCGATTCGTTGGCTGTGTGCAGAGAGGGCGGAAGAAGCTTGCGTGTTTCGGCGGGTTGTCGCCTTTTAAAATTTCATTCGTCGGGTCTGGGGTCTCTTCAATTGGACAAAGTTCAACGACCTTGGAGATCGATCCTGAAGAGGATCCAGGGATTCATGATTTAGTACGGGGTCCAGGGTGCTCGAACTGAATGAACAGGGCTTGCACAGTGGGGTATTTGGTCTGAAAAATCGAAAAAAAATATTCTTGCGTTATTCATTGGTTCAAGGTCATTATATGATGTCGGATTTGTCTTAACGCCAGCTACAATATCCTCAGATATAAATGAATATTAATGTTTAAAAAATCAAAGTGACCTTGATTTTGTACTTAATATCATTTTTCTTCGGAATTTTGAGGTTTGCAAAAATCTAAATACTGATTAAGTAAGAAAGGGTGTAGCCAGATGAGGTCAAAAGTGCCCCCAAACCAAATTGAATTTGTATACTTTGTGCCAATTTTCAACTCTATGTGTCGACATGGGGGGTAGTACTGGGGTGACAAAGAAAATCATGTTTTTCCGTAATTTCTCTTATCTTCTTCAATCGAAACTTCTGAAAAAAATCAGGCACATCTTAGGTATTAGAATGCACATCTATGAAGTTATTTAGAATTTTCAATCGAACGGCATAAGAGAAATTACGGAAAATCCTGATTTTCTTTGTCAGCCCATTACTACTCCCCGTGTCGACACATAGGGTGGAAAATTGGCAGAAAGTATTTTCCTTGGGTAAGCTATCGGATGGCCTATTGCAAATTCAAATTGGTTTGGGGCACTTTTGACCTCCTTATCTGGCTGCACCCTTTGATACAATTCAAGTACACGCAAGTGTAACTTCATTAACAATTGATGAATGTGAAAAAGAGTTATAGCACAGCACGGCTCAATAGTCATATTTGTATTAAATTTTGTTCATTTTGGAATACTTCTGAAAATGGGCTTTTTTCCGCTCTATCGAATGAAATACAACAACGTGCGATCAGGGTGTCTCGATAGGTACTCAGGTGGCGCACTATAGTCGAGACACCTCCATTCATAGTTTGTTAGCCTCTGAGAGGTAGCAAACCGCGAAGAACGCCGTCACCTTGCTCCCCAGAGGGACATAGTGGGAGCAAACACTGAGCTGTATCGGCGAATATCCAATCCCGGCGATACTGCGACCAGGTTTGCCCGTGATTATCCCGGTTTGACGGTGTTTGAATCGGTCCTGAATCGATCATAGCTATCCCTGACGAATCGATTTCGATCATAAACAGACACCGGCGGAAGAAAGCTCCGTGTAAACACCGCTTTAATTCGATTCGGTAATTTTCGACGACGGGATTAATTGGAATCGAATTCGGTTAATGGGAATCGTGCTGGCCGGCGTTGAAAAGGGGATCGACGCCGCATGAATGGATAGCGGCGGCGGCGGCGTCCGACGCCTCGATGACGGCCGACGCTCGATTATACTCGGCGAGTTTTATTCGTTTCGGTGTCAAACGCACTTTTAATGAGGCGGCCGCGGACAAAAGAGACCGTTTTCGCCGGGCGATAATTGTTCGCGCGAAATTGTTTCTCTCTGATCGAGCAGTCGAGCGATGGCAGAAGATGGAAGAAGATCGCAGGAGGAGGCGCGAACGTTTTCGTGGAAAATTAATAACAAACGTGCAACACGACTGTTGAATCGAGTCGCAAACAATAAGGATTCCCTGCAGTCAGGCGCAGTAATATTCGAACGGAATACTTCAAGAATTCAGAAGTGCTGTCGTGTTATTTTCGTCTGATTATAATTATTAGGAATAGAAATAAATGTCAGTGTACTTTCCGCGTTTTGAAATCAATTGTCATCGGTAGGTAACGTGTTAAGAAAGGAAATACAGTCAATTCTCGATATACGTCTACAACACGGAGTACACCTCGCGGTAGTGGGGATACTTCCGCGACGTTTGTGATCTAGGCCTTCGCGACGTATATAGTGAAATCACTGTAATGGTTCCCTTAATTTCTGTTCAATGGTATGGTCGACTAAAAAATAATTATAGTCGTTGGAACGCCTGTAGAGCTAAAACGAACGCTGGTGGAGGTGGAGCGTGCTCGAGACTTCTCCGGACTGATTAAAATGGTTGATAACGATCGATGGTCAATCGACCGGGCGTACTTTTGCAAATAGGAGGAGCCGCTTTTTATTTAAATCAGAAGAGCCGCCGGCTGGATTCAATTATCTCGGCCGGAGAAGAGAGTAGGGATCCCCGCGTCGCAACGCGACGCGTCGCGTCGGTTCTCAGCCCGCCGGAATATCGATTCCCGAAAAGCAATCACCCGCGGGTTCGACTGTTCAAACAAACAAAACAAGATAGAAAAAAATCCATGTCCCGTCGGGGGAGCCGCGGCAATGAAACTGTTGTTTAAAATTAACGGGCCCGCCGTGTCCACCGGTCGCTCTCGGGGGTTGGTAAACAATTATTAGCCCATTATGCCGCGATCCATTCATTACGCCTGCTAAATCATAAATTCACCTGCGTAATTACCGGCACGGGCGCGCCCGAGCCCGGGCACCGTCGCGCCGCGGCCACAAAGAGAACGCAAGAAGCCCCGGCGAAATTAGATCGGCCGAGGAAAAATTATTCTCGCCTTAAATCAGGGGAATATTAATAATAATGAGAATGCGAAGAGTTTTCATTAACTCTCGGATAATGAGGGGAACACTCGAGGGAGCCGTGCAGCTTAAAGAGATGCTTCGAGGGAACGAGGGGAACACTGATGTTGTAATATTCATAATCATTGTTTTTCATTGTTACGTTAACGCACCTCAGAGGTTTTTGCGTAGCTTCCTGAAAACGCGTCCGGTCTCTTTATGCTCGAGCCGTGGGGCGTAGCTGAGTCGAGCGTGGACCAATCGGGAAGGGGCAACGAGATAGCACAGCAGAAACTTTAGTTACAATGCCTTGCCTGACATAATTTTTACGAGACTTTAATTGCATTTATTGCGTGGACTATTATGCAGAATACAAGTTTTCTATATTGATCATAAAAAAACGTTAAAAATATTATTACACGTTTTCAGTGTCTTTACCGAATATGGTTGTATGTAATAAGAATATTCTAAATTAGAGGAATTCATTTTGGAGTCGATACAGTGATTTCTCTACATATGTCGCCAAGGCCTAGATGATAAACGTCGCAGAGCGATCCCCACTACCGCGGGGTATACCCCGTGAGGGGGCACGAAGGACGCCGAGGAATATAAACATAGCACGGATCGGGTATGTCTCCTTGACGATACATGACGCTGGCAAGACCCCAGCGACCCCAGTATTGTTGACATATATCGAGAATTCACTGTATAGCTTTGAGTGTAAAGGGATGAAATAGCCCTTTTTTGATTCCCCTGATAGTTCTAGCGTTAACAAAATCGTCTGTGGTTGTTGCTATCACACGGAACTCGGGTACCAAAGCCTGTTGATGAACGGAGCACCATCTCGGGTTTGATAATGATCTTGCATGCGACACGGTTGGAAAGTGCACCGGAAAGGGAGTGGCAAACAACTGACAAGCCCGAAGCGCTAAAGCGAAGCGATTCGCCGCGAACAACTCGAACCAGGGCTACGAAAAAAAAAAAAGGGAAAAAGGGAAGAGGAACGTTAATTACGACAGAGGCAAGATCAGAAAGTGTTGCGACTACTTTGAAAGCAGGAGCTCCCGGGAAGTGCGCGCCGGTCGCAATAAAATCCGACCGCGCGTATGAGAGCGCCGAGCGTAATCACCCAGCTGGAATCCCATTATTCCAGGCCACGCGACCGTTGGTCATGCAAGATGCGTAATTACCTTGCGTAATTAGCAGATAACAGGTACACAAAGAAGCACCCTCCAGTGGTCTTCGCAACCAGCACGCAGAGCACGTTGCACAGTTTTACAAAGTTACCGGGTGCGATGCGGGAATAACGAGTCTGCCGCAGTCACTGATTAAAAAAACAAAAAAATGATAAATAATGGAACGTCGAGCTTCACAACCCTTCCAGGAGAGGGGTCGAACTGTTTAAAACTTCCGCCCCTGAGCGGCGATTTAAACGCTCGAACCCGGCGGGCGCTGGCAAATTCCGCGTTCATTGCTGCATCGATCATCTCGGAGATCATCGTTTACTGACCGCACCAGCCAGCTACTTTGCAGGGAAAAGTGATTCTCCTTGATGCGCGTAAGGGTGCATAAGGATGCATAAGAAAGTACTTGTACCGCACTTGAATTTTTTAGCAATTTGTTACGGACGAGTGGATCTAAATTTTATACTGTAGAATTGCGTACTGTTTACTATTACATGTACAAATTAATTCCCAAATATTTCTTTCTACACGAATACGGTACTGTACGAATTTTTTGGATCGTTGTAAGAACTGTTACAAAGGCATTACGAAGGCTGAACTTCACTTTGGGGGGCCACAAATTTTTAACTTTTTAAAATATAATCCCATAGATTTTGACGAGAAAATGCCAAAAATGTAAGCTTCAATGGCCGGAGTTTACTGATTCGAGTGTTGTAGTGATTTCAAGCGTTTTTGACAGGTTAGGGCGCCGCCATATTAGTTTCTACTGAGTGAACCATGTGAACTAAACAGTGGACCGTTGGGTGATAGACAGAATCAAACAAAAACACGATTGTTACCTATAAAAGTAGGTTGCTCGTAGTAGTACCAATTTTTCCAGCAAGTCAACGGTCCAGATGACTTACTGACGCATGACGGTCAAACTAACGAGCCTAATTTCCCCACAGCCCCATGTAATCTCCAGCCCCGGCAGACGATGCGGGCAGTCAATCACTGCCTCGTCGGCCATTTGAGCGAGTTTGGAGGGGCATAAAACCTCCGGGGAGGAAAAAGTCGAAGAGATAGTTAGCGGAGCGAGTCGAAACTGTTCGAGACAGTTCGATGATGATCGTGGAGCGTGTTCAGCCCCGTCAACGATGACTCGTGGACCGATGAGTGGGTGGACCCGGTCGTTTGCGTGGATCCGTGGGTGATTACCGAGTCCTTTGGTCCTCGGTCGAATCCGATTAGACGATTTAAAATCGATGAGAGCCTCGTCTGCTGACTGATGGACATTAGGGGATGGGTATGGGGGTCGGTTCACGGGGGTGTAAAGGGGGCAACGCCACGACGCGAGACGAACGGACGGATGTGCGACCGGATGGCGGCTCGCAATTACCATTCATTACTTTGTTGGGGCCAATTGACATAACTGATTGGTATTCGGCTGCCACGCCACCCTCAAAGGACCCTCGACTCCTGGGAGGAGGGGGTTAGGGGGGCTAATTCAGTTAGCAGAGCGCGCGGGGTTACACGAGCTCACATCGCAGTCGGATTTGTCGATGGCCCGTGTAACAATGCCGCTCACTATTTTTTTCTTTTTTTTCGCTTTTCTGTTTTTTTGGTACCCGGTCTCCGAGAATCGCCTGGCGTTGACGGGAAACCTTTTTTTTTGCGGCTGATGGCTGTTGGTTCGCCGTGGTCGTGTTTCGTTTCGGCCGCGGATTGACACTGAGTTTTTGTGCGCGAGCGATGCAGTATGCTCGCGTCGAACACGCCACAGCAAACGTCCGGATTTTTTAAACAAATAGGGTTAGCCGTACTGGCCGGACGTGTCTTCGGAAATTCTGGGATTTGCGAACTGTCTGCGAAATTTTTCCATCGTAGTGTGCAGTTTTCGGAGCGTGTAGGTTCTCATACCGTGCAGTCTTCATGGTGTGTGGGTAATATCATTTGTTTAAGATAAAAATTGCTTGTTAATGCGTTCGCGATATAGACGTTGTGGTCTTGAGAGCGGAAACGGGTAATGGCTTTTTTTAAGAGCAGGTAATGGCCACGCTTCTTTTATGTTGATTATGATGAGTCATTTGAGCAGTCTAATAATGGCTGTTAACCATTATGTTCACACATTATTTGCCGGAGAGTGTTTTACAGATTTCAGACGTTTATGCTATACAGCTGAAAATTTAGAAAATTGTTTAATGGAAATGACAAGCTCGGTCGTAAACCAACAAACTACCCTCTAGAACGTAATGCAAGCAATTCTTTCGGGATGATTTTTTTAAAGATTTTTCAGTTCTTGTGTTAATATTGAAACACTTTTGCATACATTTATCATCACACACGTACAGAAACTGAGACTGTTACTGTGTTAATATCTTAATTATGTCGCTCGGTTTACGATGAGAACATATTAACACGGTTAGAACATCTGAACTTGAATATAAAGGGAGAGAGAGAGAGAATAACTTTTTCACGAGCAATAATACACTGTATTACTCTAGGCAGTTCTGAAATAGCTTCTAGGCTAATTAGACTAGTTTTAATATTTTGTTTCTCCGAATTACGTGGATTGATTAGCCTTTTTATTTTAGTGGAACAGAAAAATGCTGCTATAAAAACATGCAATTTGCCTCGGAGTGAAATATTAACATCTTACGGAAAACTGAGAAACAGGTTCCGCCGAAACGAAAATTTAAATATCGAGTGTTCGGTTTCCAGAAAACTTGAAGAAAGTGTTCCAAACGAAATTAGAATGTCAACTTTTGGAATCTTCACTAAATTGTTACAACTCGGCCGCAGCCACATTTCCAAAATCGAAGCGGCAGAGCGCCAGCCAATTTTTCTTTGATGCAACCACGATCCTACGTCAAACGGTTGAACATTTTACAACTGTTCCACGCCCTAATTACATCGTGGGAGTATTTGCTTTTCCATCAGCGGCCACGAAACGCGTTGTCGAATGCTTTCCAGCTCCTTAACCAGTCGTCGAGCGCAGCGTAAATATATTTTAGCGGTAACGAAGTCCGTGCCTTCATAATTTAACACAGGGAAAGATTAAAGGAACGACATCATTTATTCTGGTAAAAAGCGGCCTCGCCGTGTCCCCTCCCCCTCCCACTCGCCGTCGAGACAGTCGTTAATGTTTCCGACGATTCATTGAACGACGTAACGTCGTCGTCGTCGTCGTCGTCGTCGTCGTCGGTGCGTTTGAAACAAAAGTTACCCGAGAACCCCGCCTCGCTCTCCAGCGCCGTTTATGATAATTAAATGACACGCTATTAACCATAAAAGCGTCGCAACGACAATACGGGCTGGAAGTTACTTTACGACATTACGCGACGAGTTGATGCTCACCGACTGATAACGTTTTAACGTGATAGGAAAGTTCGTTAACAGGTCGCGAGACCGAGTTTCCACCGAACGAGGCCCGTTGAGAAACTGCTGGCCGCAAAAACAAAACAAAAAAGTACGAAACCTCGCTTGTCTATTCCGCTTGTTTCGCAACGTCTCCGCGTGCAAAACGGATCTTCTTACGTAACGTTTTTAATTGCTCGGCTAATTAACACTTTGAACGCCACGTGAGTAATTGCGACGCGCCGCCAAGCTGCGGAATTTATGGACAGTACGCTAACGATGCAAATGGAAGGATCGCTAAATCCCCATCGCGCACAAAGTGCTATAAATCGGAGCCAAAAAATCGTACGTCAAGTTTTCTACACTCATTCTAAAGAGGAGACTTTAGTCTTCAAGTTTTTGGTGATCAGGGCCCGGCATAAAATTTTTCGGAGTCCCTACGGAGCCTTTAATTCGTTAAAGCATAGTGAAGTGACCATTTTTTTGATTAACCCTACTCACCCTTTCCCCTATTTGTGTACTGGTGGAAATAAGTTTTTGACAGGAAACAACTTTGGTAGGTGAAAGTATAGGTCTCGCGCTTGAGAACGAGCCTGTGTAGATTACCGCACGATTTTTCTCTCATTAATTTACAGTGGGTTAGACATCCCAGTTGGCGTGTCAGGTAGCTTCATGAACGAACATTATCAAGAGAAGTTTGCCGCTCGCGTGTTAAATTAATTTCACGGTTCATGTGCTCGACGGAAAAAATGTATTCCAGGTTCTTTCTCGCTGGGCTTGTAGCGGGCTTTCCGTTATTCGTTTTATCTGAATAATCGTATTTGCGATTTGAAGGGGGTTGCGAGAAATTCCCCGTCCGCCGAGCGAAAATCTAATAATTCTTTTCGCCCGGGGAGAAATTACCCGAGGTTAAGTTGACGCATTAAAAATATTCCCCGGGCCTGTTATCATCACGGTGAAATCGAACGGTGCGAGCATGAGAGGTGGGACTGGGGGAGGCCAACCCCCGTAAAAAATGAAGCGACCAGCGGGGGCGAAATCGAGTTTCATTAATAAACGCGGTCCGGCCGCGATAGAATCGCGAGAAATCACCGACACGTTTTATTAGCTATCGCGCCTCCCCCGGGTGTTGGGCTGATGAATTAAAAAAATAAATTTGCATGTCGCTGGGCACGCCGAAACACTTTCCCCTGTAACCGACAACGTTTCGAGGCTCGACGGTGTTACTGTTACAACTGGAAATTAATAAACTCGACTAGCGAAATTGATACCGCCGGAGAAAAGTTTACAGACTACGACGACGGCGACGGTGGCTCGCAAATATTTTTTTCACGGAACGAACTTAGGGCGAGCCAGCCCCCGGCACGGAGGTATTAAAATCTTCAGAGTGCATTAGAGAAGATGACATGAAAATTGGAGGGAAAATTCGTTGCATGACGGGATCGCAAACTCGCGAAGAACTCCGACAGGAGTTGCGAACTTCGCGGAGCATGCGAGCCATAGTCGTCGGCTGCGGGAAAAAGTAAAGCAAGACCGGTTGCTAATCGATCGTTAAGCTGGAGACACCGTGGGTCGAAGCAATATTACCACAGTCGGTTTTCTAATGAAAATATTCGTGTACAAAAGGAGAATATTAATGATGTACAAAGTTTTTAATTTAATTTAATTTAATTTAATTTTATATTTAATGTAACTGAGAAGGAAAGTGTTTTGGTCAAGGAATTGTTAGTATACTGTTAACGTATGTAGCTGCACGTATAACCATTTGGTATCTGTAGATTTAAATGGCGGAAAGTTCAGGAAATGTAATATTACAGAAATACAGATAATTTAATTCGAATCGATTTCTAAATCTATTGTCAAAATTTTCGAACTTCCAGGATAGCAAATGGAAACTCAAAAATTGCAATTTAGGATAGGTGCATTTCGGTAGAGTAGAAAATTCGAAAACACCTTAAGGTACCACAGCTTAAGATAGCTCGAAGGTACCATAGGCAGCCAGCTCAAAGGTCAAGCAGCTCAAGAAACACGCGACTGGTCACGCACTTCAAAATTTACGTGTATCCGGGGTCGTGGAAAAATCGCATCACCGTGGACGAAACCCATCGATGGCCGCTGATTATCCGGGAAACAAATCGGAAGTTGTCGCGGGAATGTTCTCAGGCGATCGTTCAACGTCGTCGCCGTCGCGTGGTCGCAAAAAGCATGGTCGCGCGGGTGTAACTCGCGCGTGAAACCGGAGCCGTCTCGTTTCCGCGGGAAGCTGGCTGCTTTCCCATACAGCGGGAACCGGTCTAAGTGGGTTCCAAAATTGTTGCACGGCGACGGGAAAGTCGGTGAAGTATTAGCCCGGCTATTTATCAGTTAACTTTCCGGTTTTGGCGGACACCGAACACGGAATTACCGCTTAGTCAGGAAGACGAAGAGTTTTAGAGCACATCGGCTGGAGCGAGGGGGAGCGGAAGCCGAAGTCAGGCAGGGTAAGAGTCCCGTGTTCAAGAGGAAAGTTCCTGGTAGATATATCTTTGGCCTTCTTTCGTTTGACATCGCTCCGCGGGGCTGGTTCGGCGAAGTTTTAATGATTTCTGGCTCCGCCGTATCCGTCAGAACGGCGCTCCAGGGAGACTGGCGGACTTTTGCAAAACAAACGGCCCGACTTTTTTTTTCAACCGGACCCGCCCCTGCTCTCCTTAACCTCCGTCGATTGTTGCCGAACGGTGAAATATTGCGAAACGTTGCTCCCCAATCGGGGGGGGGGGGGGGGGGGGAGGAGAAGAATGCTCGCGAAAAGGCAGAGCTTAATCGATACTTCAGGCTGGCTGGAAAGTCGAGGCTCACGCGGCAGGGTGTTAATCGGAAACTAAGCCGTCGGGAGAGCTCCATGATTGTCAATCGGTCAATTACGCGAGAAAGTTATTAATCATCGAGACTCAAGGCGCCGCCCTTCTGGGACGACGACGGTGTGATACCATCACCTTTTCCCTTTTGATAGCACGGTACAGTCACTCGCAATAATATTCGAGCGCTAGAACCGAGCCCGGAACAATGACGGATTTCAGATTTCTAAAACAAAACAAATTTTAAACTAGACAATTTCTCCAGGGAATATTTCTACAAATTCACAAATTGCAAAATGCGGATTTCAGATTTTTCTTCTTTTGCAATTCGTGAAGTTGTAGAAATGTTTGCTGGAGAAATCGTTTAGTATACTTCTTCCCTCAAATATATGTTAGTATAAAAATTTTATGAAATCTGAATAAATTAAGTCCTGTTATTATTACAAAGGAATCAGTCTCGTTTAGGGCCCGGTGGTTCTAGTGTTAAAAGAGAATACTCTCGAGAAGTGAGAACAACTAGCTTCCCGCATGGCAAGAAAAAGAAATTGTGGAGAAAAATGAGTTCTCTTGGAAAATAGAATTTTTTAGAAAATACTGAATACTGAATACTTTTTCTACTTCATTAAGTTTCGTACACGTACAAGTACACTACGGGCCTTTGTGCAAAATATAAATGGTGAGCAGGGGATTTTTTTATGAAGGGAGGGGACTGGTAAACAATCAACGTACTAAATCCCGTGTGAAGTTTCACCGCAAGGCGTCAACTTTCGCGAGCCAGTTGCACCGCCATCGCGATATTCGACGTCCAGAAGCGAACGCAACGCGAATCAAAAACGAGCAAACAGAATTCGCGCGGCAATCAAATATATCACAAACGTGCATTCGGGTGAAAATAAAAAAAAAATTGAAACACGCGACCAATAAAGATGTGTGACGCGTGACTCGGCTCATCGAAAAGCAATCAAGAACGATCGCGAGGACAGAGAAACATCCGGAAAAAGAGGGGGAGAGAGAGAGAGAGTGGGGGAGGGGGTAGCGTTCGAAAATGCGCGTCGAGTCTCTGAGGGCGTAGATAATCGAGCCGGTGGACGTTAAAAAAAAAAGAGAGCGGGTAACTTTATCCGCGACATGAATACTAATTGGCGACAGGCACTCTCTCGCAGTTCGGAATCGTCCGGCGCGACGCGACGCAGTCGCACTTTTGCGAAAGCTCGACTAATTCGGCCCGATGTCATTAGCGTCTGTGATTCGCCGATAAATTATTCAGGGTAATTGGATTCGGGCCAGGCATAAAATCCGTCGGGCGAAATCGTCCAACGAGGCCTCTGGCAAGCTGAGCGAGCGAGCGAGCGAACGGTTCACGAGCGTTCACGAGCGTTCGAATAGGGTGCGGTGGTGGGAGTGGAAGCGCGCAACCCTCGCGGGAACCGTTTCGCACGCGGACAAATAGGGGAGAACAATCAGGATCGGTGTTCGCTATTTACCGATATGACGGCAGCTTATCGTCTGCGCAGAGGGCAACGTTGAATCCTGTGAAATGCGCGGGCGCACGTGCTGATCGGTAATCGTCAGGCTGGATTAGGCGAAACTGGATTCGCAGCTGAAAATTGAGCTGCAGATGGAGAATTAGGGACGTCGCGCCCGCCCGTCACCGCGATCATGCTCCGATGCCTCTGTCCGGTGTTGCGCCTCTTCATGAACGTTTCACAAATCACTGAGATAAGCAAAGAATGGCATGTGTCCGATGTATTAAATTCGCAACATACAATGGGACCGAAATTGCATTTGCTATTTCGCCAAATTTCCTATTCTCGACAATTATCCTATTCCTAATCTCGACAATTATAAAATAGTACGACAATGAAGCCAGACTCACTTTAAAGATCCGAGTCATGATTTTCTATCGTTCATTTTTGTCTAAGACCATTTTTTATGATATAGTGAACGGAAAACTGGAGAAACTTTTTTGTCAAAAATAGTAAAATTTTAAACGCCTTTAAAAATATTGTAAAATTTTTCTCATAACTGAATCTACCATAGTTTTGAAAACTGGAGCTTCCTCTTCACAACGACATAAAAAAACATGAGTGCAGATTTATTAAACGCCCTGTATACTTGTTACATTCGGTCCGATCGGTATAAATCCCGAATATAAATTCTTACAAATGCCCCGGGGGAGATTAAACCGGGGAATCTCCTCTATTGTAACATTATAATCGCGATTACCCGTCGAATTTGTTATTATTAAATTAATTGTTGAATATTTCGACAGCCATCCATTCGATAAAGATTTATGCTGTTGAGGGGACTCCTGTTTCTATAGCGTTCGGATTCGATCGTGCCAGAAGTGGGATCTGTTGGATCAGTATATAATATCGATTTGTGGCTAAACTGCTGTTTATTCGCGCATAGCGTTATGCAAAACTGCTCGAAAAATAAGATTGATCTCGATGGGTGAACGAGGATTAATAACAGAGCCTGTGGGCCAGTAAAAATGATTTTTATTTTATGGTAGATATTCAAGTTATAACAGTATCGTAATTTTGCGGTGGAGTTTCGTAATAACACGCTTTTTATTTAGGTATTATGGTATAATTACATTTACGCTGGAAACTTTCAGCAGCCAGTATGGTCGGATAATTCATACATCAAAAACAGTGTGCAGTCTCATCATTAAAACTTATAATGCGGAGTTATTAATAAAAGACGGTGAATACGGTGTTATACAGCCATCATGCAGCTTCATACAACAGGATGGATTTCATTTAATTTAATTTTATGACGAAAGAATCGTAATCGAACAATTTTATATGAACAAATAATTGTTAATGTATCCTCATAAATTCCAACATTTTAGATTCATTTGAAGATACATAATTTCCTACAAAATTGATGGATCAGTAAATTTTGACTGAAAAATCGTCGACCTTCGAACTGCAATAATTCCGTGAAAAAAAAAAACGTACGATAGTCTACATGGACTCGTTTTAAAGCGAAAAGTCTCTACTTTCGCATGATCGAATTCAAATTTTCCGACATTCCCTTTTTAGGTCCTAAATTTTTCAAAATCTACAGAGTTGCTTGAATTCGCAAAATCTATAGAACCAGAATTAACTTCAGTTTTTCAATTTGATGCCTGTTGTAGAAGGGTTTAAAAAAAAATCTATTCAGAGGTGCAAGAGTGGACACTTCGATGTTCAAAATGAGCGTAGATACAGGATCATGCGATTTCTTTCGCCGAAGTTACAACAGCTCAAACATTAAAAATCTTCGTTACGATTCCAGGAACCTTCGAACAAACTTGACATCGCTGTTCATAATATTTTATTAATTAAAAGAAACAGTAATAATGTTATTGAGAATAGCATTCCTTTTATACTGATTGTTTAGGTTTAGAAGAGTAAATACCATATTATCTCGTGCGGTCAAATTGACCCGACGCGGTAGGTGGGACAAGATACGTATATTTCTTGGAAAAAAAAAATAAAACGAGAAATAAATACTGAAAAATACATTGTATACATACTTTAAGAAAAGTCGTAAGGATAAATAGCGATGCGATAATGTTGTATGTACGAAATTGTACGCAGAAGTTTGAGAAGTTGACTTTGACCGGCCGTGGTAGGTTTATTGTTAACTATCCGACGACTCACTGTTGCAGGAGAGCACGCGTCAGTCGGCCAGCCACCCGGTTGATGAAGTCAAGGATAACCGGCTACAAATAGGATACACGTCGGCAGGAGGGGGGTGAGTCGAGCTATTTTTAATTGGTCGACGGTGCACGCTCGTTACGTGTTTCGATTTTATGATAATGCGGCCCCTCCTCGCTAACGAGGTAACGTTCGACGCCCGATAACCATCCGAACGGGGGTGGAAACTGCACAGAGAACGAGAGAGAGAGAGAGAGAGAGAGGGTGAATTTACGCGATGCCCTCGAGAATCGATTCTCCCCTTTTCGTAGTCGTTTCAGTATTGTGCGAATTAATTGGAGTATCGCGACCGAAAGGTTCGCTGTTTTTCTTCGGTGGGACTGGCGGCGGCGGCGCCGTTTTCGCCGAATTTATTTGCGAGTGGTAATTGCGCTCGTGCAGCCGCCACCGCCGCATCTCTTCTTTCCAGAAGGATGAGAGATGAAAAGGCAAAAAGGGGGAAGAGGAGATCGGTAGCCCCGAGGCAAGGATCTTTCAAAGCCGCGAAGATGAAGAAGGAGCGGGGGTGGGGAGTGGTTCTTCAGTTGCAAAATTCACGGTTCACGGGGCCGAAGGGAAGGAAATAGGCGTCGAAAGCGGCCATGGCGAACAGAGAAACACGCCCACGCGGCCGGAACCCGCGGCACCGGGAGACCGCGAATTAATTAAGAGCTGCGAGTTACCGACGCGCGGCAAATAAGACCAAACTACCCCGGACTTCCGCCGTCAAAATATTTGGTGCGGATTACTGGATACTGGATGCCGGCAGGGACCCACGGAATCCCGTGGAATAGTCGCCCGGAATGCTTTGCCCCCGTGCCATTTTCGACTGAAAGAAACTGGGCCAACCCCAAGCGTACCGCGCGGCTAATGATGCTTGCCGCGCTCCGGGAATCTTACGGGGAATGTTCACGGATTCCAGCGAACGCGATTTAGTACCGAAACTGCTGTACTGCCTCGGTCGAGATCCGTGCGCTGGTGCGTCTGTGTGCCGGGAGTTGAGGCGGCGAAGTATTAAACTTGTAACCGGGCGACAGTCTTCGTGAACGTTGGGTTACGCAATTGTGTACGATAACTGTTGCGTTGCCTCAGTAGATGTTTAACTTTCGGTGTTAATGTTGTAGTACATTTTTAGTGAAATGTGGATCTGCCATTCTGTCAGAAACATTCAAGTAATATTGACGTAATGCTGTTCCTTGAGTTGTATAATTATTTTTCTTTAAGGTACAGTATTACCTCGGTAGATGTCCATAGCTCGACATTAATTCTAAGTTAATATCGTGGTGGTGAATTGTCGGGGATCAGGACTGCGTATAATACTGATCTAGCAATAATGAAGAGATATTGTTCTAAATTACTTTGTTAGTACTGTATTCCCTCAGTATAATGTGTAATTGTATCAGAAATATTGAAGCAATATTGAGGCAACGTTGTACTCTGTGCTGTACAATTTACTTTGAAAGGTACAGTACTGCCCCGATGGATGTCCGTGAGTCGATGTTAATACTGGATTAATCTCGTGACAAGTAATAGTTTAAAACAAAGAAGGAGTGGGACTCCAAATAATTTCTGAGTGTATACATAATATTGATGTACCAGTAACGAGGCAATACAGTACTCAGGGGTATTGTTAGTGCTCTATTCCCTCTGTAGGTGTCCGTAAACTGCTATAAAAAATGGGCTAACTGCGACGAATTTATTGGTTGACGTGAATGAAGAAGTGCTGGCATTTCGAATAGTTCTCAAGCCTGATATATTGCTCTAGTAACGAGGCAATACTGTTCTCTGGAGTATTGCTACTAACTCTTTCTAAATATATTTCTAAACTAACACGAGGAATGATCGCTTATTGTTTAAAATTAAAATAACAGAGTTAAGTTAATGTTTAACTGTTTTAACGCGTGAATGAAATATTTAACCACTGTCGAGATAATCCTGTAACGCAAAGGTCAATGTAAATTACAGCTCCGCGCTCGTAAATTGATAAAATCGGTCGGAATTTCCATCGAGTCTAAAAAGGTTTACCAAATTGGATTTCTATTTGAGCTTCGATGTTGCGAAATTGCATCGAGCAAATTTTATTTCGCACGTCGCAACGCAACGCAACGTGGCGTGGTAATAAATGATGGCGGCAGCGTAGTCATCATTTCTCGCGGCTCTGCGTCTTCGTCCCGTAAATCATGGGACATACAAAGTTCGCTTTATCGCTGCGTTAACCGCGGAAGATCAATCTCGCCGGGCACAATTTTTCAGAAGCTAAACAATCATTTGTTGATTTGATTCCCGCCGTACGTGAAAGTACGGGAACCGTTTCAATTCATTTCGAAAGTGATGAAATACGGTGTAAATGAATAGTGCAGATGAAAAAAGGACAAACAGAAATATGACGTATAGTATCGCCAAAAAATGTTTGCACTGTTACTCATTCGCGAATGCCACTGAAATATGTACTCGTAGATAAAGCTTGACATTTTAATGTAAATTTAGACGATGATTTTCTGTTATACAGTGAATTCTCGATATATGTCAACAACACGGGTCTTGCCAGCGGCTTGTATCGTGGAGGAGACATACCCGAGCCGTGTTATGTTTACACTCCTCGGCGTCCAAGGCCTCTTGGGGATAATTCCGCGGCGTTTATCGTCCAGACCTTGGCGACATATATAAAGAAATCACTGTAAATGCAAAAACCGGAGTCTAAGCATAAGAAGAATTATCTGAATGAATCCTCTAGCAATTCTTACCAAAGCAATGCTCTGCGATTGGAGGATTCACCGTTCACCCAAAGTTCACCCGAACTGTCCCGGTGTCAGAGTACATCTGTCCTTAATAGTACCTCCAACACGGACTATAGAAGGGACAATTTATCGACCCAACCGTCCACAATCTAGAGGTTGGAACAAAGCGGCGATGCGTCTTGATTGATCCTATCGGCCGGGTCTTTCTGCCTTCGGGGAGAGAAGCAGGGGCCAGAAGAGCCGTATGAAAAGAGAAAGAGAAAAATAGAGGAAGTAGAAGAGAAAAGAAGAAGAGAGAAGTAGCGTAGAGGACCGGCGCGGCGCGGAGCGGCGTCGAACCTCGCCGCGTCTCGAGCACGCTCCGAATGCATGCGCTTCGTGTGTACACAAATGAAGTCGATGTTGTGCGAGTAGCGCATCCTTCCCAAGTGTCTCCGACGACGTCTGAAAGAGGAAGAGAAATAACGGGGAACAAGGGACAGGAGGATAGGTTGAAGAATGTGCACTCAACGTGATTGGTGCAGGCTCGGCTTGGGCGCTGCGCCCGAGACGGTGTGCATAGTCGCCGACGCCGCCCGTCTGCATGAAAACTTGAGAATCTCCGCTGCGAGTTGCAGAGCAACGGGTTGCACGTACGCACACTATGATCCGGGATGCGTCTTCTTCGACTACGGCCAAACAATGCTGCTCAGCCGGCTCGAAGAGACCGGAAAATTTTCGAGGAACGCCACTCGCACGTGTCGGCGACGCACGCTCGAGTTCGCCGGCTGATTTATGATCACTGTCGGGCTTCTGTTACTCGAACCAGCTCGAACCGGCCAACTGATCGGCCATTGGCGCGTAACTTACCGAGCAAGCTGTCACGTACCCTAAAGAATTAGCTGGCCGGTCCCCGGGAACCCCGGCGCAACCGTTTGCCCAACCTCGGTCGCTTCAACCAACCCGTAACAGAGTGCGAAACGTGAAATTTCGAGGTTGATTCCGAACCTCCACTGCTCCCTCGGGAACGCTCTGAGACGGCGGTCGAGTCGGTGTTACAGGCGCAGTGATGTCTATTATACTGTGGAGCCAAAAAGTGCTAGACTGTCGCAGTAAATCGATAAGAAAATAAAACAATAAATCGCTGATTTCTGATCTTCGAACGCGTGCAACTTTGTGGGAAAAAGTTTCACAACATTCTATGCTCATTTTGAAGAGCGAATCTATACTTTTACAACCTCTTGCCTGATTTTTTGGAAAAAATTTTTTTCTCACAAAACGTAGCGTATACAGTGAATTCTCGGTATATGTCAACAACACGGGTCTTGCCAGCGTCATGTATCGTCCAGGAGACGTACCCGAGCCGTGTTATGTTTACACTCCTCGGCGTCCGAGGCCTCTCGAGTAGTGGGGCGTTTATCATCCAGATCTTCGCGACAAATATAGAGAAATGACTGTACTGAGTTATTCCAATGCGAAGGGTGCACTTCTCATTTAAAATACCATAAAATCGAAACAGAAAATTTTGGCACTGTGAAGTGGAGACTTCCCTTCGTAGGGCCACGTAGAAACGTTACTTGGAAGATTAGGACTTTAAAAAATCAATTTCAACAAATCAATTTATTTCGCGAAAATATTTTCAATTTGCGATACCTCGAGCGATTATTAGCGATTCATGCGCGCCCAAATATTGATCGCGAGATCTTGGTAACCGAGTCATTATTATTAAAGCATTGTTAATCGAGCTTTGGAAGTTTCATCTAGGCGGGGATAGGCTGCTCGGCCGCTCGCTTAATTAAAATGTCACGGTGATACCGCGTAACCGTAAACCATCGAGTACACGTTGAATATGGTTCTTTGAATGGCGGCGGACGAATTGTTCTCGGCGGGGCCATAATGCGAAACACTTTTTGTTCAGCAAATAATGAGGTGACGTGCAGAGGAGCCTGGATCTTGCGCCGCCCACGTGTTCTAATTCATTAATTGCGCATGGAAGAGAGAGAAGCTTCGCGTAGTAGTTTGCGAAGCGAAATCCCTGCGGTTTCCGCCGAGTAGATCGGTACCTTATTTGTTCCATTCGTTAATTATCCGTTCGCTCCTTATTTGATGTAATTACATTATTCAACCGGCCGGTGTAGGCCGTCCGCCTTATTCCAACGGGCAGCACACCAGCGAGTTCCTCCATGAAAATTTCGAATATTCATGGAATAATTACGTCTCTCCTCTTCCGCCGAGAGGAAAGTTGATATGATTCTGTTTTCTTCCCTTCTGCGCCGCTAGCACTATGCCGGCTGTAACGTGGAAGTGCGACCGCGCTACCATTATTTTTTCAACATGTTAGCGTTACATGTTAAATTGAAGTGCTTTTCCGACTGCTTGTTTGGCTGAGAAAACCGAGAAGCTTCGAACGAAAAATAAACCAACTCGGAGAAAATTTAACACGATGCGACGTGCGGACCGGATATCCCGGGGCCGCGCTAAGCTCGACGGAAAATAATTCTCGAAAAATAACTTTCATTGGCCGAGCCTGACGCTTCATAAACCGAAACGAATTTTATTGGCTTTTCGAACGCGACCCGGCCCGGCCCGGCGTTCGTAAATATTATTTTCCCCGCGAAATGAAGGGCCGTAAAATTCTTAGAAGCGAACGCTAATGTCACTGACACGGTTTAAATCCGCTTCAGTATTTTCGCAAATTTACCCCATTCGACGACAGTGTGCGAACGACAGTTGGTTTCGACCGTGAAACACGATTTTACTCGAAGCTGCGCTCGTCGGAGCTACCTTCTGAAATATCGTGTAGAAATACAAGAAAAATGAAGGAGAGACTGATACTTTTGCGTACCCACTGCGAATATTTAGCGATTTTCAATAGTAGACCACCGATTTTATGCATTTATGACAAAGATCGACAGATCACATACAAAATACAAACATTGGAAAGAGAAAATTCAAGAGAACATTCGAAGAGAAATTATATTTTTAAACACATTATTGTATTATTTTCAATCCATTAGAGTTATTTCTTTTGCATAACACCCGTTTGTTTATAAGAAAATCAAACCATACCCTTAACTCTTAGTCTAATACTCCATATCAACTATAAGGATTATAAAAGGAACAACATGAAAACACAGATTAATTACACACATATATATTTATTTTCAACAAAAGAATTTCCAAGAACATTCTGCAAGATCAGTAGGATTATGAAGTACAGGACTATTGTCATCATTAGTCTGAGGATTGTATGCATTTATGACTAAAAGAAGTAGCTGTAATTTAAAACAGTGAAAACATTAGATTAATTTAAATATACTGAGATTATTTTCAACGTATTAGACGTATGAAGAAAGAGAATCAATTTTGAGTTCACTCTGGTCTAGCGCAATTTACATGGAATATTTTATTTCGCGTAAAGGTCCACAGTCTAGTGTCATCAGAGTCCCAAAAATCTCATCCCAAATTATTGGGTCGGGAGTAGTTCCCGAGTTGTCAGCACAACAGACGCAGCTCCAGGTAGTCTGACACTCGCAGTATTGACGTTAGCACCGGACGAAAGCGCAGAGCCAACGCTAGCAGTATGAATCGCAAGCTGCGCAGGCAGGCCGAGAATAGATTGAGCCTTAACGATGAGAGGTCGATCGAAAAAGTTGATCAAAAGCGTCGCCACAGATGCTCCGGATTTCCTAACAACTCCCAAGACATGAGTACTGACTCGCGTAACCTGGACAGAGCCTGAAGCAATGACAGGTTTCCTCTTCAGCGCAACTAGAGACTTGAACACGTTATAGTGCGAGACGGGTTTCGTTTTCTGGAGTGCCAGGTTCAAGGTTTTGTAATTACTATGAACAGGCAGCCAGGTCTTCGTCGTGTTGGAGAATCCAGCGCTGGTGGAGTTGTCCCACTGGAATGGTGTCCTCTCCGGGTCCCTGGACGAGTATTGGTACCTGTCTGGTCCAGCATTGCAGCCCGCAGGGTCGACAGTTTCGCTGTACGTGAAGTTCCTGTCCAGCATGCCAATCTCGTCGCCATTGTACACCACAGAGATACCTGGCAGGATCATGGACAGCATGGTGATCTGGTCGGCTCGCTGACTACCAAACCTGGAGGCTACTCGATGATTGTCATGATTTCCAACGACCCAATTGGCCACCTCGTTTTTCGGCATGCTGGTCAGCCACTTGTTAATCGTCGTCTTGAAATCCATAGCTGTGGACTGGCTGTTGAGATCGCTGATGAACATGAAGTTGAAGGGGGCCGTGGAGCCGTAGTTGTAGAACTTGATGGTGAGATCATGTGTCGTATAGGCTTCCGTGAGGATCATTTTAGTAACGGACTTGGTCCTGTTGGAATAATCATCAAGCAACTTCCTCCAGGAGCTGAGGACGTTGTAGGTTTCCGGTTGGTCCTTCGTGTAGATGTGGACTAGGCTATTATAATCTTCTTTTGGTATGTCTGTTCGGTTCGCTGAAGGTTCATCTAACAACTTAGCGTCCTCGAACATGTGATTGATTGCATCAATGCGGAATCCATCGACTCCCCGACTCAACCAGAATTCTAGGACATTCTTCATCTCCTGCTGCAGCTTCTCGCTGCGATAGTTCAAGTCAGGTTGACCGTCTGCGAATTGGTGAAGGAAGTACTGCTTTCTGATGTCGCTCCACTTCCAGGCTGGGCCTGTGAACGTACTCAGCCAGTTGTTGGGTGGTGCTCTGGTGCCGTTGATTTCTTTGGCGTCCCTCCAGATGTAGTATTCGTCGAACGGCTTGACCCTCTGCTCGCTCTTCTTGAACCAGGGGTGTAGATGGGAGCTGTGGTTTGGAACGAAGTCCATGATCACCTTCAGTCCTAGGGAGTTGGCCTTTGATACCAGGTTGCTGAAGTCTGCCAGCGTGCCGTAGTCAGGGTCGATGTCCGTGAAGTTGGAGATGTCATACCCGAAGTCTACCTGTGGGCTCGTGTAGATAGGGGACAGCCAGATAGCCGTGGCCCCGATGTCTGCAATGTGATCGAGTTTGCTCGTAATGCCATTCAGGTCACCGATCCCGTCGCCATTGCTGTCCTTGAAGCTTCTTGGGTAGATCTGGTAGACCACCGCGTTCTTGTACCAATCTGTTTGGTCGTTTGCAAGACCGGATGTAAATCCCGCCAGGAAAAGTAGCAACCAGAAGCGGATCATGATGAATCTTTGCTTTACTGATCAGTGGGGATTGGTGGCTAGCTTTTATAGGGTGTAGAAATAAAAATCGGATTACTATGTATGATATCTTTCTACATGAAATTGATATCGGATTGATCAGTATGTGATAAGATCTGAATGGATTAGTTGGATGGATAAGGTGTTGTTGGCTGCCACTTTCCTGGGATTATCGTGTTTATGTTAGTACTGTTTACAAAATGATTGTTCTGTTGGCTTTCATGTAATCTGGCCTTGGAGATTCTATGTGGCCGTTGTAGGAAAATTATGTTCGGATGGGTTGGAACTTTCCAGAACCATGTGGAGAGGTAGTCGATGACTTTTTTCGTCAAAACAATTGTTATGACGTAGTGTAGAACATGTGAGACCACGGATGAGTTTAATTGTTTTGTTTGGAACAATTGAGAATGTTTCAAAAAATTTCTTTGAATGCTGTTCATCCTTATTTGTGGACGTCGCGACGCATCGATTGGAAAACTACAACTTTTAGAATGTTTATATGAAGTGCCCAAATTAATTCATGGATCTTCGTGAATTTTCCACGATTTATAAACAAGTACTTTAGCATTCGGACGATAGGGGCAAGATCCCAAATAATTGTCTTTAGCATCCTTAGAATCCTCAGATTGCTGTACGTCAAACAGATTTACAGGAAATGCAACCTACGGTCTCTAAAAAATGTTTATTTTATGAACATTGGTGTGGGACTGAAAGTTTAAGAAATCATAGAAGAGAATCGATTGCTTCAATAATTTTGCACTGCAGTGTACTTCGTCGTGTAGACCAGTGATAAGCAACCGGTGCACAGTGGCCAAAAACGCGTAATCGGCGCTCGAAAATGGAAAAATTTTTTTGTTTTTAAATAAGTGAGTGATGGGGATGTTTTAAGAACATTCCAGAGGAAGCAAATCCGAAAAAACAGAATTGAAGAAGAATAAATACTACAAACTGTTAGGAGGTTCAATAACTCTTTCGATCCTCGGTTTGAAAAAATATAAAACTAGTAAGTAAGTGTAGAAAAAAATAACGATTGTTATAAGTAAACTACAGATTTTTACATTTACAACACAAGTGACATTTAAAAAATTTAAACACATTATTGTATTGTTTTCATTCCATTCGAGTTATTAAGAAAGGAGACGAACATTTATGTAGCTTCTGTATCTTGCAATTAATACAGACCGTCCTTGTTTTGCATAAGAACCCGGCTAATTATAAGAAGATCAAACCATCCCGTAAACTCTTAATCTAGTACTCCACATCAACTATGAGGATTATGAAAGGAACAACATGAAAATACAGATTAATTACACACATATATATTTATTTTCAACAAAAATATCTGAAAGAACAGATCTCTGGAGGACCAACAAAATTAAGTACATGCTTCATTTCATAGAACATTCTGCAAGATAAGTAGGATTATCAAGTACAGGACTATTGTCATCATTAGTCTGAGGATTGTATGCATTTATGACAAAAAGAAGTAGCTGTAATTTAAAACAGTGAAAACATTAGATTAATTTAAATATACTGAGATTATTTTCAACGTGTTAGACGTATGAAGAAAGAGAATCAATTTTGAGTTCACTCTGGTCTAGCGCAATTTACATGGAATATTTTATTTCGCGTAAAGGTCCACAGTCTAGTGTCATCAGAGTCCCAAAAATCTCATCCCAAATTATTGGGTCGGGAGTAGTTCCCGAGTTGTCAGCACAACAGACGCAGCTCCAGGTAGTCTGACACTCGCAGTATTGACGTTAGCACCGGACGAAAGCGCGGAGCCAACGCTAGCAGTATGAATCGCAAGCTGCGCAGGCAGGCCGAGAATAGATTGAGCCTTAACGATGAGAGGTCGATCGAAGAAGTTGATCAAAAGCGTCGCCACAGATCCTCCGGATTTCCTAACAACTCCCAAGACATGAGTACTGACTCGCGTAACCTGGACAGAGCCTGAAGCAATGACAGGTTTCCTCTTCAGCGCAACCAGAGACTTGAACACCTTATAGTGCGAGACGGGTTTCGTTTTCTGGAGTGCCAGGTTCAAGGTTTTGTAATTACTATGAACAGGCAGCCAGGTCTTCGTCGTGTTGGAGAATCCAGCGCTGGTGGAGTTGTCCCACTGGAATGGTGTCCTCTCCGGGTCCCTGGACTTCAAATGGTATCTGTCTGGTCCAGCATTGCAGCCCGCAGGGTCGACAGTTTCGCCGTACGTGAAGTTCCTGTCCAGCATGCCAATCTCGTCGCCATTGTACACCACCGAGACACCAGGCAGGATCATAGACAGCATGGTGATCTGGTCAGCTCGCAGACTACCAAACCTGGAGGCTACTCGATGATTGTCATGATTGCCAACGACCCAATTGGCCACCTTGTCTTTCGGGACGCTGGCCAGCCACTTGTTAATCGCCGTCTTGAACTCCATAGCTGTGGACTGGTTGTTGAGATCGCTGATGAACATGAAGTTGAAGGGAACGTTGGAGCCGTGGTTATAGTACTTGACGGTGAGATTATGTGGCGCATAGGCTTCCGTGAGGATCAATTTACTGTCAGACTTTGTCCTGTTTGCGTGATCGTCTAGAAGCTTCCTCCAGGAGCTGAGAATATCGTAGGTTTCCGGTAGGTCCTTCGTGTAGGTGTGCTGTAGACTATCATAGTCATCAGCTGGCAGGTCTGTTCGGTTCGCTGATGGTTCATCTGGGAAATTAGGGTCTTCGAACAAGAAATTGATAGCGTCAATGCGGAATCCATCGACTCCCCGGTTTAACCAAAACTGTAGAGCGTTCTTCATCTCCGCCTGCAACTTCTGGCTACGATAGTTCAAGTCAGGCTGTCCCTCCACGAACTGATGAAGGTAATACTGCTTTCTGACGTCGCTCCACTTCCAGGCTGAGCCTTGGAATGTGCTCAGCCAGTTGTTGGGTGGTGCTCTGGTGCCGTTGATTTCTTTGGCGTTCCTCCAGATGTAGTATTCGTCGTACGGCTTGATCCCCTTCTCGCTCTGCTTGAACCAGGGGTGCAGATGGGAGCTGTGGTTTGGTACGAAGTCCAAGAGCACCTTCAGTCCTAGGGTCTTGGCCTTTGTTACCAGCTTGCTGAAGTCTTCTAGCGTGCCGTATTCGGGGGCGATGTCCGTGAAGTTGGCGATGTCATACCCGAAGTCTGCTTGTGGGCTCGTGTAGATAGGGGATAGCCAGAGAGCCGTGGCCCCGATGTCAGCAATGTGTTCGAGTTTGCTGGTGATGCCATTCAGGTCACCGATCCCGTCGCCATTGCTGTCCTTGAAGCTTCTTGGGTAGATCTGGTAGACCACTGCGTTCTTGTACCAATCTGTTTGGTCGTTTGCAAGGCCGGATGTAAATCCCGCCAAGAAAAGTAGCAACCCCAAGCGGATCATGATGAATCTTTGCTTTATTGATCAGTGGGGATTGGTGGCTAGCTCTTATAGGGTGTAGAAATAAAAATCGGATTACTAGGTGCGTAATCTTTCTTGTTCGAATTGATATGGGATTGATCACTTAGTGATAAAATCTGAATGGCTGGATAAGGTATTGTCAGCTAACACTTTTGTGGAATTATCGTGTTTATGTCAGTGCTGTATACAAAGAAATTTCAAGTGGAAAAGATGTGAGAACAAGGACGAGTGTTTATTTGTTTTCTGTTTCGAACGTTTGAGGATGCAACAGAAAATTTCTCAGAAGGTTGTTTATCCCTAGTTGTGGGAAGACGACTGGAAAGCTACAACTTCTAGAATTTTTATAGACGGTGTACAAATGAATTCGTAGTTCTCTCTTCGTACATTTATTCATTATTTGTAACCAAGTTTTTCAGCACGCGGAAATAATTTTCTGGAGCATCCTCAGCTTGCTAGATGTGAAGCAGCCCTACAGAAAGTACATGTAATGGCCCCCAGAAATAGTTAAAATCTGTTCGGGTACTGTGAAGCGTGCGATTGGTGCTGTGGTTAAAGGTTTCCGCATAACAGCCCAGTAACAATCGACTGATCCGATTCCTCGGTCGCAAAGACTATGGCCGTGGAGTGTAACCAGCTGGTTTACGGGGTTGCGACACCCCCAGGAGGGTTTAATGCACCGCAAGGCGTGCAACGTTCGTCCCCGATAAGATTGTTCGAGGCGCGCGGCCACTTGGGAAATGGTAAACACCTAAGCCCGCACGATCTCGCGTGTCCGTCGCGTTTATGCGTGCCGCCCTCGTAACTGCTATCGCGGCCGTGGCTAATTATACAGCTGCTGGCCGCCGTCTGCCGGGCCCGTTTCTTACTTCCTAGCTGCCGGTGCCAATTTAAGGCTCGCGCGAGCCTCCACACCCGCCAGGACGAATAATTTCGCCATCCGTCAACCAGCGACCGACACCGACCGCTCTGATAAACAAATTTCTTCCCAGATCCTCGCCTACCCCTCAAATTTTTATAAAATGTACTGGCAAAATGATACGTATGTCTCCGAGAAACAATCGAACGGACACGCTGCAGCTTAAAAGTATATGTACAGTTGTAAATTTGGTCCCTCAATTTTTGTAAAATTTTTTGACTGGAGGAAATTAATTATTTAAAAATAAGAAACATCTGCTGATTAACTCTTATACATTTTAATGAGCATATATTTTCATGTAATGAAGCTTCATGTTCCCAAATGAAAGTTTTAGAAGATAATATAGGAATAATAACAACGCTTATTACATGACCGCAAATTGGCCGTAAACGTCTAACTACTGGATCAATTATCCTATTAGCTGCGTCTAAAACGCAATCGGATAAATTGTATATCGGTTCTCGGAAATCCATCATGGTATCAATACTCCGACGCTAAGTATTTGATACCTGTATTGTATCTGCTATGGCGCCGGTGTTAATCTCAATTCAATACCGTTATCAATAGCGACTTCATAGACTGTTTTATTGAAGTATGTTTGTCATGTTGTTCACTTTGTGCTAGAGTTAAAAAATACATGCAATAGAGACGTTTAATAAATTTAAATTGTGAAGACTTAGATTTAGCAAGGGTACGACATTTTTTAGGTGGCACTAAGAACTTTGAAATTCGACTAATCAGTCAAACCACATTCTTTATCTTATGTCTTTCACGAATTCCATAATTCTTTAACGAACCGGATACAATATCAAAGATTCGTCTGGCTGGTGAGATGATGAATGGATCGTCGCCATTATCCCTTCGGCAGAAAGAACAATGGCAACGGGATGAGCACCATCGATTTACAAGGGAAAACCGCGACGGCCCCCGCGTCGTTTTTCGACTCGGCGCGACAGGATTGAAACGATTCATCAAAAGTTTTCCACCGGCCGATAACGCCGAAAATTTTCATCGAGTACACGAGGGACGGGCGGAAAAAAAGATATCGCGTTCCTGGTGATCGTCGGGGGGTTCTCGATCGAATCGCATGGGCGTGCGGATCGAACCAGAGAGACAGAGAGTGAGAGAGAGAGAGAGAGAGAGAGAGAGAGAGAGAGAGAATCGTCGCGAATTCGACCCTCCTCGTGTTCTCGCGCAATCGCGCGCGGCTAAAGGCTTTTTTGAAAATCGCTCGGAAAAATATGTTTTCGCGTGTGTTACTTCGCCGGACCGTGGCAAAAAAGGGAGCGGCGTCCGCGTAATGGAATACGAGCAGGAAATACGCTTGGATATGACCAGTGAAACGATTTTTTTTTACCGCCCCCCCCCCCGCCCCCCGAACCCTCCTCCACCTCCCACGCAACATTTCGATTGCACGCAGGGATCCATACGCGGGCCAGTTTCTTCCTCGCTGAACAGTGGACGAAGTTCGCAGCCCGGATTCGATTCGATCAATTTCTCCCTTTTTTTCGGGACAGATCGATCCAGCCAATAGGAAGCGATTCGATTACTGTTGAATGGGAGGAAGGAACCCGGAGAGATTGCCGGGCGCGTTTTGCGAAATGTTTTCGAGCCTCCTTTATATTTTATCTGACACGTTTCAGGTGTAATCGCTAAACCGCGGATTTTATGAATTAGAGTGATTCTACATGACAATATAAGACGAAAATGAAGATTAAAGAATCTGTGATTTCGATATCATTCTTTAGTTATTAACAATTAAAAATCCGCCCGATATGCGGCAACCCGACCGACAGACGTGTCCGTTGCGTACGTCATAGAGGCGCGCTACAGTCACGTATCACGTGACAGATTCGCCGCGTGTCTCGCAAGAAGTCACCTGGATAGAATTCGGCGTGTAAACCGTCCGATTGCGTCATTCTACACGCATTTCCTAGTCGATTTATTGGCTGTAGCGTGTGACGTCAAAGCCTAACCATTGGGCGCGAACATGGCCCCCCTTTGGTACGCAACCGTCGCGCGCCCTCATGACGTAAGCAACGTACACCTCTGTTGGTCGGGTTGCCGCATTTTAGGCGGATTTTAAATTGATAATAACTAAAATATGAAATCGCAATTCTTTTACTCTTCATTTTCGTCTTATATTGTCGTGGAGAACCACCCCTTAAATTTTCTCCCGCCTGCAGTGGAACAACCGGGACAGATGGAATTGCGATGTTTCGATGGCTCGGATTCGAGGGACTCGATCCGGAGATCTTCGTTTGTCAAAGTACGGAGCGCGTTCGGTGGCTCGATCGCTGCGCGTGCACGATAACGCAAATATAATAAATTTCAAGTGATAATAGCCGAGGACAATAAAACGCGGGGCGGTTCTGTTTTGCGAGACAACACTTGGCCGCCACCGTGATTTACACCCGAAGATACACATAGATCCGAGCAGCAGCAGCAGCAGCAACGGCGCAGCGGCGGCTGCGAAGACTAACATGATACCAGCGTGTAGGAACGACGTCGCGAAACGAGAACAAAGTTTCGTCCCCGGGCATTATTTATGCGCGTAATTTTCTTCTCGGCTTATTGCGAACTGCATTCATTCATTGTTCGCGCCCGCGACGAGGACAATTTCACTGAAACAATGAATTATTCATACTATAAACATTCCCGCTCTCTGTTATCAGTCTTCCTCCGGCGTGCTTCCGGTTCACGAGGCGAAAGCCACGCAGAACATTTCTCTTTTTTTTTTCTTCTTCCTTTTTCCGGGCAACCGAAAAAGTTGTTGTACACCGTATCAGACGATCGTGTCCTCGGGAGGAGTGAATAAAACTTCGATAATTCAATTAACCCCTAACACTCCGAGTGCATGCAATCGACGACCCCCATTGTCGAAATGAAAGCATGAATTTTATTCTCGGGAGAGAAACCCGAAAAAATTTATGAATCTAGTTAATCTGACTTCCTCCACCGATTTGATTTATTGGATGGACAAATAAAAATAATACTGCCATTATTATTATAAATGTCCCCGGCGTGGCTTCAACTCTTTGTTCTCCAAGAGGAACAATCTAAAGGGTCAATTTATAATTAAAAGGCTAAATCGTCAACGGAGACATGAAAGCTTGTTCAACACGTAAGGACACGGTTTAAGACATCAACGGACTCGCGTGATCAATGCTACTCGCGATAATGACCGCATGGAATAACTGTAAGTGCTCTTGTGCTAATTTGCATTCTCGCGGCCCGTAAAAATATTTGCATTTCCCCACTTTGCTAAAAGCACAATAAAGTAGTCGTTAAACTTTCGCTTAATTGTGGCCCGGAGATTGCGACCGCTGAATGCGTTGTCATAAAGAATCGGTTGTTTCGGATTTGCCAGAGTGCTTTCCATTTACCAGAGTACTACAAAGAACCTTACAGTGCAAAGGATCATGAACTAAGGATCAAGGATTGCAGAATTATAGAAAGTAAATTACAACTTGCCCGCACTTTCGAAACCCTCGAGCAACAATTTAAACAAAAGGGCCCCTGCTCCTCCTCTCCCACCCAATTTTATTTCATTCTATTTCTCAAAACACAATACTCTGATTCAAGAGAACGCAACGAACAATAACGTTCCCAGGCGCGCATTACACGGCCAAGAGCAAAGAACAAGCATCCTCGAGGCGCTATGCTAAAGCGCGCGGCAATCTACCTAACAAATCGTCCTTCTTATTCCCGGAGGTTGAACATCGCGGCGGCGGATTAATGCGACAGCGACCTTTTACGATTCCGTTCACCCGGTTTGCAGGTAGGGCGAAGAAGGGCGACAACGTTTTCCATTTGCCTTTCCTCGCGGAATTACCCGCACGTCCCGTTTTGCGGGAGCTGGATACCGGGGACAGTTCGCCCCATACATAATTTCGCGAATTACGGAGACAGTATAACCGAATGGCCACCCTTTAGGCTCTCTAATGCCTCAAACGAAGGGCCGCGGCAAGCTCGAGCGTGTTACGCCGCGGTTTCCGCAGACTAGTTGCGGACGAGGCTTTAAGTTAATTTTCATAGATTCGTCGGCGTGACAGGGTGGGGGTTCGGGGATGTGCGGGGGTGGTTTTCAGGATGTGCGATCGCTTCGAAAAGAGCAACGGGGATTGGCGCGTCCCCGTTGTAACGAAGCCACGTTATGTCGGCCACCCTCGGCCGAGGGGTAGTCAAACAACCCCCGCGCAGTTTACGGTCGTAATTAACTTCCTAGGTTATTAGCTCTCGTTCGCGGTCGCACCCCCTGCAGGACTCCACCGTCTCGCCACTCTTTCCAGGAAATCCTTCCCCTGCAGCCTCTCTTTTCCCAACCCCCGCTGTTGGAGACGAGGCTTCGCGTGAATTTCGATGGCGACACCCCGCCCTCCATCCCTCCCCTCTTGCTCATCCACCATCCTCGCTTTTGATCACCTCGTAAATTAAAAGAGAAACCGACGGAAGATTTGTTGCCATTAGCTGCGCTGAGTTTGTGGTTTTTGAGCAGAGATTAGGGGGCGTTCGTTAATAATAATGACAGTGATCGAGGATTTATTTGAAGACGGGCTTGTGTGGGGTGAGAAATTTGTACGCATTAGGTAGTTTGTAAATTTTCAGTGTTTTAGAAGCATTGGAATATAAATATTATTTTTTTATTTGGAATGTTAAGGGTTGCTGATCTCGGAGGTTCCTGTAAAATTTCTTCGGGTAGTTTTATAATTTTTAACAGGTACAATGACATGAAATAGAACGAATGAGATTGAAGTGTCATTTTATCTGATTTAACGTAAATATCAGTATGTCAGTATGGATAACATGTTACGATGAGGTACAAAAATGGTTTGAAAGTTCTGATTCAATGAACGTATATGCAATTATCAGGATGGACACCGTGCACGACGAAGTGAGAGTTTGTCGATTTAAGAAGAAAATTGGAAGTTATTGGATTAGTGAATGATGGACACACATGAGGAATTAACTCGTATTTCTTGATTAATTGGGTACGATTTAATGGTTCCCGCATTAGCTAAAATAAATAATTTCCTAGTAACTCTTTCATTGCAGTACTATATTGATATCAATCTATGCTACCTATTTTTATCGCAATCGATTGAGTTAACTTTTAACGTAGCCTTATCAGAGTGCAGGAGACTTGTGTGTCAGTGATTTTTATAAGACTAATCAGATTCTTAATCTAATCGTTTCCTACACTTAAGGAATCTTTAGTTTGTACACATTTGTAATTAACTTAAGATATCTTTATGCACTTATGTTCATTCTATGCACCTTTACGAGTAAACAATTTACAACAGCAGAAGCGATTCAATGAATTGTGCTTTCAACATTCCCAAACAAAGAAATCATTTTTTCGGGCTATTTATCCTGAATTAAACAATACCGCTTGTATATGAATTCATATATGAATTCGTGACGTTATTTTTAAATGGTTGCCGTTATCGAAGAACGAGAATGAATAACATGCCGGACACAATGGAGCTGGTATTCTCATCGAATTAAGTATTAAATTGGAAAAAGTGCTGGATTATTTACTGTGGTGTAATTTATATTTTACGTAGTCATTCGGTTTTTAAGGTGCAAAATTCGGTGTACAATGGCCCGTAGAATATATCGGCGCACGCGTTTTCATCTCTCTTACGTTATCAGCGGTTTTATTGTATGAATTTTGATTTTCTTCTGAGAAACGTTTTATCCCGATAATATTTCACCAACGGCCGAGGTTAATGTCTATGGTAACCAGAAAGTGACGGAGTAGTAAATAAACTGGGGACGAAAGAATATCGCGTGCAGATTTTCATTTGAATGTCCCGGGCAATCAAGCCTCGCGGAAAATCGCGATCGAGTTTAATCGAGGTGCTATTCTAATTGTCATTTCATAAATCTCTTATAAGCGGACTGCGGATTTGCGTGCATTCAAACGGTTCGAGAAACCCCTTCGAAATCCGGAAGATAAATAATTATATACGAATACGGTGCTATGCTATTTTATTTCCACTCTCTCAGTCGCAATCGAGTTTCGCTGAAACTTTTATGCGAAACTATATATCTTTTATAAAGTTCCGCAGTTTATTCGGAAGTTTATGGTTCCATACATCAAATTATATTGAAACCGGTAACACAACTCCTCCGTTTTATCTTCGTTGATAGGAAGATGCACATTTGATGCTTCCAACTCTTCACCATTATCTGATAATGATATTTGTTTGTATTTTTACCACTTAATATTTGCAATAATATTTTCCGTATTATGTAACGGTGTTACATAACCATTAGAAATTCAACCGCTAACTGTATCCATTAATTATTTCACAACTGCAAACACTTGATACTTCCAACAGTTAGAAGTTATTTGATAATGATCTTTATCAGCTAGCAATTCATTACTAATTGAGATCGATAATTATTCAACCATAATGCTTACTATTAAGTAATTCTTACTATGTCGTTTCACTCATTTTTGCCACTGATTTTATCTAACAATTATGAATTACGCATATAATTAATAGACCGTGGATATGCATTTATTCCAAATATAATTTTATAAAACATAAGCATTTTAAAAAAGCATTTAAATTCATTTTTAGCATGTCTTATCGGCTTCGAATCACAAGATCGATTCTCATTTCCATTTCCGAGAAACGTACCACGGAATGCTCGTAACAATAAATATTAATAACATCTCTCCATTATGTTTATCAAACGCAATCACTCCAACAAATAAAAGTCCCCCTCTGCTTTCCATGACAGAACCAGAAACTGATTATGTGCATAAAGATCCGCAGTCCAATAATTAGTGAATGCGTTCCCGACTAACTGACGGGGAATTTACGCAGCTTTCGCGTGTACCGGCCTGTCAAGGGACCTTCTTAATCATGTGACTGTTTCGTTTCACCCTCTAGCCTAACCGCGACACCGATGAAAAATATTCCAATGAATATTAATACGAAAGCATGCGAACTTTTCGTTCCGCGAACGGTGCCCTAATTCCCGCGATGCAACCACGCAGCTTTCGAAGCTTCGATCCCCTAGACTGTAGGATTACGACTTTAAGGAGCATCCTCACCGGCACTTGCAGCGCTCGTTCAAACGCATTTCCATCGTGTAAGATGCTTTTCAGGTCGGCCATCTGTCTCCATTACGCCGGGAGATGAGAAGCTGACAGGAGGCGATGAATGGGAAGTGAAAAATCAGGATGGGAGTCGTTCAAGGATTCAACGAGGGTATCAATCCCCATGGTGTGGATGTAAGAGGTGACACCTGTCCCAGACCAAAACAGCTTTTCGTTCCGCCAGCGACGCCCTAATTTTTGCGACGCAACGACGCTTTCGTAGCTTCGATCTCCTAGACCAAGTCTGGACAACTGATTGCTCTTGGGCCGCGTTGAGGAGAAAATAGTGGGGGAAATGCTATAGTTAGAATCGAATGACGTCGCGAGCCTATGGTGTAGTCTATCTCAGTTGTAGGCGGTTGCTTTCGGGCAGCGTGACCAGATCGAAGGAATTGAGGGGAAATGCTATAGTGAGAATCGAATGACGTCACGAGCCTATAGTGTAGTCTATCTCAGTTGTAGGCGGTTGCTCTCGGGCAGCGTGACCAGATCGAGGGAATTGAGGGGAATGCTATAGTGAGACTTGAGTAACGTCATAAGCCTATAGTGTAGTCTATCCCAATTGTAGGGGCGTGCTTTTGGGCAGCATTTCCAGATAGAGAGAATTGAGGGGAAAATAGTGGGGGAAATGTTGTAGTCAGAATCGAGTGACGTCACGAGCCTATAATGTAGTCCCAGTTCGAGGCGATTTTTAATGGTGGGGAAAGTTTTAAGTGGTGGGGATAGGAATCGGACGTCGTGATTCGTGCTAACTACCCCCACTATTTTTACTTACGTTGGTGGGACAATTCTTGGTACGTGGCGTCATGTATTCGTCAGAAGGAATTTTTTTGGTAATGCTAGTCGCAGGCTGCCGACGCTCGAGCCGCTACCCCCCACTACGCGCGAGAAGGTGATGCTACCCTAGTAAGGTGAGCTCGTGTTTCCCTCTCGTTCTTATGGTAGTCGGAGGACGGTAGTGGGGGTAGCTGTTCCAGCGTCGGCATCTTGCGAGCAATCAGTTGCCCTGTCCTAGGATCACGACTTAAGGCGTGTCCTCGCGAGCATTTACAGCGCTCGTTGAAACGCATTTTCCTCGCGTGAAATAGTTTTCAGGTCGGTCATCTCTCTCCATTACGATGAGAAATTGACAGTAGACAGGAGGCGATGACTAGGAAGTGAAAAATCGGGACGGAACTGGTTCATGCATTCCATGGGGACATCAACCCCCATGTGGGTGGACGGAAGGGGGCGAGAGGGTGCTGACAATGGCCGCGTTACGTCGCGTCGGTCCCGCATCCCCGCAATTATTCGAAGAACGTGCTTTCATTTAATTTCATGGTATCCCGGGTATGTTGATTTACCGGATGAACTCGCGTGGACTGAAAATTTAATTAGGATCGCATTGCCGACGCGTGTTGTGCTTTCGATAATAATGCACGTCGCCGGTTAATTAATTTGCAGTGGCCTGCTCTCGCGACCGGTTAGCGTTACCCGTGTAACGAACTGAAGCGTTTTCTCTTTCGAATAAGCGGCGGCGCGGCGCGTCGGCGTTCGCCCGTTATCTGTCCCCTCTCGGCCCCCCGATGAAATTTCGTTCCTGTTCCCCGTTCCTGTTCCATTTCGTACCTCGAACGCACACGTGCTGGTGAGCACGATCACGAGACAGAAATTCAACTTTACCTCGAAAGCTCGAATCAATTGTGCCCGCGATTGTCCGCGGCCACGGGCCTGGAAACTCGTGCCAGCACCGTCGACAACCCGGCACGAGCACCGACGAACTTTGACCAATCGACTAACACCTTTCGTGATCTGCGAGAGCACCGTTGTGCCACTCCAATGGGAAGCCATTTCGATTTAGATGAACCTGGTACAGAGGATCATCGGTGATTGAACAGTGGGATCGAGAAAGAAATCGTTTCGCAGTAATTCTTTTACAGTAAGGCCTCGCTCGATGCACAAAACGGGACCGGCAAAAGAATATTGTGGGAAATACACGAACCCTTAAAAATGGGACATTTCAGAATTGACAATATGTTTGAGGAAGAAATAAATCATTTACTGCATTATTTGTTTAGTTACTTAGAACACTTAGAACACTTGGGTTATCGCGAGAGTGTGTATTATTTCCTTATTGAAGTTAATTGAACGCGCGCCGGAATAAAGGGAGGGTCGCGTGAAGGGCTAGGGTCTGCGCGACGGTATAGAGGACGCGGAGACGGTATAGAGGGTGGCAATCTTTGCGGCGGACGATGTCGCGCTATTCCGGAATTACAGAGGACCAGGTTATTCGGACCGCAAGGCCACTCTCGTTGCACAATGTCGCGTCTACGGTGACGGCGCTTTTGTGCCGCGCAATTCTTCCCGGCTAACGAAAACGCTTCAGCCGTCTCCGCCCCACTCCCCCGTTTCAACCCCCATTTCCACCCCCTCAGGTCCGTCTCATTTTCCTCGCACGAAATTCTCGCCACGCGAGGCCCGAGCGTCCGTGACCCGGTCTAACGAGATGCCAGACTAGTCCTCGGTTCGAGAGAAGGCTGAGAACACGGCTGAGAATAAGACTGAGAGAAGGGACAAGCAGAGGGGGCGATACAAACGGACCCGTGTTTTATTTCTTCCTCTGGCCCGTTCGCGCCACCGCAAAAACAAAATAACTTTTTCATTTCGGAACTCCCCGTGTCTGGTACTCGACATTTTTGTTTTCGCCGCTTTTTCACCTCGTTCCAGAAGTTTCTGCGGCTTGGATCACTGCGGATGAGGCGGAGAACTCGGCTGCGAACGCTGAGAGCAGTGCTTTCCGCGTTGTAACGTGAAAAGCGACGGCACAAAGGCTGCCCGGCTGATTTGAGCTGGTAATTGTAATTTGTGACGGTGTTCTTTCGGGGCTGGTTTGTCTTCTGATAATAGGATGGCTGCTGGTCACTACTTCACTAAGTGGACTGTGGATTTAATGAATTTATGGCAAAAATAGTAATTTGGAGGTTTACAAAGTTGGATAGAATTTAAAAAAGTAACGAAGTGCTATTTTTAGTTTTCCCAAGTTACTTTAGACAGGATAATTTGTATCTGCCTTTTCGTTCTGTTACGTTTTTTGAATATGTTCCAGCTGTAACGTCATTAGTCTTTTTAATGGAATTTAATTTAATGTAAAATCACGTTTGAGAAGATGAAAAGGCGTCGTGGTAAAAACGTATTACACAATTGTAATACAGCTTGAAAGCGGGTAAAAATGTAATTGGTTTCGAAAGGACCTCTCAAGAACGAGACAGGATTAAAGAAAATTAAATGGAACGTTCTTTCTTTGATAATGCTTGCAGGAGAGGAAAAGTGGAATAGAATTGTACTAAATCCTATCAAGTCTTGCGTTTTATAATTTGTTAACGATTTATAACCTACGGGTGCGTGGAATTACATATTCTGGCAGGGGATTTTAATCAACGAGCTAGCATTCAGAAGGCAAATGGTGTGAAAAATGGCTTTTTTCGCTGTACAGTGAATTATCGATATATGTCACCAACACGGGTCCTGCCAGTGACCTTTATCGTGCAGGAGACATACTCGAGCCGTGTTATGTTTACCCTTCTCGGCGTCCGAGGCCTCTCGAACTTCGTGGCCCCTCACGGGGTACACCCCGCGGTAGTGGGGATAATTCCGCGACGTTTATCATCCAGGCCTTGGCGACATATATAGAGAAATCTCTGTATATGCAGAATAGATTATTTACATAATAATGCAAAATAAATGTAAAATAAATAAAGTGTAATAAAGCCTCCACCATATGAGAGTTCAACATCCCATTATTAAAACAGTGAATTGATTATCTTTTTCTCAAAAACCACAACAAATAGAATTCCAGTGCATCATCAACCACAAAGCCAAAATTAATTACAACGATTAATGTACCGAGTTCTAGCCCATCGATCTCTTCAAGTTCGAAATTAGATCACAGGATCGTTAGTGGCCGTACGATTGCTCTCGGTTCGATTTAACAGAGACAGGAGCGTGCGAAGAGGGGGCTGTGCGAGGATGGGCACGGAATGAAGGACAATCAGTCGCGTTTCTTTTTTTTTTTTTTACCAGATATTTCAATATTCACGGGAAATCGGGCGGGTCGAAGTACCATATTTTTTGCTCCCTTCCCTAAGGAGTCCCTGCAATCTCGGACACTCGAATTTCGCATGCGGTCCGGCGCGGGAGTTTTGCAATTCATATTTTCCCGGAGCTAAAAACCGGCTGCAAAGGTCGCCTCTCGAATGGAAATAGCCGGTTTTCGTAGAGCGGAGAGCCCCGGCAAGATAGAAAGCTAAACACGGCCCGACCCGGCCCGACCCGGCCCGGTGATAGAATTTTCACGCGAACAGGGTGAACAGAAAAAAATCCCGCGAGATTGACCGGGCCTCTCTCTCTCTCTCTCTCTCGCGAAATTGTCGTCTGTCTCCCGCTTCCCTCGGCCCTTGCAAATGCGAATCGCGGGAAAATGTTTTTTTCCCCAGCCGCGCGCTGCCCTCTCGCGCCTTCATTATCTAAAATATTTCTATGCACGCGAGCCACTTGGCGAACGATGCATGCGAAAGTGGCTGCTCCAATTAGAACTGTTCGCCAACGAGGACTGTCGTATTCATGTCAGTCCGCGAGGCTCCGGACAGAGAGACGGAGAGAGAGGGGGAGAGCTTGTTTCTCATCGCAGAATCGTTCGTCCTGCTGAAAACAGATTTCGCGTATAATACTTTACTAAACGCGTCACGCGATCTCGGAATAAGCAGTTTCTCCTTTTCATGTCGGCTTAATTGCTCGAAGGTTAAACTGAATCATGCATCGGATCATCGGTTAATCGCCATTTTGTTGGATTCTCGAGTTCCCCCGGCGAAGCTGATAGTTGGAGAAAGTTTCCGAAAGCTATGATTATTTATCCCTGTATGCGGAGATATTATGCATCGTTAAACTCATACAATCACTTTTGGACGTTCATAATTTTTGAGGAAAAAACAAAACTTATTGTGTACTCACATGTTCTCTGATGGCCAAATATTGACTGTAATAAAATAGAATTTCATTTCAGTTTAAAGGAAATGTTAAGGAAATGTATTGTAGGAGAAGGGGTTAATTATACTTTGATATCAAATCGGGCCCGACCTTCCGCAACCCCCTGGCAAAAGAATCTGCAGCTCGACAGAGCTCGTAGCACCGAAATCGGCAGCGGCGGGGGGTGGTTCTTGCCTCGTGTCCTTTGAACAGGATCGCGTCACGGAATATTGCCCGAGGAGACAGCGAGAGCTCCTCGAAATGGAATCACTATGTCGAAGGGAGGGCGGCCGGAGGTTCGATATTTATGAGCCGGAGACGAAAAATGCTGCACGGGAGCTCCGACGGGGGGATCGCCTGACGCTTTATTCGGGGCTGTTTCGGGGCTGTTTCTAGGCGCGGGGGGTGCGGAAGTAGCGCTTCGGAATGGCTCGCGCGATCGTTCCCGGCCTTCGCGCAGGCCAGGCAGAGACATTTCGCGAGATAAAACGCTGTCACCGCTATCCGAAAGCGTCGACTCGCGTTCTAGAAAGCTCCAGCCGGCTCTAAGATCGACGACTACCCAAGACCGAAGTGTCTCGGGACCGGGATAAACCGATTCCCGGAGCTGAGCAGGATTTCCCGGGACGCCGAACGATAGCTTCGATCGACGCGACGGATCGTAAACGCTCCGAGGCTCCGCGAATTCATGGGGACGCGCGGAGCTTGACTAAGATCTCTGTGGTCGTCGCCTGAAAACTTTCCTGAACGTCTGTCGGATGAGCGAAATTCTCGGCGGAAGCTCGCGGAAGATCCTCGTTGCTACTTCCGGTGTGATTTCGACCCACGAACACAGACGATCTTATTTTTGAGTAATTGTTTTCGAATTTTTCTTAACCCCTTGTCCCACAACAACGAGTGAGACTCGTGGTAAGAAATTTGAGCCAGAAACAATAAGCTCGAGAAACGTAAACAACACGAGTTGTTGTGTTTGCAATTTTAATCGACGAATTTTAAAGAATGTGAAATCGAATAAAGTCTTATTTTCAGCGGCAGTAGCCTTTGTGAATCTGAAACCAATTTTAGTAAATTCTGTCGAATTTTATATTCTAGCATTTTTTGAAAATTTCCAGAAGCCATAAATGCATAAAGATCCGCAGTCTAGTGACAAACAATGAATGAATTATCCCTTGCAGGACGAAGATTTGTTAGATGTACGTCCTTCAGAGAACTAGATCATGTATAATATTAAAGTCCTAAATTACGAGTAAAGTAAACTGGTACGATCTTTCGTTACGCATTCGGTTAAATTAAAAATATGCTCTTTCTTGCCACAAGTGTATAATGATCCAGTAAAAATATTCTCCTCGAACTTCAGCGTTTATGGATGCAGGATATAGCGACTCGTTTTTGAAAAGAAAAAGACAAGACGAGGTCTCGCCTGAAAATTCCACTGGACAGCGATGCTTTCCAGGATGAGGCAGCTTCGAACTACGAACAGGTTATGCAGGGCTCGGGGAACGCGTAATTAAGAAACTTCTTCCATTGCGCGGACGGCCTAATGCGAGAAAAGTAATATCTGCCTAAAGCCCCTGCTGAAACTGGAACTTTTCTTCAAGTATTAAATAATCGTGACCTTCCGATTCGCAGTATCGACTCCCACCACTTTCCACAGTCTCGCAGTTTCTGAACTGGACTTCCGGCAAATCAGCCATAATTTTGCAAGGGATAAATATTCTTAAATAAAAAGAAAATTACGCGACGCAAAATGTAGCTCTTTAAGTAGAAAAACTATTGTCCAGTATTCTCTGACAGTTTCCGAGAAAAAAATTCTGCACAGCCGAGCGCAACCCCTTCACACTTCGGGCGATAGAGCTACCACTGTTTTGCGATTTTCGATCACTGTACCTGTGTCGAGTTGCGAGGAGTTCGCATTTCCGAGTGTCTCTGTGAAGCACGGCCGAAATTTCGAGCGATCCGAGCCGTCAAATTGGTATGCCGGCCAGGTGGAAAACGATGGCGGCGACACGCGTGCTCGGCGTTCGGTATTCATACCGGTTTCGCGGCGGTGCGGTGCGGTGTCGCGACACCGTTCGCAGGCACGCGTAATTAAAATAATTAATACGAATAATCTCGGCTCTAATAGCGTGACGTGCTCGAGGGTTAGCGCGCCGTCAGAAGAGCGAGCCGGTCATAATTAAAACGCACGAGCAGGGGGCCACAGCACTTGAATCGCGAGCGGCACACGGCGCGCGGTCCGCTCACGCAGTTTTACCACTTGAAAAGCAAGCCTGTGCCTAGCAACTGAACACCGTTTTTCACTCTGGAATCCCGGTGGCCCTCCGAGCACACCGCCAGCCATGGAAAAAGATTTTTCCCGTCCCGTTTCAATGCAACCCCCCGCCCTCACTCTCCCTCGTCGGTCGACGTCGACATCGTCGCTTGAACGTCGCTTCGACCCCTCGAATTTGTTCTCCAAGATCCTCGGCGACGACGCGACGCGACGCGACGCGATGTTTGCCTGTTAACCTGCCGCTTTGCACAGGTTCCCGGGCTGCCGAGGGTCCGACGTTTACGCGGTGAATATTCCCGGGACGGGAAACGAAGGGTGAGATGATGCACCCTCGAGCTCTTAAGCTGTTGTGACGAATGGAACCGTCGGGAACTATAATATTTGCCGACGATTCCCGTCCCTGACAGTTCTCCGCGATCTCAGCGAATTCCTAACATTATTTTACGTTCGCAGGGGCTAGTTTCGCCCCGTAACACAGGGACTCTTTCTAACCTATCAAAAATCATCCAAATTCAAACGACTCTGTCAACTTTCAAAAATTCTTTTAGCACCAAAACTTCCACAGATTTGAAGATTCGAATCTCTCCTTTATAACAACCCCTGAAAATACGATATACGATTTTTTTTCGTCGTTTTAAAGCAGTTTGAATGAAAAGTCTGTCGCCACTAACAAGTAAATATTCTAAAGGAAAATGTGTTTCCGTTTTTTCAATATTCCACGTGTTGCAGATACTCCCTCGAAAAAAACTATTTAAGGGCTCTTAAAGTAGAGGCTGCACGCTTTAAAATGAGCCTAGAATGGTCTCTGTGTGATTGTTTTTCACGAAATTGCAGCAAGTTGAATATTGCAATGATAAGGGTTAAAATAGTCGAAAAGTGAGAGGGTGTCGTTCCGGGTTTAACAAATGTCCCGGAAACGTTTTGCTGGACCAGGATTCGCTGGTGGCAAATGGTTTCACCGAGGCGTGGTCAACGTCTGATGTCACACTCGATCCCGCGATTACCGGTCTAGCGTGAAATAGCCGGATACCGGGCCGGGAGATCGCATTCCTACATTAGGCGTTGCACGTCAAACGGAATTCGCCGTACATCCGTCAGATTGACGGACATCAAGGCGACGCTAATGTAGTTTGCGACGGGACCACCCTCCTTCCCACACCCCGCTTCGCAGCTGGTTACTCTGTCAGAGGTATTCGGACGGATGACGAGCTTTTCAACCCCGAATTCCTCGGAAATTAACCGTCCGAGCCGCTTTGAACGTCATACCTCGGACGCCGAGCGACGTATCACGAGCGAAACAAGTACCCTCTGGCTAGCAAAAAAAAATTGCAACTTGAAAGGACTCCGAAAGAGGAGCACAAATTTAATTATACATTCTTCTATCGGAAAAATTTGAATTGTTTCTGTCTCCCGGGCTGTCAGCAGTGAATAATTGTGTCAGATGCGATGAGAGATTTGATTATATATTTTTCAATCTTTCCCGGTAGTTCTTTCTATAGCCTTTTCAAGTTGACCTTTTTGTAGATTTTTCTATGGGAAATGTTTGGAAAATTTTCCTCTCTGGGACTTTCAAATGTAAGTAATTAACTCGGCTGCGAGAAGGGTATTTTTATTTGGGCAATATTTGGTCGAATAATCTAGCAGGGTAAAATTGTTACAAAAGTAGAATCTTCTATACTGAATCTATTTGACGCATAATTTTAAGGCAATTAATTCTTCTTCTATTCTTCTGCTAATTTTAAGAAAGTACATTTTGTTAAACTATACGGAAATATATATCACCTATATTTTTCTGAATGTAAATTTATACCTGCAGGGAGTGTGTGCATTGTTCGCGTTAAGGGATGAAAAATTGTTAAATAGAATATCGCCAGAGCAAACACAGGTAGAGAGAGGGTTCTAAAAGTCTCGTAAAATTAAACTGAATGAAGATAAAATTGTTAGGAAAGGTTTCCCTAGGTTTTTCTTGAAACCCCTGCAAATACACGTCCTCTGAAATAATCAGAAATTATTTCCTGTATATTTTTCTCCTTGAGGTACATTTACACTTAAAAGAGTGTGCATTCTCCAGTGTGAAGGAATGAAAACTTACTAGAGTGTCTTCAAAGTAAACGTAGACGGAGAGAGAGTGTTGTAAACGTTAAAAAAATTATATTAATATATATTTATATATAAAAAATATTTCTTTCAATTCCTCTCGAGTATCTTGTAGAAACACCTCCCCCAAAATAATTAGAAACCACTTGACACCTATTTGAAACCCCATATTGTCAGCCTAGGGTTAACCATGAACCGAGCCAACCATGGAACGTCGAAAGGGAAACTAGCAGCTTTTCTTGAGATACCGATGGAAGATTTCCATTCTGATAAAACAGTAGCGCCTTTCCGATAATGGAAACGAATCTCGGTTAACAGCTGTTATCTAACCGTCGACAATGTACATTTTTACGAAACGCGAACGGCTCGCGGTTATCTCTGTGTACTGTTCCGTAGATAAAGCTGTTGTTCACTAACAAGAAGTATGTACATAAAAGTGATTCGCACGATTTCCCAAAGTGTTTATTATGATGTTATCTGTCGCGTTAATCGTTCCAGTGGATCAATGCAACATTTTTCGTCGAGGAATAACACTTGTATTTTCCACTTAATTCATTGTTATTTATCTATTTATCTAGAAGTGAATCTCTGAATCGCGTGCTTATCACGATTATTTATTGTAACTTTAAAATGCGAATGTCTGTAAAAATTGTGTTTTGTCACTTCAGAACAGATTTTCCAACAAGTACTATGTTTACTCGATATATGTGCAAAACACAGGTCTAGTCAGGGACATATACCGACAAGGAGATACTATTCTTTGATCCACGTCGAAAAAAGAACATTTGGCTAGGAATTTCTGACATATATAAAAAAACACTGTGTCAATGGTTACAGCCAAAAAATTATCAATAAAATAGTCCACGTAAGTAAGAATTTTTTGAAAAGTTACCGAATGATGCAATATAAATATTATCACTGAACATATACTAATCGAATTTTTAAGATGGGAGTTCATCCGTATGTTTCTTGATTTCAAAGTTTGAGAGTGGATCAGCTAATGAACAGCGAAGGATAAATTCGAATAAGTTTTTCCTGCTCCATAAGTTGGTGGATGGGGCAGCTAATGGGGGTTAAAGGATACAAAATGGAGGAGCGGCGACTCGGTTCTCGACCCAAGGGTCATCGTCGATCCGCGGTTAAACGACGCCGAGGAACGGGAAGCGAAAGACGCTCGATGCTCGGCTCATTTGGCCGGAAAACAAAAATCGAAAGCGGCTAACGAGGCGCGCTCGATTTGTGCCTGCTCCACGGTATACCTGGCTGTTGATTGCGTGGGTGTTCTAGCGGGAGGAGGAGCGTTTGCTAACAACCAGCCAAACGCTGGTCGTTAGCAATTATATTTTTTTTTTCTCCGGGTGTACTTGAGATTAAGGCACTTTTTGCTTGGAACACTGTTCCAGCTCGATGGTGGACGTTCCCTCCGCGTTTTGCAACGGCGTTAACTTCGTGGATAACGTCGACTTCCAGCAACCAAACAGTTTCTAGAGAACTGCACTTTCATTAAAAACTAATTAACTAATCGTCTCCTTTGAGATTTTTAAAATTCTTCGAATAATGTAGGAAAAATGTTAGATCAATCTGTGAGCGTTTCAAAGAAAATCACAGACTAGTATTTTTTTCAGTGAAAAATGTAGAATTGTTGAAATTGAAAATCGTTTTACATGTCAGATGGCACAAGAAATGATTCACTTAAAGTCATCAAGCCAAGCATTCACGTGGATTTTCGTGAGTTCGCTCGCGAATTTGTATCTTAATTAGACACTATCGCACTGGGACGCTGTCGGCAACCTGTAGCAACGCGAGCTCGGCAACCAACCCCCGGTTAGGCTACTAACTGCTCGGAATATTTCGTTATTGCCGGTATACATTGAACGTCATGCAGTTTCCAATGTAACAACGAGGCCGAAATCTGTCAAGAACTTGCTGTATATTGCGGCTAGTTTGCGGTCGTCTTTCAACATCTGTTCCAATCACTTTGTTGTACTTCCTAAATGCTTCACATTTTCATAGTAAAAACTCATTTTAAATATGACAGGCAGACACAACAATATTCCGAGCTACTCCCTTTAACACTAAGTTTACGGAGCACTAAAAGTGGCTATTTCTTACCATAATTAATAAAATATATACCATTAAAAACAGCAGTTTCAGGCAACATTATCAAACGCACTGACCCATCATGATGCAAAGAAATAAATGAACACCTAATCGCTTTTTCTACCTTTGACCTTACAGTGGACTGGAATAAAATCAAATTTAAGCGAGTCCGAGCGAGAACCGTGTAACAAAAAAAATTGTTCTCTCCCTTGGCGGCGGTCATTTCCATGCACCGATGGACCCGCAATTTTTCAGTGCAGCTAATCTTTTCATATTCGCTCGGCAGAATTAGAATTGAAGTTTTTTTCGCGGTGCAGAAACGGTTTCTCGAGGGCGGCCGTGTAACCGGAGCGGGTCTGCGACGTTGAGAAATAAGAGCGAGCCGTTCCGTGACCGCGGAATCGTTAGATCGCCACCAGGCTAACCTAATTTCGGGCTTTTAAAGGCCGCGGGTGATTTGCATAAATGTTCAGGCGCGGTCGGCGTTGGCCGCGCGTGGGTGGAAATCGCTATCGATCACTCCGGCGCTCGGCTCGGTAACAAAGTGGTCGATCTCTTTGCGAGAAAAAAAAAAAATAGAAAAAGGAACGAGCGAGGAAAAAGCGACGCTGGGAATAAAAGCGGGTCGAAGTCACGCTCGCGCGATGTACAATTAAATTGTAACGATCCCGAGGATTTCGGATGCAGAGGGCGATCCGTCGATCCTCGAGAAACGTTTCTCGCCCTTCGATCGAAACGGGCGGCGACCGACCGGCTCCCGAAACGGAGGAAAGTTTCGTAACTGGATCTTTCCGGATTTTCATTCTGCCGGCGGTTCCGTGTCTTTAGCAATGGCCCCCGGAGCCCGAAATAACGTCGAGAACAAAGGCCAGAGGGCATCGAGATCGCTAAAGTTGGGTAATCGAGTGGCAGGGCTGTTTACAGCACGCGGTGAAACTCTCGGTTTTACGGGTTCCGCTCGGATTGACCGAGGAATTGGATGCCCTGACGGATTTTCTTCTGAATGGACTTGCTCCCTCGGAATTGGAATGAACACACGGGTGCGCGCGGGCGCGCGCGCAAGCACGCGGCTGACACGAATCCTCGGTCCGCGTACTGCACTTTGATACCCGGTGAAACGAATAATAAATGCGACCGCCCGTCGCGGTGGATTTGAGAGAGAGGATACTCCTCATTAAACTTAATTCCGACACGTATGAAAAGGCGAGAGATTACGGGCGGCGATAACAGCTGAAAAGATCGCGCGAGAGTTGGCTATACAGATTTTCTTTTTCTATGAACGTGTCGCGTTCAGAACGCGTAAATGATGCGTTTTTAATATAGAAGTCGGAAATAGGCGACCCGTGTAATGGCAGCCCGGGAAAATATAGCGCAAAGCAAGATTGAGGGTGTATTAGGGGAAGCGTGTGGTAATTATACTTGTACTAGGTCGGAAATGATGGACGAGTGCGGTGGCGCAACTTGTAGAGGCTCTCGGCTCCCAAGAGAATGGCCCGGGTTCGAATCCTGATCAAGTGAAGTCGATTTCGATTTCCTTCTTCGGATTTCTGGATGGTTGCTAACGGGAAAAATTTATTTGGATGGCTGATGATTTGCAATAATAGGTGTATTGGATAATTTAAAGAAAATTGTTAAACAACATATTTCATCATGAAATCATGAAAAAAGGAAACAGAAAATAATCAAATAAAGAAAAGATGATGCTCCAGTTAGGAAATCACATGACAAAAAATCCAAAACAGAAATCGAAGGAAAAGAGAAGGTCTAAAAAATATACAAGATACACCAAAATAAGGAAAAAGATAATTAAAGGATTTTTAAAGAAAACAAAATAAAAACGGTGTAAGAAATCCCCGCAAAAAGAAGAAAGTGGACAAACGAAAGCATGTTAAAATTATGTAACCAAGGTTCCTGTAAAAACCCCCCGAAAATAAACAAAGTAGATTTTCAAATGTATGAGTGAAAATAAAGTCTAGCAGTGTTTTTAAATAAATATAAAATATCCCGCAAGAAGGGTGGGGATGCTCGACGTGAAACGATACAAAACTGTATAAGCAATTAACGAGAAAATTAAAAGCATACAGGAATATCATCGGTTAACGATGCAAGGGATTAATCCTGCATTCAAAGCTTATCCAAAGAAAGATGGTTCCGAGATTCCTCCGATATCGCACACACCGATGTTTCTCACTCAGCCGCAGTCACTGAAGAAATTAATCGAATTCGAGGAAACATTAACATACGGTTCTCGTGGTAAAAGGATCGAGGCGAACCGACGGAGAGAGAGAGAGAGAGAGAGAGAGAGAGAGAGAGAGAGAGAGAGAGAAAGAGAGAGGCTCTCTCTCCAGCAGCACCAGCATCTCTCTAACCCACGGTTTAATGGAAACTGCCTGGGATTAATTAATTTGCGATAAAAGCGGAAGCCTGGCCCATGATGAAGTACGCTTTAAATAACGCCGCCCCCGTAACTCCGGCACTCGTAACGACCATTTATTGTGCAAATTGGAGAATCCTTAATGGTTGGCGCAATTAGCGATACCGATGGTGCGTGACACTCACACGTGGCGCCCGCCACGCTGAAACCAGTCTATCGCTGGCCTGAGTGGAGGTTACGCTGTGAACGATAAAAAAAAAAGCCACCGATGATCGATTTAACTAGCCGGAGGCTCGTTCATTCATTTCGTCGCAGCCTCGATGGCACTCGCGTTCGTTTTACACCGGTAACAATCGGTGTCATTGGCCTTCGTCGACGTGTGCACTCAACGGCCGCGCGATAAACCCGAAGGTTTCGATCAACGACAATTGGCACGACTTAAACGCGACCCGTTACCAACAACCTCCTCATCTCCCGCGCTAATTTTACTCTACCCTACATCCGCATACTTTGTCATTTTTCACCAGAAATGCTTCTATTCTTGCAACCACTCCAAGGTTGTAAAGGAGCTAGACCTGGGCCCTTAAAAAAAAGAACAATTCATGCTAGTGGTATTACATTATGCAAGTAACATTAAATTTTGTCTTTTCATGTTCGATCAATAACATGATTTCTTTAGGGAGTGTAAAGTGACGTTTCTTAGGTCTCTAGGATTTTGTTTAAACAAGCCAGAATACGGTGTTGCATTAATTTATGGCACACATATTTACCATCATTTGGAGTACATTCTAAATTTTTTGAAGCCAGTATACGTAAAATTGTATGAGCTACAATTCCTTGAACAAGGTCTTTCTTAACAGAAATATATCTTGGTGAAACATTTCTAACAATTCTGACAATTTTTAAACGAAAAAATGAACTAGCTTTTTCATTAGTATGTAGCAGTAAAAATTATGGGATGAATTCTGAAAACGTGGAAGGGTATTCGAGAGCCTCCATGGATTTTTTGAAACACAGACGTCCGAAAAAGACCGCAGCTAAACTAGAGCTAAACAGAGAGGATTGAAATTCCAGCCGCGCCGCTAAATTCTCAATGACTCAAATTTCAATGAGGAGAGCTCTCGAATCGGAAGCTCGTCTGGCGTTTCCTTCGTCGCGTTCGCGGCGAGGATCGCGTCGAAACAATTTCATTCAAAAACTCGAGCGCGAATAGTCGTTCGGTTTGCGCAGAATTGCAATTTCACGCTTTGAAGCCCGAGCCTGCGCCGGAGTCTTTGATCTTCGGGAAGAGTTTAGATGTCCGCGATTGAAGGGCGTCCGCTTTTAGCCCTCGGAATTACAGCCCGGCAATTCGTTATCCACAGTTCTCTAGCGATCCAATTCGACTTTAAACAGTCGGCCCGAAAATAAAACAAAAAAAAAAAGGGAGCGAACCCGGCCTTTCTGTACTTTCCCCTTTTCGAACTACAATTTCACGCTATTAAGCGTTCACCTTTCGAGCTGAACTTCGGGGTACCCGCTGCGTTTAGATTGTTAACATTTTGTTTTCGTACAGAACGGATCGATCACGAGATGAACCTGTTAATTAATCATTTAAGGGTCACCGACGAAAGAAGCTACGTACTCGAGGGGTTGATTCGATTAGAACGACAACTACCAATCGGAATTCGTACTCACTCTTACCACCCTGTTTTCGAATCACTCAATTCTTCTATTTAAGGTCTTCTGGTCTGAACCGTAATTATTTAGACCTTGTTTACGAATTTTTATAAATAAACCAGACGACTGTTTCGTATCGAGCTATTGCACACGTGTTTTCTATTATTTGAACTATAGAATAGAATTTTTTCAAGTCAAAATACTTAAAATTGTACGAGTTGTAGTTATTTTGGCTTGAAGAATGAAAGAAGATTACGGGGGCCTGATTCTAAGCGTCATTTTTCAGGCCTTATTTGGACATTTTTGTAAAGAAATGAGACGGCTGTTTCGTATCAAGATTTTGCACACATAGTTTTAATTATTTCAAGTATAGAATAGAATCTTTTGTATTCAAAATACCAGTCGCTTTCAATGCTCGGCACGTTCAGCGTTAAAATCTCGCCGCGACATCGATCGCGAGAAGATCAGGCCAATGAAAAAGTTTTTCCCGACCCTGCTTCTGCTCGAGCTGTTCGAAAACAAGCGATAGGTGGCCCGTGCCCCCTTGTTTCCTCGCTTGAGGCTCGCTGAAGAAATTGCAGCGAGTAAACAACCGGCGTGACCGCCGCGCGCTAGGTAAACCGCGCGAGGGAACAATATTTTCATTAAAGGCGGAAAGTTATCGGGGTGATAAAGTGGCAGCTCTGTAAATGTCCGAGAGAAGAATCGACCGGGTAATTCAATAGTTAACAATCAAAAGTTAGACGGCGTGTTTGCGTCTCCCGGAGTCTCTCATTAACAGAGCTGCTTGAAACTTCGAAAAATCCTCTTTTATGGTTGACTCGGAGAGTCTCGTTCTTCGGGAACGTCTTGTTCGTTCCTCGGTGTGAAAACTCATCTATTTCCTGATCATGGGTACTGCGAAATGTGCAATGTTTGCTGTACGAATTAATTCGTTGATTTACAAAACGTATTCAAGTCTTGCAAGTAATTCCATTTATCATTTTTGTACACAATTTTATAGGTGATCACAGTAAAAAGTGTGGACATGAAATAAAATTGCATTGATTACAGTCACTTCTTTATATATGTCGCCAAGGCCTGCACGATAAACGTCGCGAAATTATCCCCACTACCGCGGAGTATACCGCGACAGACCTCGGACGCCGAGGAGTGTAAACATAACACGGGTATGTCTCCTGGACGATACAGGACACTGGTAAGAATTCACTGTAATTGTGAGGTCTACGAATTAATTTGTACACCTAATATTTCTTTAACGCGTCGACTACCAGTCGAACTATTTGAAAAATTAAAATTAAAAAGTTAGGATGTGTTACATCGAATACTTTTTATTGAAATTGAATGTATGCGATTCGGTTTCACTTTTGGAACAGCTTAATCAGCTAGGATGAAGCGGTTACTTTCTTTTCCGTTGGAGCGGAATGGAGAGCCGGCGATTTCAGGAGGAAACAGAGGAACCGTCGGAATTTTCCGAGCGTAGAACACCGCAGAGACGATCACGGGAGCAAACTCGAATAGTTCGCGAGCACTGAGTTGCAGGCTCGGATTAATAAAGGACGCCGTAGCATCTTGGTAAGCCCTCCGACGGAATTAAATTTTCCCTTGTAAACTGTACGTATAGTTTGCATAGCCATTACGAGCCTCTCGAGCCACTTTACTGTTCCACCTCAGTGTCGTGCCACCGCAGTTGCACGGCCGTCGTGCTTGTATTAAATTAGCGGCCATTGCTTTATGGCTTCCGTTGCAACCGGCACACCCGCCTGCAATTGTTCCCTTCCACCCGAAAATAGTCGGCCATTCCGCGAATGTTCCGCGATGACTGACAAGCGGGATGGGAAACGGGGAACAATACGAGGATTATTTCGCCCGACAATTAATCCGGCCAATCAACTTTCCGCCAGGTCTGCCCGGACACTCGAGTGAACCCTGAGAACAACCGTTCCGAAACTTATTCTTCGGAAGCTTTCCTCTCGAAACCGCGGGAGCAAAAGTTCCCTCGGCCTCGAGGGAACCCAGTCCGAAGTTGTTTCTGTATTGATCTAGAAGCGGTTTCTCGGAGTGTAAATCACGGCAAAGTGTTTATTTCTTCGACAGTATCAGTTCAGTCGTTGTTGCGCAACCACGTATTTTAAAATTGTCAACCGCCCACGGCGGTGTAGAAGTTGTAATTTACACCGGACCCGGGCAACTTTTTCCCCTCTGTCGCCTCACGACTGCCAGTGTACCGGCTCCCCCACTATCAACTATCTCATGCTTTGTCTCGCGTCCCCGCGTGACTGCGTATGTACATCTACGCTCCACAGGAGTTTGGAGGGGGGAACCAGGAGTAGGGGGAGGAGTCGTCTGTGGCTCGCGAGCCGCAAGTTGCCCAGGCCTGCTTCACACGGATTCGAAGGTAGATTTTTATGGTTGCTAGCACTCGACTGTCCCCTTTGAGCCACTAAAGAGACTGTATGATAATTCAAAGCAATTCGTAATACACATTGCTAAATATTTTTGTGTTTAATAAATTGTGTGAACTTTCAAGTGTGCTATGAATATACGATTAACGAAAATATTCCGCATGTCCGAATTTCGGAGTGAAAACGGCTGCGAGTGCAAGGAGTTAATTAAGACCAAGCCGAGACCAGAAATTCGATACCTTTCCACCTGGCACAGCTTCAAACCTGAATCAAACAGTACCGTAACGCGATCCAGGCCCGGAGCAGCATGTAAACCTAACGCAGACCGCAACGTAGAAATTTCCAAGAAATAATAACCGCAATATTTATGAAACGCGTCCGTTCGCCGCAGGGCCCGAGACTAAAACCGAGAGCTCCGCGAGAGACGTAATGCTAGCCGCGTATCGACGACTCGGTCCGCGGTAGGATTTAATCAAGAAGCCTAGCAGAGAATGCGTCGCGGACACGGTCAATATTTGCGCGGTGCTCGAATCTGTCAGAGGCAGGCTGCGCCGCCAAGGACCGTATTTCGCGTCGTTTTCAGAATTATTTTTGTAACTGTCGCCGTCCCGCGGATCCCATAAATCTCGCGGCTACACGGCCTTTTGTTCGCGCCGCTCGCGAGTCGACAAAAGCCGAGCGAGATGGGAACGATGAAACAAAACGGGACAAAAGGGCTGCAGGAGCCGAGCAGGGGAGCTACGGGGGTGGAGGGTGGTACGGAGGAGTGGATGGGTAGAACAGCGGTGGGGAGGGAGGAAAAAAAATGAAAATATAAAACAAACAACGCGCCGACTAGGAAAAACAGCAAAAAAACACCGTGTAACGCATTAAACACGAGAATCGACTGGCTCGAAATATTGCGATCGCAACGATCAATCCGTTGATTTAAAGACCGATAAACGTGCGGCCGGGATACCTCCCTCCCCCGCACCCCCGCGCAGCCCGCAGGCGTCCATTTACATAAATGTTTGCGGAAATTCCGCGGCGGATTCGACTTCGCCGCGCTCGCTCCCAGCTACGAGCATCGATAAAATCGTAATATTTTAATATCATTCCATCCGGCTCGCTCTCCGCCCGTCCGATTGGTCCGCGGCGATTTGCATAAATGTTTGCCCATCCCAGCACCGCGGCGAACGGCGCCCCGCGTCGGTGAGAACCGGTCACGTTAATGTTTAATCCCGGAAACGACGAACACCCTCGACACTTGTCCCGCGAAGATCCAGTTTATTGTCGCCGAACGCGCGGGAGAGAATACGAATCCGCGCTGGCGCGCGCGCGCGCTCGCGTCCTGTGTTTGGCCGGGCTGTTTTGCATTCAGAATTACTATTCGGGCCGGTGCTGTGCCGCATCGAAGACACCAGACTTCCGGTTATGAGCCTCCGTTCCCGAATTCAAAGCCCCTGGCCATTGTTCGCGGCCGCAGTTTGCATATTGGGAACGGTATTCAGCAGAGTTACCTTTTTATTAGGCTAGTCTCGCGGGGCCGACGCGGTTTCGGGGAAATATGGTGTGGACGATACTGTTAGGATTCAGACCGGGGTCTCTGAATTTTTTTGCAGGTTATCGAGAACGGTATTTGCTACGATTAGTGTTACGATGAAATAGATACACCGTGGGAGGACTGAGCATGTTCGAATTAACACTAGGTTTACGGGACCTGTCGCGGAATTACTCGACAAATTTATTTCTGTAGGTATAGATTATTTAAAAAATGGTTCAAAACTTGGGTAGACACATTCTTCTTATATTTATAAAGTAATGTAAAATACTCACTTTTAGTGCTCTGTAAACCTAGTGTTAAATACAGTGATTTCTCCATATATGTCGCCAAGGCCTGGATGATAAACGTCGCCACTCCGCGGGGTATACCCCGTGAGGGGCCATGGAGTTCGAGAGGCCTCGGACGTCAAGCAGTGTAAACATAACACGGGTATGTCTCCTGGACGATACCTGACAGTGACAAGACCCGTGTTGTTGACATATATCGAAAATTCACTGCAGAGACTCCCGCCAAATTAGATCTGGGATAAATTTCGTTATGTTCGCGTGAAAATCCAATTTTAATAAATTCGTCGATGATTAAAAAGTACAACGGGCAATTCAATTCGCCGGGTGTCCAGCCCCTGCGTAATTAACACGTTCAAGTGCATCCTGGTGCACGAACGCAGGGGCTCGACACCTGGGCGAAATATGTAATCCCGTTCGCGCGATGCATCATCCGTTCGCATTAGAGTTCGATTAACTAGCGGGCGACCCATCAGGCTGGCAGCAATGAGGTTTATGGGGTTATATAACTCTTTCGAAGTTCCCGCCGAATCTAGAGCGCTGTAAAATAATGGAGGGCGTACGGAGGGGGGGGGGTTATTGCCCGTTTTACAACCCTACGGACCTGGAACCCGAACGGCCCGCGCTCGTCTCCTGGCAATTGAATCTTATCCGGCGCGCGATTAACGAATCGCCGGGGTCCAAGGGGGTGCGAAGGGCTGTGAAGGGAGTGTAGAGGTTGCGAGGGGGCTGGGGTGGCACGGAAGAAGAGGGCTCGAGAAGCTACGAGCCCGAGCGGGCCGATTATTTGCACCGGCGACGAAAGATGGCCCCGACAGAGATCGCGTTCCCCGGAACCGTTCCTTTCTGGAATCGTTCCGGATTCTAATTTAATCGCGCCAGCCGATTTCGCAACGGACGACCCGGAGATAAGCTTGCTAATTAATGGAAAAGCCCCGGGAAAAACCGGGGACCGTGTGGAGATCCGGATAACGTGGCCGCACACCGTGGAAATAAGAGTGTGGCTTCTTTATTCCTTGTACGAAATTAGACTGCATTTCAGCCAATCTATTTTACTCTCGCTCCGAAAACTTTACTGGCACAATAAATGTCTGATCAGTGAAAAATTGTACGAGAAATAAATCTTGGACTCGTTGCAAAACTTGAAGCTTCTACTTTCACGTGTGATCGTTCATTTTTGTCTGAGATACTTTTATGCGGTATATGGATACTTGGTGGGAAGTTGAGGGCACTTTTCGTCTTGAAAATACGTCTGCAGAAAATTTTTCTCATGACTGAATCCACCACAGATTTCAAGATTGAAGCCCCCCCCCGGGGGGGGGGGGGGGCTTTACATTGACGCCCTAGAGATTGATCTAGGATTTTTTTAGCCGACTTATTAAAAGATTTACTGGAACGTACATCTGAGGTGCCTCACGTTTGGATGGTAAATTCAATTTGGGAGGCATCATTGAGTAAGTCCAGTAATGCGTAATGCTGTTTCCGCATCGATTTAACCCGTAATCGAATTCGAACAGACGTTCGAATTGTCTTGTTAATATTCGTGGATAATTAACATGTTTTATTTAATATATACTTAATACACTTTTATACGTAACACGTCTTCTAACGTCTTCTCTATACGACGTCTACAAAGGAACAGGACCGTATTCTCGGTCTTTCTACGCGCAGTGCTTTGTCTTGTTCTAGTTCTCCTCTCTTACACACTGAGCGCTGTACGCATACTATACTACCGCGCTAATTTTAAATTTACGCCTATTCTCAACATGTCTAAAAATATATTCCGAACCGGATCAAGAGTTGTCGCTCATTTATTGAATCGCTTCATTTTGAATCCGGCTCTTCGCGTCACGGATCCGGCTGTCTTGGGAATGACGGAAGAACTTAAACTTCGAATTTAATTGCTTGCAATACTGACAACTACGCTGGAGATACGAGTCTGGAAATTGGTGATAATTCAAGTATCTTCGAAGTTTCGGTGCCGAGTTCGACAAATTGTTTCGGGCCGTATCGAATTACCTGAAACGACATTCTATGTCTGCTTTCGATAGCAGCAATTTTGTTAGCAGCAATCTGTAAAAATTCACGAGTGTAGCTTGGAATTGTATAAATAATCCTGAAAAGTTTCACAGAGGTATCCTGAATAGTCCATGACAAAAAAATTATCAAAGTGTACCCTAAAGAAATTGATATCTTCATTTGGACCAATTCCTGAAATATCAACGAACTCTTGATCTGCTTTCCCTATAAACAACTATCATAATTTTGTTAGCTGGAATCTACAAAAATTCATGATTGTAGCTTTATGTTGTGCAAATAAGTCTGCAAAGTTTCATAAAATTACATTGACTGGCTTATGGCAAGAAAATTGCTGAAGCGTGCCCTAATACAACTGGTTGAAAGATCGGAACATTTGGAACAGTAGCGAGCAGCATTTTCGATTTTTAACCTGATCGAAACAGACACAAGCGACCTAAAACTCTCGTTTAAGATGGCACGGAAAGGAACGGACACTTAAAAGGGTCAGCGATCGTCAGTAGCGTAAAGTAAACAGCTTCTAAGAAAATCTCACAGGCCATGGACTCGGTCTTAACGATGCTGGCAACCGGGCCGCTTTGAATTCCCCGATAATTGTCTAGGAGTTTCTCCAATTAAGGGTGGCAAGTTTAACTTGAATTTAATCCGCCAAGTGAGCAATTAACGTGGCCGAAAATCGCAGCGAACGCTGGCTAAAAACCGGTCCAATTTCCCGAGTAAATCGCGACGAGACATCTTTTGTCCCCGAGAAACGCTTGAAACTTTTAAACCTTCGAAAGTAATGCACGACCGTCCTCGATTAAAGAGGCGGAATTAGACAGCGGGCTCATTAACCGTGGCCGTGTTAATAATGTATCGCAGCTCTCACAAACCATCCAGCAATTAACGATGCATTTTAAAATCCTTTCAGAACATTCCACGAACGGCCAAAACTATTCATAAAACCTGAGACCGAGGTGACTTTGAAATTTTTAATGGGGCACACCTGAATTGGAGTTAGCATGCAAATAATAATCCACTGACAACGCTAACGAAGCTGTAAATATTTTTATAGCAGGATGCATTGCAAAATCCGACGCAAAGCAAAATTCAGTAGTCGAAGGCGAAATGTTTCTTCCCTCAAAAATTGCTATCGTTTTCTCCGTCTACAAGAAGCATCGATAATGAAGTTTCTTGTTGCTACGTGAGTGGGAAGCATCAATTTTCCAACCTCCCTCTGCCGCCGAAGATTCGATTAAGCCCGGCAGCCGCGAGATATTATTTATAAATTTATCCTCGGTCGGCGGTACCAATATGCCTCAATCAATCCGTCGAATTTATTGTCAAGCTGTCAATTACTTTTTTTGACGTGTATTACGACTGGTCCGAAAGTGCGGTCGGGTTCGTTCGAATATTTATTTTCTATTTCGCGTTGAAATTGATATTTCAAGGCCGGGCTACGAGCGGTACAGGGACGGCGGTGGGCAGAGAAGGCTCTTGACTCGCTGGGCGAACGAAAATTACAAAAAATCATCATCGTCCGGTGTCCCTTTGATCTCGTTAACGAGACGCGCGGTGAAAAAATGCGGAACGAGACCGGAGCACTCGGAGAGTTAACTCGGGCCGGGTTCGGGCCGGCCGCGTTATCGATTATTTCATTCGAAAAGGCCCTGCCACGCCAGTCTGCGGTCGTTTTTATCCACTTCCGGCAAGAAAACAACCCATCTTCGGCAGATTTCGTTGCACCCCGGGAACACCGACGCTGAATTTACATTTCTCAATAAATCTTTCGTCGTTTCTCGTCGTCGACGAATGCAGTGCATTGGATATTAATTTCGCAAACGAAATTACATTTCTTGCCGGCTATTTTCGGACTACCTTTCGAACACGTCCCTTCTACATTTACCAAATCGAATAAATTGTTTCCCTCCTATCCGCAGCCCTCCCTACGGCGAATTTAATTATTCGACATCATTTATAAATGCGAATCAATTACCGGTGACCGTTAACGAAGACTGATTTCAATGCACTGCGACTATTAATAAAGAATCGTTTAATTATCCGAGGAATTTCATCTTCCTGTAAAACACGGAAGTTAATTATTCGGATGGAATTCCTTAGAATACTGAAAGATAACGTGGCTTATGCTGCTTTGAAAATAGCTGAAGACGGAGATGCCATGACGTTGCGGGAGTGGAAGGATATTATTAGAACGATTACTAAGATGAAATGCATTTTTAATTATTTCTTGTTGTCAACTGATGACAAAAATCTGCGAAGATATTAGAAGATTTTCAGAACGCAAATATATTATTAAAATAACTGAAGGAAGAGATACTTGTTTTAATTAAAGGGCCTAGCCGCTTATGAAACAGCTCGTTCGATAGCTTACCAGGAAAGAATTCTTTCTGCCAAGTTTCAACCCTATACCTTGTCTGTAAGGGTAGTTACAAGAAAAAAAACGAAAAACCAGTTTTTGCCTAATTTTTCCCATTTAATCGCATCTAAAAATTCCAAAAAAATCTGACATGTTTGGCGTATTGAACCACATATTCCCGAATTTTTTCCGATTTTTTAGCTGTAAACTCTGGTAGTGAAAAATGAAAAGATTCCATATTAATGTTCATGAACGACCCCTCTGGGAATTAATTCTATAGTAAGGTTTTATCATCAACGCTAAATTCTCCAACTAATCTCATATTTTTTGCTAGGGTGCGTCATAGTTAAAAAAAAATAAAAACCAATTTTTTCTAAAATTTCTTTTTTTTACCAATTTTAAAATGCTTAAAAGAGGGAAACCAGTTTGGAGCAACTTCTGCATCTAACATCATACTCAGAATATTCGTATTTCGCAAAAGACCCACCAGTTGTAGTATTCCTGGAATTGCAAGTTTCGGAGAAACAATTCAGACAGCATTTGATTGGAAGATCATCGAGTTTCAAATGAAATTCGGCCGGTAAATTTGAAAGCTAAACGGCAGAATAGTTTCCAGGTAAAATGTTGAACTCGGGGACGAGCTAATGGACTTTTCGAAATTCCCGAACATTTTGCAAGCAACCGTGGACGCAGCCGGCGGCAGTTTCGAGCGGAGGTGGCACTGTGCGATGAATATAAGAAACCCGGCGGGCTCCGCGGGCCCCAATTTGAATCTCCAAGAAGAAAGTAATCGAGAATCGGTGGCTCGCATGCATTTCAAAGGAAGAATCCTAGCCAGCAGCTGATCCTCGGGATTCTTCGACGAAACGGAGGTCTCACGGCAGGAGTTGACTTCTAGTCTCCCTCGGCACCCTCAGATTTCGATTCTTGTCGCTGCTCGCTGCCAGTCGTTTCACAAAATGCAAATCGACCCCTTACGTGCGTGGAATATGGACTGGCTCTGGATCGTTGGATGCAATCAACGTTAATTCTTGCTTATTAAATGATGCCCGCTCGCTCCCATAAATTCCAGCTCGGGGACAAACGGCTGAACCGTCGAGCTACAACCAATTGCGAATCTCGAACGGTCCCTGAGACATCGTAATTATTTAGCCTTTCAAACTAATCCAAAAATCGATCAGAATCGAATAAAATCGAAAATAACAAAATTAACTGCCAGCTATTTAGATTAATTTTATAGTAATATATTACGCAACCTATTGTTTCTCTTGCGATCGAAATTTATTTACACTTCCCGGAAAGCCCCAGTGAAATATAAATGCCGGTCTTTATTTGACTGCACGTATTTTGGTAGGTTCTCGTTGGTTACGGCAATAAGTCCTGCCGACTATTAATAATTGATTTCGCGTTACCAGTTTGGACGTAGTCGCTCCGCTATTAATAATTTCGTAGTCAGATAAGAAATACAATATTCATCGTAGATGTATATTTACTGAAAAGTTTAATATTCCTAAGCGTGAAATTCTTTTTTTGTTCGATCGAATATTCATGTTCATTAAATTCAATTTAACCCTCGAATGATCGGTTCGGTTGCCCCTGATAGCTTGGTTAGAGAGCGTGGTTATATTTATTCCCGGATTGCAATCGTTTATACAATTTGTAGATTTTAAAGGCAATTTGCCGGTCAGAGACGCCTGTGTAAAAGAGGCTAGTGTACGTGCAACGAAAGTAGCGTAAAAATTCTTATTACAAGCCCTGATTTGCTGCGTTTCTATAAATCAATAAACGTCAGAATCGAACTTCCACTGGAATGTTTCAACAATGATTACATGTGCACGTTGTGACCATGGGCAGGGAAATTTTCACAGTTGACCTGAACAATTTTTCAAAACGCAACAAGTGGAAAGGCGACAACGTAGAAAAATACAGCAATATTCCCGAATCCCTGTTTAAACCGGTAAAAATACCTTTCCACAAAAGCCGGTCGCGTCGGATAGTCGCGAACCGAAATATTCGAAATTTGTGCGCCGCGTGTGGAACAAATGGGAGAGAAAGCTTACAGTCTCTAACGCGCAGGCGTGACAGGGGTGTTACAAAGCGAGGACTTAGCCGACATCGAGTGCAAAGGGTTAATAACCGATATTGCGCTCGGTGTGCTATGAATCGATGAGCCGGGCCAGGATTTTAAATAATCGAATCAGCTCTCCGGTGCTCTATGGTTGTTGAACTCGTTTCAAACGAGCGGGCCAGATTGCGATTTTATTGCCGGCTTCTTGCGGCGTCTTCCGGGTGGGGGAGGAGGGGTGAGAGAGAGAAGGGAGGTGGGGGAACTGGTTGGAAAAACTCGACCGTTTCGTCCGGGCGATTTTGCATTTTGCAAGATTTAATGCCGCCATTAGAGGCGAGCTAAATTAGCTGCCGAGTGCCCGCCTCCCGCTCGCCGCCACCGCGCCGTCTCGGGGAGAGCGTGGCTTTCTTTATTAAATATCGCTTAACTCTCGGCCGTATCTTTCCCGTGGAACCGGGGATATTAATTAGCCCCGTTATCGCCGTAAACCTATTACATAATTATTGACGGCAGGCTCGGAAAAAGTTCGCGGCACGCTCCACCCAGGAATCGCTACTGCGCGGACCACTTAAAACTGAATTTACCGACTGGTCAAAGGGTGAAAGTTTCCTCCTCGGCGCATCTCCGAGGAACGTCGCCTGAAACGTAAACTGCCGAAGGTAACCGGATCAACATAAATAAATTCTGATTAGGGTCCTTCCCGTTTCTTCGATCGTCGAGGTTTTGGAATTTTTGACCCTCGTACTCGAGTTAAAACTGGGTTTGAGCCTTTCAAATTGGCCCTCTGTGTCGCAAACGCAGAACTCGGTATTCTGTAAATATCTCGGGAACTTGTAATTTCCGCCGAAAACAAAGGCCATATTCGTATTCAGCACGTCGAAACGAATGGGATGACGTATAATAAGTACCAAAAGTTTGGGGTGAAAATTGTAAAGTTCAGCCAGTGCGGAAATTCATTTGTGTCTCTTGTACATCTTTGGATTCTCCGTAAACCTTGGAAGTAATCCAAACTATTTTCCACGCATTTACAATACCAATTTTTTTCTTTTTATTGCGTTTCGAAGCGAAAAACGAGAATAGGAGAGAATTACAGATATTTTGCGTCACTATTCCAGGGATCGTAGAAGGGTTCAGGAGACCCTATTTTTCCGCTGACTGGAGATCGCATTCCACATTAAAGCTGACGATCTCGATTCGTTCTACTCTTCCCCTGTTCCCGGCTTCATTAACCTAACGCCCTGCGACCGCCGGCGAAGCGGAAATCGCGTTACAGTTGTTCGGTAGAACTCCGCGGGCCATGCTGTTATCGCGTTCCAAATCTATTTCGCGCAAAGAAGTTATTACTGAGCGTTGCCCGTGTTTTCTAGAGAATACGATAATCATATTGCTTGCCTTACGTCTCACTGAAAAACATTGGTTCAAAAACTTTGCTCTGTACTCCGTTCAGAAATTCAGAAAATTAGCTTGGAATTTTTCGCAAGGAAGATTAAATGATGCAGTCCGGAAAACATTTCTTAAAAACTCGCGAAACGTTGCAATTAATGTGAACAGCTTTCCCAAAGAGAATTACTCCAATTCCTACAACCCACGACAAAAAGTAACACGATAAACAATTTCCTCTGTATTTACAAAAATTGTTTAGCTAGGAAGCAGCATGTCTCAAAACTCGCAAAATGTTGCAATTAATTCAAATAGCCTATACAAGTATAATTAATCCAATTCTTTTAATCCAGAACAAAAAGTCACACATTACACAAATTCCTCCGCATTCCCAAAAATTTTTTAGCTAGAAATAAACATACCTAAAAATTCGCAGAACGTTGCCATTAATGCAAGCAGCCGTTACAAATATAATTAATCCAATTCCTTCCTTCCCGAACAAAAAGTAACACGATCGCGAAGCAATCGGACAAACTCATGAAGGAGGCAAATTAGAAAATGCAAATCACGTGTCTCGCCGTTCATCGCAAAGAATTGATACAAACAACGAAGGCAAATTCAGCTCGGGATTTCCACCAGGAAAATCGAGGGGACGCTGAGAAAACGGAAGAGCTCCTCGAGTCGCCGCAGCGAATTTGCACAGGCCGATTAAAAATATCTAGGCCATAGTGATCCGGGGTAGTATCAAGAGACGCAAAAAGTGGGCGAACGATTAAGAAAGGCTCTTTAATTCATCTCGTCCCGACAAAAAGATTGTTTGCGGAAGACAGCTCCACCGAAAAAAGAGTGTCCTCGATTTTCTTCTCTTCGATTCATATCGCGTTGGAGCGTCTCTTGACCGCGTTCGCTCCCTCCTCTCCCCCTTCGCCCCCGCGGAGTCTCACCGCGAAATTAGCTAATTAATTGGCGCGTCGCAGGGGCGGATCCGGTAAAAATGTTTTTTCCCGAGCAAGCTTGCCTCGTAAATCTGCGCGCAGCGGTGCGTGGCGTCGCATATAAATTAAAGACACATCCGGCGGGTATCGCGACACGTTACGGAAATTTGCATTTCCGCGAGCGACGCGCGGCGAACATATGGCCCCGATAACGTTCCTTACATCGTCGCCGATGACTTATTCGCCGGATGGATATCCCCGGGAATCTCGTAAAACCGGAGATACACGCGCCTATAATTCCACGGGAACGACTTCCTCGAGGAATCGACGGCCCGAAGACTGAACGCCAGCAAAACGGACAGTTTTACGACCGCCGGGCTTGCTTTGATTAATGCCGGACTCCGCGACCGTTTTTACGCTGTTATTGGCTCCTCCGAATCGGCTTTTTGCTTGCACGTCACCGGGAATCTTTCTTCTCCTCGAATGTCTCTCGAACGAGAGCAACTTCCTCCGACTCCTCGAGCTCTTACCGAATTTTTTCCGTGCTCTGTTCGGAACAGGTTTTCGGTGGGAAGAAGTTTGATTTGTGGCTTTCAAGACAATCCCACACAATTGTTTCATTCGCCCAATGTAAATATTATAGTTTTCTCGATTTTCAGACAGTGTCGATTTCTGTGGTGAGTCCTCGCGAATCCCGAATATTGGCACAACGGTGATTTTAAAAGAATGTAAAGAGTCCAGAAAATTAATTGAATGAAATATTGTACAAAATTTTCTAATATATTAGAATTGATGAACTTGAAGACCTAAGGTCAACAGCCTAGCTTACCACGCGCCAGGCACACCCCTGAAGCTAACCAGCATCCGAAGAAGCGTGCCCGTCCTCCGGTAAAAACAGTCTCTAAATATGTTCTTTCAGTTCATCTCGATGGTCGCGGTTGCGGATGATCCCCTACCCCCGTGCCCGCTATCTTCAGGGTAAATCGGTCCGAAACGCAGTCGGAGTTGGTCTCTCTCCCCCGATGTTTTTCTCGGCGATATTAGCTGAAGAGCATGGGGAAAGAGAAAAGGAAAGAAAAAGCATGGCGGCGGAGGGGGGGGGGCACCACCGTTCGCTAGGACCCGAGCTCTTCATTTCAGATTTAGGTCGCGATAGACGCACGATGCCCGGACGCCTCTTCTACGCCGGTTGTTTCCTCGACGCTGGTTATCTCCGTTGGGGAACGATTTCTCCCCTTGAGCCGGGGGAGTTCTGCGCACGCGTGCTGAACGGAGAGCGCTCTCTTTCAAAAAAGCGTAGCTCGTTCGAGCGAAGTGGCCGCCTCCAACCCCTCGACAACTACCCCCTCTTCAGATCTCCGCATGGAAAAATCCGTGAAACATCCGGCCGGGAGTCTTTTATATGCGACCAGCGCGAGCATGAGCTCCAGCACGGAAACCGTCCGATTTCTGTCGCGATGACGTGCTTCTCATCGGCCGCACGTGGATCGGCCTGAAAGGATCCAGGCTCTGGCCGCGTCACAATCCGCCGTGGATCGTTTCCGGCTCTTTTGCATGGCCGATCTTGCCGAACAATGAGTGTACAGACCTCGGGGTAATTGTTTGCGAAAGTTGTGAATCGAAATTTAGATTCGGAGAAGGGTGGAAAATTACGTTAAAATCCTTGCAATGGTCCATTCGATGGAACATCCTTGGGCGTTTAAAGTAAAAGAACAATCAAGGGACTAAACTTCACAATAGCTATCCTAATCTTTTGGCACCTTCTACGCGTCATTCTATTCGTTTCGACGTGCTAAATGCGAACACGAGTTCCGTTTTTGACGGAAATCACAAGTTAACTAGACATTTGCAGAAAACTTTCTCCCCGGCGTATTGAGTTTGCGTCCACAAGTGGGCATTTGTGACATAATCGCAGGCATTCGGTTCAATTGTCTTTTTCATCGAAGATCTACTACAACATAAAAGATATTAAACATTGGATCGGTTCTGAATCTCAACCAGTGAAACGTTCCACAGTTTGAATTTTATGGACTATATACCCTATATCGAGAGGGTGAACGACAGAAGATTTTGTTACTCCATTAAAGTTCCTATGTCATTCGAAGGCAGATAAAAACCGTGTGAAACTTTATTAAACATTTTATTGCCCGGGGTGACGGGGGACCGAAACTGCCATCAGCTCGAAAGATCCGCAATCTGTCGGAGCGCTCTATAGTTTCGAGGGGAATGATAATGAAGAGATTTATCATGACGTTTCCTCAAAATATAAGCTCGAGTTCGAGCTGAAACAACCCATTCGCGTTTTGTTTGGCCAAAAGAGCGTTACTTTATTTTGCAGCGAATATATGGCCGAAATGATATTTTAATGTTATGGGGAGGCTAGATTGTCGGGAAACGTATAAAACCAGAATTCATGATCGGTGGAAGAGGATAACGTTATTTTATAACGATGTAATGAAACTTGCCGAGTCGGTGGTAATATGAATCACTCGTGTTCCATTTTGGAATATGAATTTCATTAAATCTGTGCAGGATAACGTATTCATTCTTCGTTAATAGAGAGATTCGCTCCCGTACTTCGTTAATATTATATCTTCGCCGGCTAATCTCCCGAAATATAAACTATGCGAAAATTGATTTAATCCCTTCATTCGATTACATAACTCACGCGCGTTCAATAAGCGTCGAATATTCGAAAATCCGCGATCACGAATCTCCTATGGTCACAAATCAATCTGGCAGAAACTCGGCCACGGAATAAACACTGTAAAAAGATATTTCCCGTTTCACGAAGATAAAAATTGCATATGTGTTCCGAAGGTCGATGTCACACTCTGATAAAACTCGTCGCTGTTAGAAATGGGACATTCATATGCAACAACCTAATAGAATCATGTTCCAAACGAGCTCCAGCACTCGGTGCCACAAAGTCACAAGATAATCCCACCTCCTACAACCTAATCTCTCTAAGCGCCCCCAAACCCAAAATGGAATAGGAAAGTCGTCGCAAAGGGTGCAAAACACTTTTTAATCCTTCTGAAATAAAGCGGAGCGGTTTGAAACGGTTCAGGATCATTCAGGAGGAATGGCACAGTTGCAAGTTACACGGATTTCTGTAAGTTGGCGAAATTCCGCGGAAAAGTGTCTTATGGTATCCGCGAATTTTCCGCGGATTTTCTAACGAGCGCGCGCACTTTTTACGGGGATGCAAAGTGACGCGTCATTAGCGGCAAACGAGCTCGTATAAAAAGCGGCAACGTGCAACGTTGACACGCGTCCGCGCGCGTAATTAACATGCGTCGCGAATTCGAGACGCGCGCGAAGAAATATCGTCGAAAGCGGGATTCTACGTCTCGTTTAACATCCTTCCGACGTTCGCTTCTTATTCAACAGCGTTGCTTCTTCTTTTTTTTTCTTTTTCTAACCCCCACTCGCCGCGAAAGTTTTAAATTACAAGTCGCCGCCGCGACGAACTTTTAATTAAAACACGCTTAAATTGCGGCAGCCGCGTACGAAATGAATTTTCGCGGGCTTTGATCATCGGTGGCTCTACGCGCCGAGCGCGACGCAATCATTACCGCGTGATTATGACAACTGCCCTCGAGTCTGTTGGCTCTTTTCAGCCTCCGGACACGCCGATTTTTGCTTATTATTTTTCCGTGTACCTCGTGACCGAGTTTGCGCGACGGCTTAAGCGAAGGGTTGAATCACGTGAAAAGACGCCGGAGGATTCTCCTGAAGTTTTCTGCTTCTTGAAGCTAAATAGAATTTTATTTCTTCTCATACAATTAGTAACTTTTGCCTTCTGACTTCTTCGACTTCCTTGCGCGCAATAATTAGACTGTGGGTTTTATGCACTCGCGACGAAAATTATTTGACGCAATTTGTGGCAATAGGTGGATCAAAAGAATGAGAGTGATGCTTGTTAAATTATTAAAAGATGTTTCTCACGTCTTTCATAATTAAAGAAAATTATTTTTATTTTGTGTGTGTGTGTGTGTACACAGTATGCTTACATTTATTTTGAGCCTTAAATTATGATGACAGAAGAGTAGGATTTTATTTGGCATAAAAAGAAATGAAGTTCGTGTCCAGGTGATTTTGGTTAGAATTTTGTTTCAATTTTCAGGTTAAAGTAAGTAATCGGAAAGGTCGGCCATAGTCCTAAAATAGAGGAGAAGCTGTCTAACTATGACCTTATATTAGTGAATCTATCGATCGCGTATTTATTGTGCGAATAATTGATAATCCCGCCCGTAAAGTTATATGGATCCATATAATTTATATTATCTTACTTATCTTATGACCAAAATTATATGATCCATATAACTTGAGGATGCACGTAAATGCATATGGTTTGCCGAATATTTAAGTGCACACGTGCTTTCCGTGGCTATATTCGCCGACATCTAGAACACAGTCTTCATTTTATCTTTCAGCTTCAATATTCTACTTCCACTGCTATAACTCTGACAGGAGTATTTAATTGTCTGCCCTTTATACGACGTCAGATCTTCAATTTTGTGTAAATAGTTTGACCTTGAAGTGGCCGAAATGGTGTTCAGGATCGGTAGAAATTTTTCTTGGTTCCAGATAAAATGAAAAATTCATTTTACTTCCACTTAAAGTTGGTTACAACTTTTGCCTTTTACATTTGCTTGACCAAATAGTACAGTTGTTTGTTCCATTCCCATACACGGCACCATAAAAAAAAAAATGAATAATATTCTGAACTTTCATTCGAATGAAATCCCCGAAATTTTTAAATCGAAAAATAATCAACAGAAATTGTACAAAAGAAATTAAAAATTTGATTGGATCGGTGCTCTGTCTATAAAAGGCCGGTTTCCAGATTGAAGTTTACCTTCCGTTGAATTTGCCCGATCGCTGAGTGCAACGAATGCATCAAATCCGCAATCTAGCGATCAATAATACCGCGGTAGAATGTTTAAAAAAGGCCCGTCCCACAGGCGCGACCCGATGATTTTCGCCCGAGTTGAGCGAGCCTAGACAGAATTTTACAATTTTCACTTTCGAATCCGAAATTCCGTGCACGGCTGCAATTAAAATGCAGATTTCTCGAGCAGCGGATCGTCGAACGGTTGATTTACCCGGCGCACCACACCGTGGGGAATTTCATTTCTCATTTCATTTTTCAATCTCGGCGAGCGCGAGACTGTCGCTGGCTCGCTCTCTCGGACAGGGCGTATAAATAATTTCAGAGAGATTATCTCTCAAAGGGATAATTTCCGCGGGTCCCGGGGCCGAGTTTCCCGGGCTAAATCGAATCATGAACGGCCAAGGGATTCCGACGGGTCGGACCCGTCTCGAAAATCCCGTCCAATCTAACCGGAAATCCCGGGGTACGCTTCTCCTTCGAACCGTCGCGAAACAATCCCCTTTTCCCTTCGAACGTCGACGACGACTGACCGTCGACGAGAAAGTCTAGAGCTGCGGCCATTACGCCGGCAACCTTCCCATTGCACTGGCCCGCGGCTGGAAAACGCGGGAATCATCGAATGATAATTCTTCCCGCGGCAGGAAAAAGCTCCGATAACGAAGCAACTCGCGCCGGGTCCTATGAATCGGAATGGGACGCGGTCTAATTGGAGGCTCTGCCGATCGATCCAGACCGATTCCCGGTGGAATCAATGGGGCGAAGACACGCCTACCATCCCCCGCAAATTGCCAATGGAAAAATTCGAGGTACGCCGTCATTGCTTCCCGAGCTGAGCTAACATTCGAACCTGTTTCGCTGCGAGTCGATGCACGGCGACTCGCATACCCGCATCCGAAAAGCAACCATTTCGTTAAAAAAAATGGTACAGCAATAAACCTCGACTCATTTTGAACCTCGAAGCCTCTACTCTCACCATCCATCGTTTATTTTTGTCTAGGATATTTTTATACGATGCGAAGGATCGAAATCTCACGACACATGTTGTCCCGAAACTATTACATATTCCAACGTCTGTAAAATCCTAAAAAAATTTTTTTCGTGAATGAATCCACCACAGATTCGAAGATTGCAGCTTCCCCTTTACAATGATATCCTAAAACTTGATCTACGATTTTTTATTAGATTTTTTATAAAAAGGAAAATAGGACCCAGTTCGCTCGCATGAGTCACATTTTTGTCGAAACTGCTACGAATTAACATGGCTGTAGGAAAATTGTAAAATTTGTTCCGGGAATGAGTCCACCAAGGTAATGATCTACGATTTTTTTTTTGGCCGAGTTATTCAACTTCGAATAGGAAGTGCGAGCTTTACAGTACCAATCTTGTTCCTCATTTTTATATGTCGTAAAACAGCAAGAAATATCGTAAGTCAAACTCAAACAATTTCTGTGAAGAAAAAGCTCGAACCTTCGAGTATGTGGTAGTTTTGATTTCACAAGAAAATATTTTCCAACTGGTGGCACTGGTCGCAAAGCAATAATTCCGCGATCGAATTCTCCAATTCTCCAGGCAATCTACGCCGCACTCTTCTCACACAGTGCGCCGCACGAGAAGTCTCGCGAATCGCTCCGAAAGTCGCGATAGCTCATAATAGCCCCATTCCGTCTCGAGTAAAGGTAAAGCTCGATCGGAGGCTATTAAAATCGTGCAGGACGGTTCGAATAATTCACGGCCGCGCGAGCGTGCGGAATGCCCGGGAACTTAATAATAAGAATCGTCGGTGGTAGAGTAGCCTTGAGGGGCACGATCGAGGATTTATTTCGCGGCCGGGCGTCTGGAGAGGGCCCTTAATTGATCGAATAAATTCTTCTTCGAGCGCGGCTCGGTCGCGTTACCGGCCGCAGTTCTGCATAAAGTATCCGAGCGACCGGGATCTCCGGCCGCTAATTTACAGGAAAGCCTTGGGCGGTACCTCGGCCTAGGTAAGCCTAGGTCGGTTATTATATCGGGCCGAGCATCGGGCTTGTCGTAATTCAAGGGACTTCGTAGCCGCGTCACGTGCTCCCTATGCGAACCGGCCCCCGTAGAAAAGGGTAATTTCTGACAGCGGCGGGACGGCGCGGGTTCTTGGGGAATTTACTGGACAAGGACTCGGCGTCGCCGGACTTAGGGAGTTCCGAGGGATATGTCCGTGGACCCCCGGTTCCCTGTTGCACGGTAAAATCGCACCGGAGTGGACCTAATCCATCGAGATTGCGGGAACCGTCTCGGATTTACGAGGAAAGCGAAGGAAAACGCATCGGGAAGAGAGAGGGAAAGCTCGCCTCCCAGCCGCGTTGCCGCAGCGTTTCTGCTTTTACAAACAGATTGGATCCCAGATCCTTCAAGGATTTCACGCCTGTCTTGACAGGACCGCGAGACGCTGCCAGTCTTGTTTTTTAAGCCCAACCCGACCCGGCCCGCGCGACGCGGGTACAACCCGGGGCAATGTCTCCAGTCGCTCGATAATGCAGTCCGATCGTGGCTCGCGGATTCGCGAATCCCGAAGAAAACGTAGAATTATCGGAACCCTCCGAAAATCAACAATCGCTTCCCGGACTATCGTGTTATCCAGAACGCAGATCGAACGGTAAATAATCCGCGATTCCGGCCGTGCAAATTTCGCGTACAAACAACGGGAGATCGCCGGGGATACGTCCGTAGTCCGGGATGATTAAATTTCAACACGTACCGGAGATGAGTTCGCCGAACGTCTCCCGCGGATCCTTACCTTCCGTGGATACGTTTAATGCTGTACAAATTTATCGATCGTCCGGTCCTTAAGCCTACAGGGATCCCTGCGATATTCAGACGGTGCTGTGCATTCACGAGCGATCGCGACCGACCGGGATTATGGTCGCCGCGTGATTGCCCGCTACATGGAAGTTGGATTAATTGGTCAGACTGCGCTGTTTTCAAATGGCTGATTGCTCGGTCCATTCAAAGCTTGCAGTGTTGCTTGAAATTGTGGATTTGTGCGCAGTTCGAAGAAATAGGAAATAGTGAATTGAAATTTGCATTATACTCGACGTTGGCCTCTTTACGTTGAACATTTTCTTTCAAGATTAAATTGGCATCATTTTCTGGTACCAAGAATCGAAAGCAATCGAATCAACGAGGATGATACTGTAAATATAAATTAAATAGTACTTTAAAAATCAATTTTGCTAATCAAATAGCTTTTCGTTCTTGGTCTTCTATTTTTTGATTGGATGGCCTCTAATACTGCAGCGTGCTTGCTATAATTTTTTCTATATTTTCTATACATTTTTTCAACGAATTCATTAGTGTCCTTAACGTATTACCTGCCACAGATCATTTTTATAATTTTTAGATGGTCCATCGCTAATGGAACCTTCAACAGCAATTTTAATTGTGAACCAACTCGTTATCCCCAACAACGTCACCCAATTATGTTGATGGGATCACTGTACGATTATTGAAAAATCTATTAATAGGATTGCGGTAGGTAAAGCGGAATCTGAAAATGGAATCTGAAGATTAGCGACCAATGATAATTGATAGAGATCATATAATGGTCAGCATCCGAAAATTTGATGAGGACAGTAGCGGCGGCAGGTACCAGGCGAGACACCGAAATGTACGCGGCTAATTTCGTTAACTCTTTCAATGCGCGTCGCGACGCACGAGCACTGAATTGCCAATGAAATTACGCATTCATTCGAGGGGCACGGGCCGCTGCACACCGCTCGCGCGCCGTCACTGTTTTGCACGCTCCCCGCTACATCTATTAAATCCCGCGAAACTATTTTGCGAGGTTCTTTAGTGAAAATGTCGGCCCGTAAATTGGCGGCTATTCAGCAAGGATCGCTTAGGTCTTTCATCGAGCACGGGGCTCCGTATGAATTACGAACGTACAGTTAATACCTCCGAGAATACTAATGTGGTTCGTGATAGCTGGAAAACTGTATTCTACCATCGGATCCCAAGGCGGGCCCGCATTGAAATGTCTGTTGGCTTTTGTGCGCCTCGCGGAGAAATCGGATACTATGTCAGATTACTCTCTTCCCCCCTCGCCCCTCTACACGATGCTTCTCCACCTCTCCTCTCCTCTTCCTCCTCCTCCATCTCATCTCTTGTAATTTTCTTGCACCGCGAGCTGCGTCAAGTTTTCTCTTCGCGGATTTTTTTATTTGAATCTCACACGGAGCCGTAGTGTGCCGGCCGAGTTCTACGGACGAGTCAGTCGATATTCCTGCTATTTCTCTTCGAGCCCATTTATTTGCTCCCTTCGCGGACTTTTTGCGAGCACATACAACATTGATTTCCCTTAACAACTTCCTCTTTTGTGCAACACCCTTTTCTTACAGCATTGCATTATCGTTCTCGTGCTCGAAAGTTTCTGCACTATGCTGCTGGGCGCGGCTATTCGATTTCCAAAGTCACATTCAATGTTCGAAGTTCTGTTGGTTTATTTTTCTTCGCAGATGTTATTTCTCTTTCTTTGGATACACACGTACATTAATATTTTTTACAGCGCTGGTCCCCTTTTTACACTTCTTTTCGAACTTCCATTGTTTTTGTTCGACATTTTTACAGTGTGCTAGTGTTCTGTTCTAGTAGTACCAAACATCTCCATGGTTCATGGATTCTGTTTTTTCCTTCGAGGCTAGTTACCGTTTTTGTACTTTCTACGAGATTTTGCTCAACTGCGAATCCGACCTTTTTCGTCGAGGATGAACATTGTCCTAGAACTTTATTTAAACGCTTATCGTCATCGAACTTTTTCATTTGTGCACTATTTTACTTTTTTCTTCTTCATTATTTCCAGTTTTCCCCCGTATATTTTTCGTGTAATTTTCTTTAGTGTCTTATTGTGTTCGAGACAAATTGTCTTTGACCGCTTTCCCAACAACAATGGAAAAGTTGGCGAAAAAATGGCAAAGAGAAACCACTCGGAGTACTCGACGGGATTCGAACGCCGGACATTTTCGTGGGAAACTAGCATCCTAACCGCTGCGCCACGGCAGCGTATGGTCTACATGGTCTTCTTTCAGGTACTTACACCAGTTCGGCAACAGATGTTCCGGGTCCCACGCTGTTCTACCCATTAACGACGTAGAATCCGTGTTGATTATGTGAAAAAACACCTGTAATTTAAATCGTGATACGTAAAATACAATGCCTACTGCGTATAAATTCAAGCCTCGTGTTTCCATCGTTTTCGATATTCATTTACAATATCTAATTAATTTCTTAAAACGTCAGAGAATTTGTAATCCCGGAAAATGTAAAGCGCGCACGAGTGATTTAACGCAAAAGAGTCCTGTGCACATATGTAGAATCTGTTTTCCAATTGCATAACGATATAACGTATCTCTCGAAAATGTTGCATTTTCATAAAATTCACCCGTCCACATTGAAAAATAATATTTTACACATTGAATCAATTTTCAAGTGTTTATATTGGACATGGGAGCAATAATAATCTCGTTGTTGCAAGGCACAAAGAACGGCATCGCGAAGGCACAACGAACGCACAGCAAAATACAAAATGCGCGAAGGGCACTTTGTTTTTTATTCCGTTGCAAAAGAACAAATATTTGCAGCGGAAGGTAAAGAGCTCAAAGAATGCAAACGTAAAGGCAAAACAAACGCATAATAAAATCCGACGACTGCGAAATACGAGACGCAGGGTGGGAGGAGCGAGAATTAATTGGTAAATAATTGAGATAAAACGAAATCCGAAACGTTCTGCCGGACCGAGCAGGCTTTGGTATCCAGCCTGTAAAAATGATTAAACTGTGTAATCGGATGAGGTGGTCAAAAGTACCCCCAAACCAAAATCAATTTGTAATAAACCATTCGATAGCTTATCCAAAGACAATACTTTGTGCCAATTTTCAACCCTATATGTCGATATGGGGAGTAGTAATGGGGTGACAAAGAAAATCAGGTTTTTCCGTAATTTCTCTTATCCTCTTCAATTGAAAATTCTGAAAAAAATCAGGCATATTTTAGCTATTGGAATGCACATTTATGAATTTTTTCAGAATTTTTAGTTTCGAAACCGAATTTTAAAAAATAGAAAAAGTTTTGAAATGCCGATTTCTTGTAGAAGTTATGAGATACTAAGTTTACATTTTTACAGTTTTAGCAACTCGTTATGGTTGTTGACATATAATTTTTTCAGATTTTTCAAAAGGTGATAAAGACCAGAAAATCGTGAAAAAGACGAGAAGCTATTTTTTACCTTTTTTACCCTTTCCATAGTGTTGAAAATTGGCACAAAGTATTTTTTTTTTTGGATAAGCTATCGAATGACTTTTAACTTCCTACTCTCAGTTTCATTATTCAAATTCATATTCAATTCATTATTCATATTCAAGTTGATATTGGAAAGTCGAAGAAGAATCGATTATTTATAAAATATCTGTTCCGGGTTATCACCAGACGGACCCAGGGCACAATTACACGTTCGATGGACCACAACCTGACCAACCAATATCACCAACTTTTACCAAAACAATGAAACAACACTCGGGAAATCGGATCATTTCCTAAATTTGTGTGCATAGAATTATTTCGAAATTTTCTAGTTTGGAAAACCAGGGGAAACCGATGGAATAAACAAAAACTGTAGAACGAGGACCTTCAAATTGTTGCCACAGAGCGCTCCAGTGTTCCCCGAAGCATCGATGGAACAATGGTCGATCGACGAGCGTAATCGGCGCCCATGGTCCGTGGTCCAGGTAGCGGTATTTGACGGGAAACCATAGAGCACCGTGGCGGGCATTAAAATTTCATTGAACGTCGGAGATGACCGTGTCGCGGGGAGAAGCCGAACCCCGAACACGAAGCCGTTGTTATCGCCGTGGCGTTGGAACTTTGTCGCAGTTCGTTCAATGGGGAAACGCCGGAACTTCCGTTTACGAATTTTCAACTACTCACCGTGGCGGCGGAGAGACCGTGCTCCCTCAATTTTGGTGCAGGTGAACGGTCGCCCTCGGCGGTATCGATTTCCCGGCGTGTCTTCGGGCATGCATTATTAATACGAGCAGGCCCGCGATATCTTTCTTCTGAAAATGTTCCACCGGAACTTGCCCTGGTCTCGTTTATTTATACAACTTTAATGAAACTACGCCACGGCGAAACTTTAAACAGCCAGCCGACGCGGCGCGCCGGCCTTTCGGTAATTTCGTGACCAGGCTCACGAAAAATTCAGATTGTTGCGGAAACGGTCGTTACCATCTCCCGGCTTAATTGGAGCGCGTCGGTGTCGCGGATGAATCGACATACTGCTGCGGACATGATGCGCGGGATCATCATTTTCATCACAGTGGTCGATTTTTCTAAAAAGTGCGGCAGAAATCGGTGTGACTGGAAAATTTAATTTGTTCGCGTAATTATTATTATTTTATTGGATGATTACAGAGCCAACACACGATAGATTCTTACTCCACCTCGTAGTTGTTAGTTCCATTACTAATTTTACATTTCAAGATTCATTTCCTGGTACCACGGTCGGTCTAAGTAGAAACGGAAACCAATAGCCAGACACATTCCTATATTTCCCCACGACGAAGCCCAGAACAAAAAGTTTCACTGTACATTCTAGATTTACATTAATTCATGTTCCAGTTTCCAGTAGAAACGGGTGGTTATAGTCAGACGCGAGAACTATTCATTTAAAATGGAGAGCCCAACGATCAATAGCTGGACGCGCATTCTATTTTCCAAAGACGAAATCCATTAAAAACATTTACTCCGCTCTGCTTTATTCACAAATTCGCAAATAATTTTGTGCAAATGAAATGCTCAAATATTCTGGGTTTCAAATCATTGATTCGTTAAACGTTATCGAGATTTACGAGTTGAGAACGTGGTCCCCGTGTAACTGTGTCCCGTTCGATTCACTTTGACCAGGGCCGAGTAAAAAACAGAAATTGTGAACACTGTCCACAAGTAAGTGAAAATGTCCCCGACCCTTTTTCCCCGGTAAAAATGTCGCGAACCGTCCAAAATATCGCTGGAAATACAGCGCCAAAGGGGAATCGGGTCAAAGGGAATTCGATTGTCCGTGAAACATTAAAGCGAAACTACAATGTTCTTCTTCGCGGGGCTCAATCGCCGCGCGGCAGGCTAACGGCAACAAACGGCGCTCGTTCTGGCGTGTTTCGTTTCTGAACCGGGCGAAATTAATTTACGTCCGTTCGCGTGCTCGCGCGTGAAGTTTGAGCCTCGAGTTAATATTCGTCGAGAACAGAAAGAATATGGGCCGCGTCGTTCAAGGTTCGTGAAAATAAGCTGGTGGTATGTGGGACACTTTTTTTACGGGCAACGTGACGAAACAAAAACGAGTCTTTCCCGGTGGCTCTGGTGTATGACGCGTGGAATTACGGCCGCTAATTAAAAAGAAATATTTGCTCGTCGAGAGAGTTACGTCCGACTTCCACGAAGAAAAGTGCTCCGGACCGACGCGCGATGCTTCTTCTTCTTCTTCTTCTTCTGCAGACAGGAAATCTTCGCGAATCGGCTCGGGATAATTGGCGAGAAAATAGTTGCCCATCATTGTGCGCCGGGGCGAGGCACGCGAACTTCGGACTTGATAATATCCCCGCTAATTTGATGGGATTCTTGAGAACGATGAAAGGCAGACTAACGCAATTCCCGGGGCATTGAAAACGGGCCCAGAGTACACTCGATATCTCGAGTATTTTTGCACATCCTGATCGTTGGTGGTGGATCGATCGGCAAATCGATCGGAAACGAGAAACCCTCGGCGAAACGTCCATCGGCGTCGGAGCGACGGCCGACACGGCGCGCGAACGTTGTTGCGATAATGCAGCGAACCCTCCGCGTTAATTACCTTTAAAATCCGGCAATTATCGGTAATGAAATCTTTTCGACGGCGGCGCGTGACCCATGCTGCTCCCCTGGGCCGCGTTTCGCGCATACCAACGCCCAGAACCGGCTGCTTTTTATAAGATGAACCCGGTTAAACGTTCTTTAAAGACGTCCAACCCGTCCCCCCACCCCCACCCTTTCCACGCCTCGGAAGTGGCTCCCGACGGGGTCGATAGACGGAGCTGCAAGTTCGCGAAACAGGGTATTAGCTCTTCGTTTGCCAACGTGACGCCACGCCGCGCCTCGCCGCGCCACGCCGAACCCCGACCCGGAAAGAGAAAAAAAGAAAAACGACGAACGAACTGATAACGAGCTGCATTTTTTCAGCTATCTCGACGGGCGCCCTTTGTACGCCGCTCTTTCTTCAGTTAATCTCAATCTCGGGACGGTAGTTGCAACGTGATCTACCGGCGAACGCTGACGACCAACTGGGAATAATGGTTTTTTAATATCGGCCTCTGGTTGCTCTCCAAACGATCCGAGGAACGTTCTCGACTTCAAGTTCGTGGAAATAGAACTTTGACAGATTGGTACTGTCGATGGGTGATCAAGCAGTTCGTTGCTCGAGAAGGTTGTCTCGTTCACAGATCCATACGAAATTCGTGAAATGTTTTTTTCATAATCGGAGTGAATCCTCTAGGAGAAACCGACAGTTGTAGTCGGGAACAAAATTTAATTTTATTCGACAATCTCGGTCAGTTTTCGTTACGATCGCGATTCTGTAGTTAACTTTCAAGTAGAAGCGACCGACAATGGTCAGACACAGGTAGCAGTAGGTGGTTGCATATGAAATGTCCGATTTTGTTGTGAACTGGCCTTTATGTATTTATGACAAAATTGAGTACATACGATTTAAAGCAGTAGGCATAATAAAAAGATTTAAGGACATCAGTGTATCAGTTTCAGCTTAATAATATAATCAAAATAAGAAAGAAATTTCTATTTGGCTCCTGTGTCTTACAATCAATGCACAAATTTTTGAGTTTGCACAGATTCGCAGTCTAAAGCAAATTCACAGATTATGTTACGCTAAGCCCGAACGGACCGGTGTGACACTTAACGTGTTAATCGTATTAAGAAGCGGATTATATTTGTGTAACGTTACTGTTAAAAATCGATCATTCCGCATGCGCGGAAGCATGCTTTCCCAGGAGTCATAAGCGCGAAAATGTGGTTCCCCATTTTCAGCTGATCTTCCCGGGCGCAATAGTCCATTTTCGGGCAACAGCGGCGTGGTATTGTGTATTTTCATAAAAACAGCGTCGGTCCTCGCGGCGCAATCTAATAACCCGACAGCGGCAGAGCGGCCGCGTACGCGATCATTTGATTCCCTTTCTGAATACAAATTTTCCTATTCCTCGGGCGGCGCGGATCGATCCCCGGCCTGTTACAACCGGGGGCCGGTACGGCAGCCTGAAAAGGCTCGTCACGTCTCCGGAGCGCTCGGGCGGCTCTTCCCGTCCGCGTTCCATTTTCTTTTTCTTATTAGGCAGAATACACAAATTTTTTTTCCTTCCTTCTTTTTTTTCCTGCTACCTCTCTCCGGCATGCTAAGGAGATTCGCCGTATCAACTTCGTGCTCGTCGACGTCCCTTTGAAGAATCCCGGGCGCAGCTTTAACCGTGAATACCGCGACCGGGCACGGATGGCTAACGAAAGGAATATTTTTCATAATTCTGCGGCGTCGGCGTCGGCGTCGGCGTCGGCGTCGGTGTCGGCGTCGGCGTCGGCGTCGGCGTCGGCGTCGGCGGCTTCGTCCCGAAGCGTTTCTTCCCGATGGAATTCGTCTAACGCCGCGGCTCCCTGTGCCCATGGTATCAAAGGAATTTCCTTGGGCCGCCTCAAAGGCCGTGTGTCAACGCACCCTTTGAATTTTTACCAGCGGCGAACCCGCGCGCCACGCCACGCGAATTTATTTGAAAGCGTACCGCTCGCGCCGTATGCTCGCGGAATATCTAACGCGTTAATTAGCCGGCTCCACCAGCGGCTGATGATCTCCGAGTCGGAACCCCGAGGATGCCCGAGGCGCTGTCCCGACCAACGGGATAATCCGCCGTGTAGATGCGCGAACGGATAATTCGCGATCCTTCGGGACCCCGAATAAAATAAACGCGGGGAGTCAATGCGATTAAAACGGACAGGGGTAACGTCCCCTTTCAAGGTGGAAAATAATGTCGCTTTAGCACAGCTAATCCGACAGCAGACGCATTAAACCGGTCTGAACCGTCTGACACGTGACAGACATATTCTACTTATCGACTTAAGCCCTGGGTGTCTCGTTGAAAGCGACTCCCTCGCACTGTCGCAATCATAAACAGCGCAGATTATACCCCACTACATTCTTCCTTACCTTCGATTAATTATTACTCGTTTGTTGATGCGTTTTATACCGGTGACATTTAATTAGCTAGATGTAAGTATAGAATTGACAGACACCCTGAAGCTATTCAATGTTCTATGCCTGGACAATCGATTCTTTCGTTACTTTGTGTAAAAAGATTCTTCGTGCAAAAATCGTCAATCATTGTCTGATTAATTATTGAATAAGTCCATTCGAAATATTGTATATTAAACGTGTACCACTCGTACGGGCATTAACTCCTCTGTTCTACTTAAACATTTCTTGCTGTGCCATATTATACAGAATTATTTATAGCCAACTGGTAATTGGTTTCCGACGCTTCACTGACCCGTTTCACTTAAAATAGTTCACACTAAGAGAGTACTGTTTGCCTGTCCGGTTACCAACCTACATAACTCAAGAACTAAATAGGACATTTTGTTCATTTTGGGCTCAACCGTATCACACAGTACAAACTAATTTTTACGGTTCGTCAAATTCTGTCCGATGAATCACTGTCCAACTCCGCGTACAATCTTCCGTACGACTTGGCTGTCAAAAGTAGTCACGTTCCATTCGCTTAAGACAAAGTAGAACATTTCACCGAGAGCGTACAGTTCGCCTGACGAAAGCAGTCGTATTTCACTTAATTTGTAAAAGCTTGCCCCGGGCGAAATATACCCTCCTCGTAGCGCATTGTGCCCAACTGTTCATACCTACTAGCAAAATATCGTGTATTCACCGTCTGACCAAGCACCGCCCTATTTCACTTAAAGTATCGTTTTACTGTTCCGCCCAACGAAAACGATCCTGTTCCACTTACCTCGCCCGACAACTGAAGTATGTTATTCGACTGTTCCGTTGGCCGTCCCTGTCACGCTGCTGCGAATTTTTCACGGACGCCAACGGAGGTTATAATGAATACTGTATTCGGTGGAAGTCGCAAACGCCCGGCAAACGTCGGGGCTCAACGCTCCATCCTAATTATCACCGGCGGGGGTTCGCTCAGGGATGAAGTTCCGACAAGAAACGCCCCCCCCCCCCCGAAACTCCTGGTACAAATTTTCATTGTCATCATTATAAATTCCGAGTCGTAACGTTTCCCGGGCGTTTCGAGGATTTTCGAGGAACTGTACTCCGGAAATGAATATGATTAGGTTTAATTTTATGCAAAGAGGTTAAGGAGGTTATAGCAGCCGTCCCTCCCCACCACCTACCCTCGTTTTTCAACCATCCTGACCTCGAACGAAGTCTCACCCCGCTCGTCCCTTACCTCGTCAGGTTCGCCGGTCGAGGACGGTTTAACTTTTAATAATCAGCCGGCTGGTATAAGCTGCCGACGCTTGTGTCGACGTTTGTGGAAGCGGCTTTTCGGCCGCGTTAGAAGGATTCGTCGACTCTGAGAGGATAATCGTGTCCGGTGGCCCGGAAATCGTACACCGTCACAGCTTACAGGACCACCGGGTGTAATATCGACCTCTTTCCCCTTGAACCTCCGGCTACGGATTTTATTACTAATTAAACTGGCTACCGAGGCCTTTGACAGCGTGATTGTCCTGAATCATCCTCTAGAGAGTGCAGTCGCAGGCGTTAGCGCCACCGATTTCCCGGACTCTTGTTTTTATCAACAGAGCTTAAAGACTGTTGAAACATCCCCACGCTTTGCCGAACCTTTAGCTTGATCCTTGAAAGGGTGAGCAATTCTAAAATATTTTTTAAAAGGAGACTGAGGGACACCGCGGATTAAAGAATTTCGGATTTGGTTGGTTGTATGGATACAGTGTAGACAACAATTTTATGTGTAGAAATATACGTTTCCAGGTGAAATTTTATTCGATTAAATTTTTAATACATTTTATTCAACCTCGTCTGACCATTTATCGATGTTTCCACTTCCAATCAAGGATTAAAATTTGTCCTGTCTGTATTTCTTCGTCTTTAAAAATTCTTAGTAATAGAAATGTATTATTATATGCGTTGCAGGGTGATAACAGGTTATTAACAACGGTTCCGTCCATTGCTGTAAGTGAAAATAACCAGCTATGATAAGGCACACTAGAAAATCGTTGATAAAAGACCACTGTACGTTTTCTTACCATTTTGATCATTGTGTACTTAATAGAACGTTTTAGAATGGTATTATACACAAACCGCATACTATTTTCATTGGGTTTAACAACAGAGAAAAGTAGAGTTGTCCCATTATGATCAGACACGTCCGGAAAAATTGTGTTCTAAAGTTACTGCCTGTGGTTTCCCTTCTGCCACACTAAAAATCTACGAAAATAATAATCACTGTACAACATTCAAGTGGTACAAGTAGAAATGTCCAGGTATAGTCAGACACGTCTGAAAAATGGTTCCGATCATTCCTGTATCTCCTCCTCCGTGGTAAAACCTATTACGTACTACCATTCTCCCCACCAGTACGTTAAAATAAGAGCAAGTAGAAGCAACCTATAGTGGTCGGACACAGAAGAATCGTTTCCGACGACTCGGGTCTCAAAATTTCGCGAGCGATACCGTCGGGAGTCCGCTGAAAACGACCCAGTGAACACTGAATAGAGTGATCAGCCGAAGAATATTCAGTTTGCCGTAGGTCAATCGAAGTTCGAGGGAAGCGGAGTCGCGCGCGCGAGTCCCGGTCGGCCCCATTGAAATTCCAGGATCCGTTGGGGCGGGGGTGGAAGGAAGACACGCTCCTTCAGGAACTCGGTACACGCAGAAACCCGAGCAGACCGTCCCCTTTTATTATTCCCTGACGTGTGCAGGAAAGCTGGCTCGGGCGTGCCGCGCCATTTGCATTCTCATTACCATCGTCGGTCTTATTTAAATAGGTGAACAACTGCGAGCCACTCGGTGGCTCGTTACGACGTTCCCCGTTCTGCGCGGGAAGGGGTACCTAACGTACCTAACGTATCCGCGCGCGACTCGTTCGTCTCCGGCCATCTCCGTCGGAAAATACGAGGCGAACAGGCGAAACCGTTCCCCCCTGTCGGTGAAACGTTAAAGGGCTCGCCGCCGGGCTCGTACGTTTTCGTTTGCTTCTTCAAGGAAAGAACACCCGGCCGCCCAGAGTATAGAGAGAGGGAGAGAGAGAGAAAGAGAACTCCAAACCGGCCCCGGGAATGTATGGTGTAATTAAGCGGCGGACTGTTTGTTTCGAGTTTAGGTTGCACGCGAGACGGCCCCGGCCGGTAGGTTTTATGGACTGCTGAATAATTTCGAAATTGGATGCCCCGCAGCAGTGAAGCAACGAGAATTCGCCGCGCCCCGGGAATTAGAAACTCCCGGAATCGACGATCTCCCAGGGAACTAGGGAACTGGGTCTTCTCGGAGCCGCGCGAAATTCGACCTGGTGAATTATTGACAAGCCGGATGCTCACCTTCTCCGATATAACCGAGTCGAAGATTTTATGGCATCGCTGTTGTATATCGCTATTTATTTCTTCGAAGCAAGAATTTGCACTTAACGCTCTGCTACCTCCACTTAATTCATCTCGTGAAAAAATTCGACAGGTGGGAAAAGTCAATGGAATTCAGTAAATACACGGCGGTAAATAAATAATAAATAATAAATCTAAATGTGTCAGAAATGTGTGCTCAGTTTTGACTTAAAAGTGGTTACAACAGTTCATATTGGTGGTCTCTCACGCTAAACATTGATTGTATAAACGAAATAACAAAATTTACGAAGCGAACAAAGTAATTTCAGTCGATTTAATTTATTTTCGATAAGGATACGATATCGTTTTGCAATTAATCCACCGATTTATGCGCCTTAATCATTCCGCCGCTGCTATTTATAATGTCCATAAATTTTACGAGTTAATTTATGGCGAATGGAATTGAAAAGAAATTTATGTCCTCTGCCAGGAGTTCTGTCATATCCTGGGGTCGATAAAAATGGCAGCAAACTGTTTTTTTTTTTTTTAGACATTTTATCGTGCCGAGGTTTAAAGAATCAAAAATGTTGCAAATGCGCTGTGTCCGCCTGGTTCTATCGATAAAATCACGTGATAAACTGCTGGTAAATATTAAACGCGTAATACTCGCTATAAATATGGAATGACGCAGAACTACGTCAGCGAATACGAAAGAGTTGCCCGTTTTGCGTCCTGGAACCGTTTTAATTTAGCCCGGCCGATAGCCTGAAGCCATTTTCAATTGATCTAAATTCTTTAACAGGCCGCTGAGATGAAATAAACTTCAGAGTATGATCGCGATGCTTTCAAAACATGTCTCCAGTTGTTCCTATTAGAATCGGTATTAATAATATCCTAGTAGAAAAAGAAAATCCATGTTTGTAGTACGTCTACAATTATTCTACTGTTTTAATATTGATAACTAGACTGGGAATTTTATGCATTTATGACAAAATTGACTAGATGTAATTTGAAATAGTGGAAAGATTAAAGGATTTGGAGCACGACAAATTGTTATTTTCAAACTATTAAAATTATTAAAAAGGGAAAGAATTTTCCTTTTTATTTCTTGTAATTGGCGAAGAAAAATTTTATTTTGCGTGAAGATTCGTAGTGAAGAATGCATCAAACAAGAGATCGAGACGCAGCAAATTAAAAATGGTGGATTAAAGAATTCGAACGCGAGGAAGGTTAAATTAAAGCACACAAAGGAGTATAAATCAAAGAACGAGGCAAGATTAAACAGTTCCGCGGGATAAAAGGTTGAATTAAGGGAACACAAAGGTTGGCAAATCGTCGAACCGGGCGTAGCGGGCAAAAATTCGAAATAAAATATTAAAAAATTCCTGAGAGAAAGGTTAAGGATCGGGAAACGGAAGGAAATCTGCGAGACGTGAGATCGGGCCGCGCGGAGGGAGCAAATGGAATAATAAATCATCGGGCTCCGGTGCGAAGAAAATCCCAAGTATTCCGTCCACGCGGCGACGATTACTCTCCGTGAGCGCGAGCGCCCCCCGGAAGCCCGAAAGCTCCCCACGAGCAAAGTTAATTGTCGGTTCTTTCTTCGTGGTTGTGAAAGGGCCGGCGGGGTGAAGGGCGGGGACAGAGGGTCGAAGATGTCGTCGAGGACTGAGAGGGTGTACGGTTTTAAATTCAACGCGGCACGCTTCATTAGCGAACGCGGTTTCGGCCGTGCACCGCAACGATTTAATCCGAGCTTGCGCCGCGGCAGAATTCAATTTTCCTGCGGCCTTAATGGACCAAAATGTCCCGGATCCCTTGGATACATGGTGCCCGGATGGTTTTGATACTGGCCAGGATGTTAAAGTTATAAGAAAATGGTAACGTTTTTACCGTGCATAATACTTTATTAATACAGCACAGAAGAAATCGTCCATACATCAGCAACGCAAGAAACGCTGGAAAATGATAACCTGATAAATTCTCCAATCGACAAAAATGTAACCCTTCGTAACAGCAATAAGTATACTAAAAATAAGGGGAGACCTCGTGAGTTAATACCACCAGTTGGTATGCTAGTTTAATTTAATGACTGTCGCGAGGATTTACATTGGGTAGCAGCCACAGAATTACGGCATAAGTCTGTATATCAGTTCTTAAAGGAATTATCAAAAGCTGAATCACCATATAGAATCCGATAGTCCGTCCAAGAATTAAGCAACACATTTGCTAGGATTTTATTCGTCGAGACCACGTCCAGACTTGGCCAGAAGCTTGCGAGAGGCTTCATCGGAGAGTAATTGAGAAGCTCGCAGCTTGCGAGTCCGAGTGCAGTCGATGAATGAGCGTGATTCGTGCGGGATCGCCGCACCGGTGAAAAGAGGATCGCGGATATCCGCCGCTCGGTTTCGCCTGCCCCCATTTTTACGTTGATTAGTGTTGCGTGAAATTCCGAGGGAGCCGCGTTTTCATTTGTTTCCGAGTGCAGACCGGCTACACCGGTGAAAGAACTGAGGTTAGAGGCCCCTATTTGCTGCCACGATATGCCTATTATCGATTTGCACCACGCTCGTCCCGCTGGAAACGTTCGGGTTAATGTGTTTCGATTTTTAATAGTGATCGGCTGATCCTTCGATTCGAAAGACTCGCGAACATGTGAATTATGAAGTTTACGTGTTGGGAAAATGAAGAAAATTTTCTTCGCGGATGAATCCACCATTGAATAGAAGATCGAACCTTCCCCTTTCCAACGAGCCGTTGAAACATGATCTACGATTTTTTTTACATGATTTATAAGAAGGGAACGGGGAGCAAATTTGGTCATGTAAGTCACGTTTTTGATCGAAAGTGTTACGGATTGAAACGTCTATAAAACCTTCGAAAATTTTTCACGTGAATGAATCCACCACGGAATTGAAGATTCAACTTTCCCCTTTCCAACGACCTCTTAAAAATTGATCTTCGATGTTTTTTAGTCGATCTATCGAGCTTTGAATGAACCGTATATTGCTAACTTTGTAAGGTACACCGTAAGGGCTCTCATTTTGGTTCCATAAACCAGCAAAAAAAAAAAGAAGGAGATCAAGTTTTGAGGGTTCGTTGCAAAGAGACAACTTGAATTTTTATACTTACATTTTTTAATGTTATCGCGGATGTTTAAATATCGCATTCTTTTTATACCATGAAAACGAGAAGAGCCCTTCATGTTTCTTGCTGCTTGAAACACGATGTAGCCTCCTCGAGCTGGAGGGCTTATTATCTTGTCCTGACGGAGTATCGATGCATCGCAAATCGCCTTTCTTTCCGTCGACGTCGTTATTCCAGCATTAAATTTAATGCTCGCAGTCTCGTTCGCGTGGAGTGAACTCACGGTGTAGTCGAAGATCTGGAATTTTTCTTTGAAACGCGAGAGGGACATGGTGTTCGAGGGAAAACTATGCACCGTTGTCCATATTTTCGTAGCGGCTCTTGTTGATAAACCCTGTTACATATAACTCACGGTGTTTACGCGATAATGAATTCGCGCCGGAGTGAAAATTCGATCTCGCAGGGGGTGCAGCGAAGACCGTATTCAACGACAACAACAGGCCCGTGATTCGAATTTGCTGGTGCGTCGAGAGAAGCAACCGTTAACGGACCCACGGGTCCGTGAAAACAGAGGCCGCGTTATCTTACAAAGCTTTTCAATTATGAAGCGGACGAGCGGTATCGAACGGCCCTCCCGGAGCCGTCTAATTTCCCGACAGCGGAAAAATCTCTGAAGCGTCGATGAATCAGTGTCCGATAATCCTCGATCGGCAAGGTCCAGGGACGTGGCAGTTGCCCAAGTTTCCCAGGAGTTGCCAACCAGCGGCAGGCAACATTTAAACTTCGGACGGCAGCCGGGCAGCTTCGAATAAAAATTTTCCCGGGCGAAGTGTCTCCGAAGAGGGGACTGTTTAACTTTCTGTTACGGGCGAACTGCTCGAACTCGATTTCCACGAAGACGGCACCTCGAGGACCCTACGGGATCATTTTCCGCGAGCTCATTAAGAAGATGCGCCACCGAAATTCCGAAGAATCGATTTCTCGCTCCCGAATGCACGATGCTCGTCAATTTGCATGGAGACTTTGCGAAGAAATTGAAATAGCTGCTGGTAGTACGAGTATGCAAATGCTGTGTGCTTATGGGAATTTTGGCCCCTAAAAATCGTAAACGTTCGAAAAGATTTCCTTTCCTTCTGCTTCCAATTTTTATAAATTATATACTCGCCTTATCCTTCGTGGATGTTCGCATGAAAATTTCATGGAGAAGTCCGAATAATCACGAAGGTTATTGAGCTGGTTAATTATGTTAAATAAAAGCGACGCAGGTTTATTGAACTTCCGAAATATCGATTACTTTTAATTTATTCGGGAAGTCGGATACTTTAAAGACATTTCCCGGAACATGTCACGAAGAAGTTGGAATAATTAGAGAGATTGACATCAGGCGTAATTGACATGGTAAGGGAACGGTTGCTGTTACAGTCAAACTTTGTAGATTCAGGAAACAGATAAAAATAACTCGGAAGCACGTCAGGATTGACGGCTGAGATCGAGACGGTTTGCAAAAAGAACGTTACAGTGAAGATATGATTGCTTCTTACATATAAATTTTTATAAAATAGACAGCCAGTATAAGAAGACGGACAGTATAAGAAGTTTATAGAGCGTTTTAAGTAGAACAAGTCATCCATTAATCAAAGCAGGACCATTTTTTAGCATTCCAAGATTTATACCGTATTCAATTAATCATTTCACTTGTCTCACGTACGATTTCAACGTCGAAAATGTTTCCGAACAATCCAACATACTTCTCGTTAGTACCATCGCCAATGAAAATCAATATTAAAGTATCAGCAATCAAAGGTACTAATTATTCCACTCAGAAGTGAGTATCAATGCCTGTTCACAATTTCTTAAAGGAGTAGAATATCATTTCACGTGAATCGGTAATGCTCTAAGTAGAATAAATCAACGATAAATCAGACCAGGCCAATTTTTGAGCATTTCAGCATTTCAAACGCTTTTACAAAACAATTTCGCGAGTCTGGAATACAAGTTGGAGGAAGAACATGTAGCTGGTTCGGCATATGAGGTATTCGGGCGAGAAGAGCGTCGATTTTCGTCGTCGAATTAAGCTGGCGTCGAGATATCTCGCGGTAGGGGAATCCGCATAACACGCGCACACTCACGCGACCCTCTCGATGACTGTGTTGTTATTACATTCCTTGTTCCGCAGGCTATTAATGTTCACGGAAGTGTACCGGTGTCGTGGCGCCTCGAAGAGAGAACACAGTCGTCGTCGTCGTCGTCGTCCTTGGGACGAGAATGCGTCGCGCCAGGATCAGAGTCGAAATATGGCGAGGTTTAATAAAGGACACTGGCTTTCTACGGGAACGCAGCTGCACACAGCTGCGTCGACGGAGACACTCCGCGGCGCATTTAATTAAGCGTCGCAGCGACGCTTAATCTCCGAACTGCATCCGGCCGCATCCTCGAAGCGTGCACGACGAAATTGAATATTTTCCTTGGCTCGTTCGCCCCGGCCCTAGACGCGACTGTTTATCGTCCTGAGGGCCCGAAAGAATCCGCTTTTCGGCTGGCTAAGCCCCAGTTCGTGGCTCGTTCAAACGAATTCCTCTGGCTTTCACGAGTTCCCGTGGAAAAATTAGTCCTGCTCGCCCCAGAACTAGACGTACCTCGCCCGGGAAATGGCTCTGAATGCCCGGGACTGTTCCTAAGGCGGAATTAAATGGTTTTCGACTTCGGAATGATTTTTCTAGATCCTCCAGTCCTCCAGGTCCGCAGGATGCTTTACTACGTCCACGATATCTCCGAAATGTCCATTCGACCTGGTAAAATGGCGAGGGAATTTTCTGTTGAACGTTCTTTTGAGATTCTTAAGATACAACATTTTCTGGGACTTTTTCCAGTGTTCCTCGAATACGAAAATCAATTTGCAGTAAAAAGCACAGCACTAAGCCTGTGAACTCAGTACTTCAGTCATGTATCGTGTTTTATTAAACATTCTGTGTTATTCAAGATGCAGAACAAATTTAACGAGGCCAGAGGTACATCGGTTTAAGTAGAACAAGTCAGTGAATGATCAGGCGAGGCTAGTTCCCAGCTGTTATTAATTTTTATATGGGCTCACTTTATAAGATAATACAGTAACTAAAATTGTTAGTAATTTTTTCTGTATTTGACCATGGCAACTGTAGATTTTCATATTTTTCGAAGCAGAAAAGAATCTGTGTTGGACGAGTACACACAGCGCACACGGCTGGAACAACGTTCCAAGTAGATTAAGCCGGCCATTGGTCGGGCAACGGTAGTTTCTCTCTGTTATTACATTTTCGATTCGTTTGCTTTGTCGTTTCTAATAATCCGGCGCAGAAGAACAATCCACTATTTTTCTTCGTGCGGCTGCCACGGGAAGAACGCCCCGAATAATAACGATAATTGTTCCATTCAGGCACGATACTCTCCCCGTATCAGTACACATTTATATTTTCGATGCATTGTCTCGCTTCTCGACGTGAAAGGGGTATCGTCCGTCGGCGAACAATGCGAGGTGGAAGGCGCAACGAGGTCACCGACCATTTTAAAAACCGTCGGTTTTAATATATCGTACTTCGCCGGGGCTGATAGGCTGATGTATCTCCATCTCGCCATGAATATTGTCCTCGAGGTAAACCTATCGATCCTGCCGTCGAACGTAAACAGAATAAAGCTGAAATTTTTATACGAGCCCGGCTGCTGAGAGCAGAAAGAGAGAGAGAGAGAGAGAGAGAGAGAGAGAGAGAGAGAGAGAGAAAGAAAAAAACAACGAAGCCGCCCTTTCAACCGGATTTATCGACGCGGGAAAGGCTCGGCTCCTTTTTCCCGATTAAAAAGAAAAGATGAGAGAGAAAAAGAAGTGCTCCTGAACGGGCGAGAAAGCGAAGTGTGTCGTAAACGAGGCGGCATCTTCGACGCGAAACGCGTTCATGTCGCTCGTCGGTCACTGGTCGTTAATTCGCGACGCGGAACGCGTCGGCATGTAGAACAGGAATCGAGGCATAAACTGCAATTTCTATTTCGATCGCGAGACCCGAAGAACCGAAGTGCACTTGAGCTTCCATTACCCGAGTTTCCGAAAGCGGAATTGACTTCGCGCTGCCGGGGCCAAGTCCCCCAACCCCCCTCCCACCTTCACCCCGCTGAACTGATCTGAATTAGGAAACAGGGAAAGAGCTTCTACTTTCACAGGGGGGCCAGACTTCATTATTGAAACTCAGGTCGATCGACCAAGGCCGACGAACGACGTTCTGAATGTCTTCGATATATACTTCCATCGGCCAGAAACTTTCACGGCGACGTTCCAGTACGAAAAGCCAACGGATTTTCGGATCGTACGAACAATTTCCGGCGACCGTAGAAATTTCCAGAACAACGTGTCCCTGTAACCGTACACCATCAACGTCGCCCGAATATGTACAGAGTTGAAACCCCGTGATGTACACTCTCTACCAACAATCCACCCGTTACGGAAGAGCTTTATCCGCGCATCGAAACCCCCGCACACTCCCCACAATACGCGCGCGCTCATCTTTGCTACTTCAGCATCTCAGTGCGTCAAGTGGCCTGCAAACTTCTCGATTACTTCTCAATGCTCGGTGAACTAGTTTCTGGAACGCCGGGTTTATTAGGACCCCGCGTCGAGCAGAAATTCACGTTCCCACGCAATCAGGATAATGCAGAGGCTCGTCAGCTGCGATTTTACAAGCCCCCGTTCCCTTCTGGCCATTGCACACGAAAATCTGCCGGGGATTTCTGTTCTAAATTCTAATTCTTTCGCATCATTCGAGTTGGATTCTTATCATTCCCTTTTTCGTAATGTAAGAATTCTGTCGAATGTGTCGGTGCTAACATTGTTTCTACCACTGTTTTGTATACATTTCGACTTACCTTTTTATGTAAAGTTCATAATTTTCCTTGAATGCACCTTCAATCTATTTTCATATAAAAATTTAAAAGCTTCAGTGCCGATGCTTTCGTCTAATACCTAAATTGGCCATAAGCAAATTAAAAATCGTGGCAGAAGAATTTAAAGTCGATCGGGAGTGAAATATAATTTTTGCATTCAGCCCATCAACAATTGTTCTCATCTGAAACAATCTCGACCATTCAATCTCAATTTAATCCAATACCAAAGTTCGCCGCAAACAAACGGAAAAGTGTAGAAAAAATTTCGAGTCGACGGGGATTAAGGGTCAGCGGATGAAAGGTTAAGCTCGTGCTAGTCTTATCACCTTATCTGGCGCACTTGATAGTTCCAGGCGTCCGGCGTCGGTAGGATCGTGATCCCGAAGATCATCCGGTCGTAATTTAGCGTCCCGGGTAAATCTTCAGGGCTCGGCGAACGTCAGACACGGGGACGTCCCGTTAGTTTCGGAAAAATATGGTCGTCGGACCCGGCCGGACAGGGTTTTAGAGGTCCACGCGACCTCGTGAGTTGCATCGCACGTTCTCAGTTAAAGGTGCAACTTTGTCAGGGCCGCTGGCGGGTTCGCGTCGGGTCACAGTCGACTGCCAAGTAGAAAAATCAATAATTCCGCCGGCGTTCCTACGGTCCCAGCGCTTTTAATTAATGCACACGTGTAATGCAAGTTTTTAATCATTGCCGGTAGCGTGCGCCCGGACGAAGCCTGATTACGCGACGCACGGCTGCCCATATTAATATGATTTTTAGCGCCGTGACCGTAATGCTTGCCATTCGCAGTTTGCACTCGCAGTTTTAAGAACGACGTCCGCGTTCGACGTTTTGCCGGACGCTGCGAGCTATTTTTTCTTTTTTTCTTTTTTTTTTTTTGTACAATGTGTGCGTCCGTTCGAGGAAATTCGACTTCGCTTTGCATAAAGGGTTGCGCATTAAGCTCCTGTTGCTACTTTGAAGTCAGTTATTTGGCGTTTGCATTTTCCAAGACCTTTGTTCTTCCCCTCGCTGCGATTTTACTGTGGAATTTTTTTCAATCAGAAAGTTTCTTTGTCCAGATTTTACCACCACCCCCTCAACCTCCGCTGCTTTTTTGTTAGATATTTTTAAAATTTCATGCATACACATTTTGTTTACACTTGGAAAAACTAGATCGTGGAGGGTTTTTCCGACTCATATTGACTTTACATTCGACTTAGCTTTGCATAAAAAGTCGCATCAGTCTGCGCATTAAAGTTCTACAACGCTGTATTTGTATTTTTCAAGATGTATTTTTATTATAAAGCAATATCTTATTCTAGTATTCGCTAACACTATCCTGGCATTAAGTTAAATCAAGTGTATGATCTTCATTATCATCTATGACGGTATCTCACTGAATATATTGCTGTTGCGTCGAGTCACAATTAAATTCTCGGAATTGGAACATGTTTTTGCTCGTGCCCGAACAAAATTATTTCTACTACAACCTAATAACTCCCGGCACAAAGGGACTGTTATCTTCCCTTATGCGAATAATATCCCTTATGGGTATAGCAACCGCTACAGTGTATGTATATGGGTACACTCGCGTGCATCGACGCTAAGCTCCGTTGAATTCGTAACAGGAATTAGATTGTTGCGATACGTTCGCAACCGAAGCGATCAAATAAATATTTGGCGAACGTTCCCACCGATCGGTGGACGATTTTGAGAACGAAACGTCGGTCGTCGACGATCGAAGGTTCGCCTTATCGACGGGAAAAGGGTTTCGTGACGGCATTAACATAGTTCGTCCGGTTGCGCGGTGCTTTCGCTTTCGTTCGCGATTCGAAATCTCCATTTCGCTCGATAATCTTTGCCAAGGGAAACGTACCGAGTACTATTTGCGTTCGTGTATGTGGACAGGGCTCGGATAGATCGCCGGTGTGCGTGAAGAAATATTCCAAGAAAATGTTAATGCGTGATAAGCCCGATAAAAACGCACGCGAAGTTTTTCGTGCGTAATTCTGTAACGCGACGGTGTTCCCGGGAAAGGATTAGATGCTGATTAACCGATAAAACCGGGTTTATTCTCCGTTTACTGTGCATAACGTACGACCCAGGGACTTGCCAGGGGAATTCTGCTTGGCATAAAAACCTTATTTTACGTACGGCCTGCTTTAGAATAGAATACCGCTCGAGAGATTGCGAGTTTTATGACCGAGCAGCTAGAAGAACTCTCTTTCTTATCACCGGGCCACCTAGCTGCTCAAATGCAGACCTCTAAGTGGTCTAGACCCGTCCGTGGCCAGACGAGACTCCTTCAAACTGTTTCAAAAAGTAATAGAATATTTCAATACGGTGCACATGCAAATAGTTCTCAACAGAAAACAATGACCTCGACGAAAAGAACCTTACCTCTATATATACTCTTTAAAAGAGCGTAACTTTATCCTAAAAACTTTTTCCACAAAATCACGAATAAGAAAGCTATTTAAGCAGTCCATTCTACATACTTTACAAATTACGAATTCTGTTCTGTACATCCCTAAAGGAGTAGAATTTAATTTGAGGTGAACAGGTACTGCTATAAGGGGAACAAATCAATCATAAGTCGGACCAGAACAATTTTTGCGTATTTCAGCATCTGCCAAATTATTCTCAACAGAAAATAACCTTACGTCTGTATCTACCCTTTGAAATAGTACAACTGTATCCTAAGATCATTTTCCATAAAATCACGAATAGCACATATACATATACATATTTTAAAAATTACGAATTCTGTTTAAAAAAATTTTGGAATCTATGTAAGACTGTGTACATACATTTCACAAATTCCGGCTGAAAGATCCATCATTGATTATCAGGCAAATTAGCGCACAATTCCACAGGACCGTGATGGTTCACGTCGAAGTAGAATAGTTCTGTCTATATACGGACAAATGAGTCGTACTTGTGACAGTTCCAAGCATCAGTAGAACGCGAATGTTATGTCCCGGCAAAGTTGCTACAACTATGTATACCCCCGTCCATAGAATAGAAGCTGTACAGAACGATTCAGCAATGCGTTCTCGGAACGAGTAGAACAGGTCTTACTCGGGGCAAACGATCCGTCGCAGCCTGTGCATAATTAAGTAGAACGTAACCGTTCGTTATCTGGCAGGCGTGTCTGCGCCGGATTCAACAGGCGAAGTAGATCGGGCTCTGTATCTTGACACCATTACGGGCTGTTACACAATTGACGACCCCATTGTCAACGAAACCGTCGCTCCCGTTCTAGAGACGCTCTACCATCGCGTTTACGTAGTCATCGGACACACTTTGGGCCTCCATTATCTGGATAAACTGCAGGAACGTTTAAACTTCCATGATCGACTCCGTCATTTGTTTCTAACCTCAAATGGAACGCGATCATGCTTCTTTCACTCAGATAAGCAATATATGAGTACTTGCAATTAGCTATCTCCGATATAATTACTAGACTGCAATGAAATACAAACAGAAACATATACGGTACCATAAGGAATTTTCTAGTGGATAACCTGGACTTGGTCCCCAACTTGGTTTTTATAAAATAATTTGTTTTGAATTTGCATAAAGATTCGCAGTTTAATAATCATGAAAAGAATGCTCGAATTTAGTACCAATCTAGAAACTGTTCTCTGAAGTATACTTCAAAGGAAACTCTTGAAACAATAGGAAGTTGTTGGGAACAAGATTGGAAAAGAAATGTTTCGATTCCAAGACTCGGAAACCGAATAAAAATTGTTTTCTTCTTTCAATTAATGAGAATTAAGCTGGAGGTAACGTGTTTATGTTCTTAGTTATTTATAATTCGTCCACTGTTCGAAATTGTAGAGACCCATTTGGATCATAAAAAAAAAGCATGGAACCACAGTTTGCAGATGACCTGATAGATTTTCAAATCCGTTGTTGTGCAACCACGGAGTTGGACGATAATGCCAGCTTGAAGAATTTGACTCAGGGGCAACGGGAAATTCGCGTGGAAGTTTGGCGGGCTGCTAGTATGGTCAGGGAGCAAGATACACCAGGGCGAGTCGCGTCCACCACCGGTGTGCGAGCCAGTTAATATTGAACTCTTGAAGTTTCCACGCGCCGCATCAACTACCCCGATCCCGCTGTGTAATGTTTAACACCGTAAGTCCCGGGAGAACGCGGCACGCCTGGCAAAAGGTATCAAAACATTTCTTGTATGGGGAACACCGGTGGTGTACCGCCGCAGACCCAGCAGAGCGTTAACGGCCAGCGAACTTCCCCCGGCGCCGGAACTCGACGTTGTAGTTCCCGAGCAAGTAAAATAAGACGGATTAATGTCGGACCAGCGTAACGGAACCCTAAACGCCCGCGTAAGTAGAATCGCCTCGCTCGTGGACGGACGTACACGTCACGGACGCGAGCAATACACCGCCAGACGATTGAAAGAAGAAATAGATCTAACTTGGGCGTAAACATGCTCATCTCGACTCAACCAAGCTTAACCAGACTTGGCCTAATTGATTGATTGATTGTGTAAACAAGTAGTATAGTTGGTGTGTGAAATAAGATTGTGAGTATGTAATTTTTAGTACTACAGTGTTCAAGTAAAGATTCACTCAGTCCTAGCCAGGTCATTCGCTTAAGCCCGCCAAAGTGAAATAAACCGGTTTACTGCCAGACCAACGTCGCGAACCAGTAAATGTCAGTAGGCCCTCAACGTAAGTAGAATGGTCTTGCCCTGGACGGACGTAAACGTCTCGAAAGTAAATGGGGATTCAACGTAGAACAATTGAATTTTCGTTCAGTGAAAACGGTCTGTGTTTGGCCAGAGAACCGTACTTATGCAATTACCACCACCGAGGAGACTTTACCGACGTTGTAAGCGAAGTCAATTACACCGCGAGCGAGATATGAATTACTGCGATCAGATTGTGGAGGTACATGTGTTCGTTGGGTCGATGAATCTTTAACCCGGCAAGTAGAACAGAGCCATCTATGATCGGGCAAGATAGGTAGACTCTCGGTGTACGTAGAAAAATACGATTAAGGGTCGGATAAAAGGTTTGCACTTCCGTGTTATACTCAGGCAATATTTAATGACTTTTAAACACGTTATTAAAGATTTTTAACTATACAGACATTAAATAAGCGTCTATCGATTGTGTCTGACAGAGACGACGATTGATTTTCCTAAAATTTACAGTGTATAATGGTATGATTCTATAAAAGTAGAACGAGCCAAGCTATGGTAAAAAAAATAGAAATATTCCCAGTAGATCGAGTCACACTACGGCCAGAATACAGTGTCCTGATTACCACTATGTCATTGTTCGTATAGAGTCAGGCATTTTTTTTATTGTACAACTAGTTATTAAGAATCGTGGCCAGTATCAATACACGTTTGTTCCCATGGACCAAAAAATAAAATCCCGAGAGAAACTTGCCACCGTCCAAAAGAAAGCGCAGTATTTTCGTGTTAAAGTAGCACGAGTCAGGCTCAGGTCAGACAGCAGAGCGGTAAAGATCTGTGTGATTGTTCGCAGGTGGCGGGGCAGCGTCTCCGAGCGTGGTCGGGGAAACAATGAGCGGATTGAGACGGGCCGGGCAAGGAGCGGCTCGATAATAATAACATGTGGACGACGTGGCCGCGTACGAGGCGCAAGTGGCATGGCTCATCGCGCGGCGGACACGGAGCCCGCGGCAGCCGCAACGGGTTCCGTTTCATTTACTCGGTGGTGTTGGCGGCGTGTATGGCGGCGCAGGAAACCAGGAGCGCCAAATGCCCGCCCCCGGACACGATACCTGGATGTCCCTGCTACAATTTCGAAGACGGTCTGTTCCTGGAATGTGCCGGGGCCACGGAAGAGTCCCTCAGGAGCGCTTTGTCCGGCGTGATACACGCCGCCGAGGGAGAAGGTACGTACACGCTCCTATGACGAACGAATAAATTAGGATAAAACGGGGGGTTCCGTTTCCGCCGGACGGGATATCTCCTGTCTCTTCCACTGTCAAGTCCTGTATAAACGAAAGACGACACACATTCCGCTTGGAACTGCTGCTTTGAATATCCCGGGATTGCTTCCGTAGCCAAGGGACTCGTCTCGAATCTTCTTTAGAACGGTCCTTATTGCGACTGCTTCGGTCAGCAGTTTTATTTAGCGTTTTTCGTAGCTTCACACGGTAGCTTCAACCTACTCTAACCCTCATGTAAACGATAGGACACAAATAGAATATGTTTCTATTATTTTTTGTGACATATGTACATCAACTTTTCTTAAACCCTGCATTAAACTAGCCGTAACTTCCGTTCAGATCATTGTAGCTACCTGAAAAAAATACTGTCAATTCGTCGAATAGCTATTAACAACCACTCAAAGTTTCAAGTCGATGCTCTTAATACTTTCCTCGAAAAAAGTCTCGAAGGTCCGCTGTAATTTTTCGCTTTCCAGGGTGCTAACTCCAAAGCTACCCAGCCCGATCCCAAGCCCTAATTCGTCTCTGCGGTTGTTGCAGGAGCGATAGTGCAGTCGCTAAGTGTCTACGAACTGGATAAAAAAGTGGAGGAGCTTCGAGCGGCCGCGTTCCCTCCCGGCTCCCAGATCAGGCACCTACAGATTTCGCACTCGGCGATCCGTGAAATCAGCGAGGATGCTTTTAAGCGGCTGAGCAAGAGCCTGGAGTCCCTGGGGCTGGTCTCGGGTCGTCTGCCGCATGTGCCACAGAAAGCGATGGCAACGCTCAGTTCTTTAAAAGCCCTGGACCTGGAGGCAAACTTGGTGCACGAGCTGCCCAGCTACAGCTTCTACGGACTCGCTCTGATGAAGCTCAATCTGAAGGGCAACCAGATAGTGAAGATTTCGGAGTACGCGTTCGCTGGCCTGGAGGACACCCTGACCGACCTCGACCTGGCAGAGAACAAGGTTAGGGTGTTCCCGATGATCTCTCTGAGACGACTTGAGCACCTGACGTCTCTGAGACTCGCCTGGAACGAGGTATCCGAGCTTCCCGAGGACGGCTACTCCAGGCTGGACGCCCTGAACTTCCTTGACCTCAGCAGTAACAACTTTAAGAAGATCCCGTTGAACTGCTTCCGTTGTTGTCCGTCCCTGAAGGTGCTCTCCTTGTATTACAACGGCGCTGAGTTCGTGGACAAGGACGCGTTCATCTCGTTAATATTTATGGAGTCTATCGACCTGAGCCACAATAAAATCGTCTCCCTAGACGTCTCTACGTTCAGGGCGAACCAGAGGCTCAGGTCGATCGACCTTAGCCACAACCATATACACTACATCCGCGGCGTGTTCTCTAAACTCCCGGAGCTGAAGGAGCTCTTCCTTGCGGAGAACAACATCCTCGAGATACCCGCGGATACGTTCGTCGGCAGCACGAGCCTATCGGTGGTTTACCTGCAGCAGAACGCGATCAGAAGGATTGACGCGAGAGGTCTGGCGACCTTGAGCCAGTTGGCACAGTTGCACCTGAGCGGCAACTACATCGAAAAGGTGCCAAGAGACTTCCTCGAGCCCTGTGAGAACCTGTCCACCTTATCCCTGGACGGCAACAACATCAGAGAGCTGGAAGTCGATACATTTGCTAAAGCGAAGTCCTTGAGGGAGCTGAGGCTGCAGGACAATCAAATCACCGAGGTCAAGCGTGGAGTCTTTGCACCTTTACCGTCTTTACTGGAACTGCACCTACAGAACAACGCCATCACGGACATGGAGACAGGTGCTCTCAGGTCCCTGCACAGCTTGCAGCACGTGAACCTGCAGGGCAACCTGTTAGCAGTTCTAGGTGACGTGTTCCAAGTAACAAACGACATCGGACAGAACGGGAACAGCGGTAGCTCCTTGGTGTCCATTCAGCTGGACAATAATGGACTGGGCGTACTGCATAACGACTCTCTGAGAGGCCAGGCTTCCGTTAGGATCATGTGGCTAGGGCACAACAGGCTGACCAGGCTGCAAGCACCGCTATTCCGAGACCTACTCCTAGTAGAGCGCCTGTATCTGACAAACAACTCGATCTCCAGGATCGAGGACACCGCCTTCCAACCGATGCAGGCGCTGAAATACCTCGAACTCAGCATGAATCGACTGAGCCATGTTACAGTGAGGACCTTCTCCGAGCTGCATGAACTGGAGGAACTCTATCTTCAGGATAATGGGTTGCGACGATTAGATCCATATGCTCTGACCGCTCTGAAACGCCTGCGTGTCCTCGATCTGGCGAACAATCATTTGAACGTGTTGCATGATAAAATCTTCCAAGAGGGACTGCCAATAAGGACACTGAACTTGAAGAACTGCACCGTCAGCGTGATCGAGAACGGCGCCTTCCGCGGACTAAACAACTTATACGAGCTGAACCTCGAACACAACCACCTCACTGCCATTGCTTTAGATCGCTTGGATATCCCTGGCCTGAGGGTCCTAAGGATATCCTACAACAACTTCAGCCAGATCAACGGCAACTCTCTGGACGGGCTGCCATCTCTTCAGCATCTAGCCATGGACTCGTCCCAGCTATACAGGATGCCGTCGGACTTGTTCTCGAAGAACAAGAACCTGGGGAAGTTGCTGCTGAGTAACAACCTGCTAAGAATGTTGCCTGCTCTGCTGTTTCTTGGACTGGACTCGCTGAAGGAGGTGAAGCTCGATGGGAACAGGTTCCAGGAGATCCCTTACGACGTCTTCACCAATGCCACCACCGTGGAATTCCTGTCCTTGGCCAACAATGAAATTCTAAACGTGGAGATGGCGAGATTGAATGGACTGGCGAGCTTGAGGGAGCTGGACCTGCGTGGGAATTACATCATGGCGTTGTCCGGGTTCGCTGGAGTGAATCTGTCCCGTCTGATCTCCGTGGATCTCAGTCACAATCATTTGGCAGCGCTGCCAGCCAACTTCTTTGCCCGATCGAACCTACTGCGCAAGGTAGAACTGGCTGCCAACAAGTTCCATCAGATCCCTGCCGTGGCTCTGTCTGCTCAAAATATTCCCAGCCTGGCCTGGCTCAACGTCACAGCGAATCCTCTCGTCAGGATCCACGAGATCAGCTCCGAGGCTAGGTATCCAGCTCTTCAGGAGATCCACATCTCAGGGACCAACCTGACCATCGTCACCAGCCAGGACTTCGAGGCGTTCCCAGCACTCATGCACCTCTTCATGGGCAACAACATGATCTCCAGGGTGTCTCCCAGTGCATTCCGAAGCCTTCTCGAATTACTCACGCTGGATCTAAGCATGAACGAGCTGGAGCTGCTGCCACAGGAGAGACTGAAGGGATTGGAACACCTTAGACTACTGAATTTAACGCACAACAGGTTGAAAGAGCTGGAGGATTTCCCGCCAGATCTAAAGGCTTTGCAGGTGCTCGATCTATCGTACAATCAGATCAGCGGCGTAGGCAAGAGCACGTTCCAGCATCTCGAGAACTTGGCCGAACTTCATCTGTACGGGAACTGGATATCTTCGATCTCGCCAGACGCGTTCAAGCCGCTGAAGAAACTCAGAATCCTGGATCTGAGCCGGAACTACTTGGCCAACTTGCCGCTGAATGCGTTCCGCCCGTTGGAAACGCAGATTAGGAGCCTCAGGGCCGAAGGTGAGATCTTAGGATCGCGGAACGTATTGCTCTTGATTTCCTTTTTGGTCGTTTCGGCCGGTTCGTCTTTGGGATTATCTGTGAGAGAAAAGATCTATGTACTTTACTCAAGTTTACGACCATTATATTAAATTAATGTTCAATAGATGAAAAGTTGCGGAACGTCCAACTGAAATTTGTTTCTTCTTTTAGTAATATTGGTATATTGGAAATAACTCATTGTTACTCTTAACACTGATAGTCCCACCCAGCAGCATTTGTTTCCTTCCTTGAAACTTCGATTTCAGGGTCTAAAAAGACCCGATTAAAATACTTTTGAAAGATTAAAAAATACTGTAGTGTATTTGTCTCGTGTTGCATTGGTTCAATCAAGATTTACCGGAATCTAATGATTTTAATCAGCTGGATCGAGTACATTGATATTTTAAAATTCTTTTAATGTGCCCACTGCTTAAAATTTTTCTCACAAATGCATAAAATCCGCAATTTAATAATGACAGACAGGCACCAAAAGTCTCGAATTCACATGGCCCACAATTTCCGATCTTTTGAATCAATGGAAACAATTAAAAAAGGACCTAACCAGCGAGACTACAGATGCGGGAACAGAAATTGTGTTTGGTGTACTGTAGGCAGGATATTCGTGGAATGATGTCTCGCGCTACGTCAATCGAGTTACTTTATAATTGAGGGAAATTTCACGTCATTGTTCTCGCAGAGAATCCACTGCACTGCGATTGCGAGTCCCAGGAGCTATGGGAGTGGCTGCGCGATCACCAGAAGCTAGTAGGTGGCGGTGTGGGTCGAAACCGAGGCGGAGGCGGAGGATTGCGAATGAACGACATGGACAGCGGATTATTGAGGTGCGAACAGCCGCCGGAATTACGGGGGTTGGTGTTCCTGGACCTGGACCCGCACGCGTTCTGCTCCGCACCCCTCATCCTGAAGCTGGCGATCCAGGACATCCAGCCGTTCTCCGTGTTGGTCTCCTGGCAGAGCAGAAATCACTCGGGTATTAGGGGCTACCAGGTGGCCTACCATGCTTTGGACAACAACGAAGAGGTACTATTCAAAAATCGTTAACCTAGCGACCTAACACGTCCACAAGTCACTGAACACTTAATAAAATTGTTAAATTCGATTCGCTAACATCTTCACAGTTCTGTATCCGACCAATTCATTTTTGTCATAAAATCTCATTTGTCTCCAACAGCGAAGGACTCTCAAAAGAATGATCCACATATCTAAAAAAAAAAATCGCATGAACTGTCTAACAATTTTGACCATAATGAATCCCCCAATTTCCAGATCAGAGCCAGGATTCTCGAGCCAGCCTCCCGCTCCACAAAGCTGTCGAAGCTCGCTCCGAACACTCGCTACCTAATTTGCGTCTTTGGGCTGGGCAACTGGGTGTCTCAGCACCTGGAGGAGAACACAGTGGACCAGTTCAACTTCTCCACCCACGAGACCTTCGAGACCGTCGCGGACCTTCAAATGGCGGACACCTCAACCAGTCGTTGCACCGAAGTGAAGACCCTGGAGGCACCAGAAGCAGTGATCAGCAACGACGGCGCATCCATAGGGGACGTGGGCAGCGTGAGCAGCTTCCTAACAAGACGATTAGGCTTGATAGTGGGCTGCTGCATGGGGTTCGTGGTCTTCCTGCTGCTGGTGTCCGTCCTAGGGTATCTGAAGGTGAAGAAGCAACGCGAGACGGTGAAGAGGGAGCAGCCAATTCCTCCGGAGTACATCTCGTACAGACACTTCAGCATACAGAGCGGCGAGGCTGGTCACGCGGCTCGACAGGCCAGCCAGGAAGGCCATAACTCGAACTTCATCAACAGCATGGGCAACACGAACCTGAACGTATGAGACAAGTCGAAAAACTCCCGACTCGTGGAGGTTTCGAACGTTTGAGCGTGCCGCAGGTACCAACCTGAAGCTCAGCGGCAAACGCGAAACACGCCCGACTCGGTAGTTTACCCCCAGGATCTATGGGGACCCATGAAAACTCTTCAGTCCAGGGATCGCTGGAGCCCGGACCACGGGACTCGGCAAACGAAAAACTCGAGAGCGGTGCGCGTGTGAGAGTGCGACGATCGCGGACAGAACCGAGCATTTTGTATTGTGATTTTCTACGAATCTTACCAAAAATTGGGACGATGGGGACACTTGTGTGACAGTGAGCCGGGGAGGGGGGGAAGGGGTCGAAGTCAACGATGCGAGAGACCTAACTCTCGCTCTTGGGCGAGGACCCGTCTGACAATTTACGAGCATGCGTGCGAGCGAGTCGCTCGCGCAGAACAAGCGTCGCATTGTAGTTTCCAAATGGCTCGGGAAACCGCTCGGACAATGCGACAAACGCGAAGCTTCGCGCGTTCTTGAACTTCCGATCGCCAAGGGGCCAGGACACCCTGTCGCGTTTCGATGACGTCGATGACGAATCGCGACGGGCGAACGACCTTTTGTACAGGGGCTGTCCGAGGCCGGCAGCCGAAAAAAATAATAAAAAAAAAAAAGAAACCAGTTAGGCGACAATTTTCGACGACTCTTCATCTAGCGAACCAGTAGTTCAATTTATAGGATCATTGATTCCGCTTGTCTCGACGGTAGGGAGAGCAAACTCGCCAAACAAATGTGGACACGTTGGGTGAAACGGAGATACGTTCGATTCTCGGAGGAGATCGTCGAGGATTCGCGAATAATTGTTGAATAGGGTGATTGTTATTGTCGTGACCCGCCGAAAGCGAGCGCTGGATATCGCGCGCTCTTCGCTGTACCATAGGCTATCCGCGGGTGTTATCAGGAACACGTTCGAAATTAGATTCCGCGCTGTGTAATATCCAGCGAATTGCTGTTCAGCCGATACCGCCTGTCGGTGGGGAGGGGGAACGAGTTTATGGCGGTATCTCGTTGTCAGAGCGGCCAGTGAGTGTCTCTGCGCGTATGTATTATATGTGTGATTCGGAAAAAGAGAGGGAGAGCGAGAGAGAGAGAGAGAGAGAAAGTGAGAGGGTGAGAGAATGGTGATAAACTGTGTGCTCGACGAGCGAAACGGAAAATAAACGCTCGATAGGTGTGCGTCGTTCTATTGCATCGCGGGAGATCTCAGATGTACCACACACTGTGTCATGTAATATATACGTACGTCACTGTAATAAAAATGCAACTTCTTTTTTAACAGACTGTTTCATTCACACCTTCCACGAGTCATTCGTATGTTCGATTAATTTTGATTCGCAGCATTTTATATATCGACAATTTTCTAATAGTTTTGTTGAAATTGATGATTAACTGTTGAGATTTTTTAAATAGATTTTCCAAAGCGACAGCAATTTCGTTAGTAATTCAACAAATTACATGGATGAGTCTTTCGTTAGTTTCATCAAGTAGTATGATCTAGCATTGGTCAGGCAAGACAATCAAGCCATACGTCGGCCAGTTGTCATTGAACTATTTATTCAGCTTATAATTTCACTTATTCTCCACGATTATTGTCATTGCTTCTTCTACCCTTCGTTCTCTAACCCTAAAAATCAGAAAGGCTGTGTTATAAACTTCGTCACAAAAAGTGTTTAATAACAAGATTTTGGTATAATTAAAAATCAAAGGGAGTCAGTATGAATTTTTCAGGTACATTGCCAACATTTCAGTTCAAGTAATATAAGTCGGTCACTATTCAGCCTTATCTCGCAGCTTAATCAATTTGTTCGTTTTATCGTTTCAGCAGTTTTCAACCCTTATCGACTTTTCCTCTATCTTCCTCGCAGTTTGAACCTTTCAATCTCTCGTTCATCAGAAAACAAAGAGCCTTTCACGTTATCGATCTCAAACAGGTTCCTATAAAAAGGTTTTCTTACAATCGGAAATTGAATGGGTTCAATCTAACAATTTCCACTCAATTGTGAATATTTTACCTTAAGTAGTACAGGTCAGTCACTGGGGCCATCTTGTCATATAGTCAAATCCATTCATTCACATTATCTCTTCAGATCTTTTCCACTCTTACTGACTTTTCTTCTGTAGTCTTTTCTCTCCAACCCTGAGAAAACAAAAGGTATCTGTTAAAGCTTGTTGTCGATCCCGAACATCATCTTATACCGAGATTATAAAGGTTCGTCGCTAATTTGAAAATAAAATACAAGCGATTGCATTGTAAAGTTGTCAATCAATAGACTACGGACCGTTATACAAAATAAAAGTTGTAACAGACTGGAGGCATATAGACACTTCATTCTTGCTTTAATAATTTTAACAATCTGAAAATAATGGCACTCTTAAATTATTTTAACCTTCTACTCTTCTAAATTATACCTAGTCATTTTCGCCATAAATTCATAAAAACCGTAATCTATGAGTCAATTATACTGCCATCGACATTCTCTAGAATTGTCTCGCAAAGTTTTGATTTTTCTTCGAAGGTCCTGAAAATTTAAAAAAATCGTGCAGGAACTTCAGTAATCGTCCAGTACAATAAAGTTTCGTTTCAACTAGCATCCAAAAGGTTCACCTTAAAATTGTAATTGGAGTCTCGCAGCATAATCAATTCATGTGCTTCATCATTTCCACCCTTATCGTCTTTCCTACGTTTCGTCTTTCCTGGGTTTGTACGCAAACCCTTTCAGTCTCTCGTTCCACCCGAAAAACCAAAATGCCTCTCTGTGCGCTGTGTGCCGGCGTCAAACAGCGGCGCGCATAACAAGGTATCGCTATAACTCGAGATCAGAAAGGCTCCAGTCTAAAGTTTCCGAGCGGAGTGTCGGCGTTTCACCCTAGAATGGGCTGCTGCGGACTAATGTAATCGCAACACGGCCGAGGTAATCTTAAACGGTCTCGTCTGACGCGGACCGTCGTCGGGGTTCAAAGTGTTCCAGGACGGCGGTGGAATGTTGCCCGGACAGACGTAGTCGCGTAGAGGGTAATCGGAATCCTTAAAAGACGCGGTTCTCTGAACTATTCTAGCGGGACGCGCGGCTGGCTCTGCACTGTCCTTTCCAGAGGGCAGGACCGGTTCTCCGCGGCTCGCATAAATTTCCCAACGTCTCGACGAAACGCTTCCCGTCCGCTTTATCGTATTTCCTTGCAATTAACCCCACCCGAGGCCGGCCTGACGCCGTTCTATCCGGCGAAAGAGACGGCGTCCTGCATATTTCATTCGCCCCTGGCGCGGAGAAAAGACCACCGCTCTCTCTCGCTCTCTCCCTGTTTCTATCTCTCTCTATCACTCTCTCTCTCTTTCTCTCTTACTCTCTCTCTTCTGCTCTCTTTCTCTAAGGCTCGCCGTCTTCCGGCGTGGAAAGAACGGTGACCCGTGTGGCCCCGACGAATCGAAATTCGAAGTTCGGGGCGTGGACCACCGCTAGTGAAAGAGGTCCTGACACCTGGACCTGACCCAGATTTTCCCCGGACCTCCGTAAACCCGGGTAATTCTAGCCCAGTGATTATGTTCCTCGGAAATGTAGCTAATTTTTCATGAACACCATTAAATCCTCAGCATCTCGATACATTGTTCCCAGCAGAAATACATGGTAATTCTCGTTAGCTAGCACACGTTTCTCTCGTTTCCTGTGGCGATTCTGCTACGTTGGTCGACTACCGAGTATTCAAATCATCATTATGCAGCTCATTCAATTCGTAGAACCAGTAAGCTGTGTTGAAAAACTTCTACGAAATATTTAAAAAATACTACGTACATCTACAAAATTATTGAAACACCATAATCAATTCCCACACAGCTGAATAACGTTCCGAAATGTTGAATAAAAAGCGTAGAATGACGCAAGCAATGATTTACGTTTCCTTTTGAATGGGAAACGGAGCGTATTGCGTTATTGCCTCCAGCCCCAGCATGAGGCGCTCCGAAACAATACGACGGCCGTAAAAAATAGGGATTGAGTTACGTTCGAGTTAACAGCTGTCTGCACCGAAGGTTTTCCAGCCGCGCGCCGTTGAAAACAGCGCTGAAAAAAAGGCCGGGATTTTCGGCCGGGGCAGCGGTTGCCCTCCGCCGACACGGGAATTTGCTTGTGCACAGAGGACGCGAAATTGCTCGGGGAAAAAGCCAACGAAAACACGGACGAAAGTCACGCACAACGCGCGCATTTTTCTCGACTGATCCGCTGGCCAAGCGTCGCTCGTTCTGCCTTTTAATCTCTTTTAACACGTGCGCTTTAGCTCGGGCCGTCGCGGCCGCGACCCGAATGAGGCTCATTAATCGCTGCGCGAAACGTGCGGACGCATTTCGCGTACATTTTCCGCTGAAACTCGCGATTTTTGACGGTGTGACGCCTGGAAACAGTATATTATTGTCTCGCTAACCGTACCAAGCTTTATTTATGCGTTGTTCTCACGTGCGTGAAAATGCAAGAGAAATTTGTTTGATCTTTCCGTTTGCCTTGTGACGAACATATACTACTTGTTTCTCAAATTATCGACTCGTAGCAGGTTGATGACTAATTCTACATTGACGACCAGTCCGTTGTATTCATCTTCTCAATGAGTACTACAGTTCACTCTATTATTGTCTGACCTATGTACTACTTGCCTACGGAGTCGTTGATCTGTACTAGTGCTGGACGAACGATTTGATGGTGCTATTTGTTAAAGCGCTAATTGACTCATACTACTTGTTTGATCAATGACCACTCGACACCACTTGTTTAGATCAGTATGTATCTATACTACTTGTCTGGCTAATGAACAACCTTCAGTACTAGTCAGGACAATAACCGAAGAATCCTACACGACGGAGTCAACTGAAATATCGATTCGTGTCACTTGTCAGATAGTTTCGCCGAACTTGTTCGTCGAGAAGTAGTTTTCTGTTTGCAGTCTGACCAGCGGCAGCCTCGAACTACTCGCCGGCCGAGTGTACACAAGTTTCGGGTCGCGTGAAACAGTAGTGTTGTCGCAAACACGGCCGCGGCACGGTGTAACAACCGGACGCGATGGAAAGAATCGGGAAACAGTGGCCGAAAGAAGCCCTTTCAGGTCCCGACACTTTAGAAGCGACGGGATTAAAGGGGAAACGGAGGAAAAACATCGCGCCCGTTACGGGACGGAGTCGGGGAAACGCGGTGAGGGGAAGACAGAAGGGGCTGCTTTCAAGGAAGCTTGCGAGTCACATTAAACGCGAATCGGTGCTGCTTGAAAAAACCATGCGCGCGTGAGTGCCACGTTGGTAAGTACCTCCTTTCGACGGTGACAAATACACCGAGCGTCTTCGAGTACGAGTATCCGCTGGTCTCGCACACAGACCGTTTACGTCGCCATCGAGAGAAATTCTTTTTTTCCCCGATCGAAAGACATACTCGATCGTCTGATAGCTCCTTGATCGGATCTCGAGGAACACTTCAAAGTCCCTTTGTCGGAGTGCATTCCAGAGGAACGCCGACTTTGAGGGGTCTGAGGTTACAACGTATTTCGTGGACGCTCAAACGGGCACCAATTACATCGGCAACGATGCCACAGAACAGCGCTTAAACTCATCCTGCCTGATTGGTATTACTACATTGGTAACGTTACTTATTGGTAAATTATTTTTCCAACACATGCTTCTTACTCGAAGAAGATTTATCTGCACTACTTATCTGTTACCGACACCACTTACCTGATTAGTGAACAACCTACACTACTTTGTATACTGTCTTTTCGACAGAACTCGTTTTACATTACTTGCCTGACCAATGACCTACTCGCATCACTAGTTTGATTAAAAACCGACCAATGCTCCACCAGGACGATTGTGGCAAGAGTCTCTCCGCCGTTAGTCGGACATATTAAACCCCATAAACTTGTCCCTTCGGTGCTCAACGACCAGGACTAGGGTAAAAGTGGATTGAAGGCGATCACGTTCCCCAATGTCGCGACTGCGGTCTAAATCCTCTTCTTTCGGAAGTTAGAAGTAATTCTTCCCTTTGACCAGCTGCGCCGTGAGTTAAATCGGTTCCCTTTCAACCCGTGAGTCGACGGGGTGGGGGCGGGGCGAAAGGGCTCCAGAAATTTTTTCCAGAGATCTTTGTTCGCGTCCAAGGTTCCGAACTTCCTTTCAGAAACAATTCCCGGGTCCGGCGGACGGCACACTAATGCACCGGCCGATTGCCTTCGTGACGGTCCGCTGCTTCTGCCAACTATTTTAGCACTTCGAGTGCCTCGCGGATCGATAGTAACCCGGTCCGTTTCTACGCGCCACCACATAATTCTCCCCTTCACAATTCCGATTACGTCCGAGACTTTTTCCTTTTTATGGGGGGAGAATCGAATCCGACCTCCAGAAAGTCTCCGGCCACCGAGATTACCTAACCGGGAAGTCACGTAGTTTATGCATTACCGTCGCGACTGCGAAACGGTCCCCTTCGGCTGTAGATTTCAATTTTTTCAAATTGCCCGGGCAACATTACAACGAGTCTCTCGGGAACGATTAGCTTCTGGTCCTCCCGGGACCGGCGAATTTATTTGTCCATTCAGAATAAAGCATCGTTCCTCTCGTTGGTAGTCGTCAAAGTATCGGGTAACACAGATTTAGACTATTGGATTTATTACAGGTAGAAAGTCATTTCTACAGAACCCTTGTCCCTTGGTATCGAGGCGGGCAATTTTTATTTTTATTTACTATAAAGTTATTCGTTCAAAACCGGATGCTGTGTGCTGTACAGAGAACTTAACCTACAACTATCAGTGTGTTATATAATATAGAAATCGACGACTCCAAATGCGCTGAGACGTTAAAAAAGTAGTGAACATACTTTTCTGATTCCAGGAACAAAGGCTTCGATGAAGAACAAATAGCTTGACCAACATACTATTTGATCTATTCTATAAATCAGTTGTCTAAACGTTTACCATATAAATAGAGAATAAGTAGTGAAAAACTCAGTGAAAAGTCAGACCCATTTCCAGGTAGAAGACTTTGAATTGATCAAGTGAATATTTTATAGCTTATTTTGTACGTATTTCTCGAAAAGTTTCGGTTACAATATGTGAAGAGGAAGGTTCAGCAAATATGTTCGCATACTCTTTTTCGCGTGTAATTCATTCAAACAAGAAAAACAGAAAATATCTCAACTTGCTGCGGTCCCCTACTAAAAGTTCCAGAGCTTAGCAGCAGAGGCGGCTATAATTTCGGTAGTATCTGAGCCGCAGACCGGGGCGATAGCGAGAACCGGGGAGCTAGAATTAGTATTAAGAGAGACTGATTAGAGTCCCCAGGTTGCCATCAGTTTATCAGCGGGTGCCAGATAATCTTGGCGTCGGTGTTCCCGTTCCGGTAAGTGTATTAGCTCCGATGTAGGGGTGTCGAATTCCGCGGCGACTTCCGTGGCTCCGTCGCAACAGCGACAAGTTAGACCGTCGAATTTGATCGATGGCCTCTCTTCCCCGGGTCGGAATGCGACGTGGTGGAGCGAATGCTATTTCGCAAGCGGCACGTGCACCGGCACGATTAAGTCTACGAGAGGGCGGAATTACACTTCCACCGGTAAGACGGATACGATCCGCAGGCAGGAACGCGGTTCCAGGATCCTGGTTCGCAGCGGCGTTACATGCACGATTTGCGCCCCGTGTTCCGCGAATGGAAACCGGCAGGACTAGATTGTCGATAGCGGCGGGGAGGGTGAACAGGGGCAACGAGAACACGGTCTTGTTTCCGGTTTTTGCGATCGGGCCAGCTGCCGAGGACATGCGACCCTCCACGACGGAACAGCTTCACCGTCGAACGTAAATAATTCGCCCGGCCCTCGGTTTACTCTTGCAATATTAGTTTAGTGTTATTGGATTTGCACGCTCGTCCGCAAATATGCTCGCAAACACCGCTAGTGACGAGCAAACGAAAAACTAATTGTGTTGCCCCTCGCCATTTTACGTTTTGTTTCACTTTGTAGAACGTTTTAGTCCACTTAAATAACCGGTTCCATTGTCCGGACAATGATTGACCTGGGAGGCTTGTGTGAACAGTGGCGGACTCGTTCTACTGGGGTCTGATCTGTGGTCGGCCTGTGCTACTTGCTCGATTGTCATTCTATCCACGCTATTTGTCGGAAATTGTGCACTGGTATCATTTGCGGATCAAATAATCGGGCCGTGTCAATTGTCTGAGTAGGGATCAGGCTATACTACTTGTCGCATTGTGAGGAATTGTCGGGCCACATGGTTTGTCTGATCAGTGATCGGTGTATACCACTTGTAAGTGGAACAACCTTGGTCTACATTACTAATTCAATGAAATCTTACGAATTTATAGCAGCATTATGTCGCTTATCTGATTAATAATTAATGTGAAGTTTTATGGATTCAGGGCGAATGAGAATTTATAAAATTCATGGATATGTATACCTGTGCATAAAAATTAATACCATATTTTATGTTCCTCAAGTTTGCCTTCCCTATAGAATTAGGTATTAAAAGAAGAATTTACACTGCGATCGTTTTATGATATCGGTGCGATCAGGTCAATATTACAGGGATATACCTGCGAAAGAAATTCGAACGAGCGTTTCTATGGACGTTGGCCAGCGTTTGCAACAAAAACCGGCTGTCCTGGCAGCTGGCGTTGATCTGTGAAAGCCAGCCTGTAAAATCCACGCGAGATTCGAGCGAAGAGAAAAAGTCGAACGGTCGAAAGCGACTCTCGAAATGTTTACAGTGCCTGTAGCAGTTAAAAATCACGATTTGATTTCGCGCCGCGATACACCACTGGAGAAAGCTTTTTCTTGCTGGTTCTCTCTCTTTTTCTCTCTTTCTGTCTCTGGCCGGACCGACCGAACGAATCGTCGAAGTTGTGGCTGCGCAATTTCGGCTCGTAAACAAAAAAGGAGTTAACAAGCTTGACAGCCCAATTTCGAAGGCCGGGACTCGGTTAAATAAAGTGTAGCCGAGCAGAAGTTGAGCGGCGAGATCCCCGTGGATTAACGGCTCAGCCGTCAATTAAACTTCATCAAGCACTTTAACCGAATTCGAGGAATTGTCATTGGGTGCCGGGAACGCTGATGAGTTCCCCTTAAACTGCCAGCAAGATAGGAGATGACAGCCGGCATCGTTCACGTCCTGCACGCAAAAGATAATTGCGGTTTCTGTGTCGTCGTTCATCTCCGTGTCAGAGATAACCGTGAACTGTCCTGCATTTTTCTACACATTTTATTTCGTAGATATATGGACCAACGACAGTCCACAGTCTACACATGACGTATTCAGGTGTTATCGCAACTACCATTACTCTCTCGTCCGACCACAAAACATCAAAGATCGGTTTGAATCGAGTTCTGTCGTCGAACGGGTGTACTATTCATTTTCGACACAGAGAAAGAGCCCGGCAATTGGATTTTCTTTTCTGGGCCGGTTAGTATAGTGGGGCTATTGTTCGACATAATAATCGAGATTTGTATATACGGGCGGTGACGCAAAACGATAACGAACGGCGTATAGTTACCGTAAATCCCGGATGCAAATTTTCCGATGAAACTGGGACGAGTCCGAGACAATAGGTTGACAATACGACGCGAGTGTTGTTCGCGTTATTAAATTTCGCGGTCGCCGCTCTCATAATTCCGGCGATGCCGCGTTTAATACCGTCGCTAATAATCGATCTCCGAGTGTCTGTGTTGTGGTTTATATTATACCATTCGTAACTTCTCACTGCTATTTTTATGCCCAATACTTCAGAAATCTTCAATATAACACTCAAGGAAGATGTTTGTACTACATGTGGAATCGATGCAAATTCATACTACTCGTCTGATCAGCACTGACTACTACGACAGCACACTACCACGTTTCTACTGAAGTCTCGTATTGCATACCTGACTGGTACAGAATCATTAAACTTTTCTGTCTAGTGCAGCGTCGCACTGCTTGTCTGATTACTGCAGGCTCGTACTACTTGTTTGACTAGTACAGACTCTTCAGACTTGCTTGACCAGTGAATAATCTTACTACTTGTTTGAATAGTTGTTTCACTATTGCAGGCTCCTATTACATACCTGACTGGGGCCAGAGCTGGAATGCTTGTCTGACAAATACTTTCTTATACTACTTAGACAAGTAACGACAGACCTGTACCAGTTTATGTTGTTTTCCTGTGTTGAATTCAACTACTTGCCCGATTAATGATGCACATAAACTACATGCTTGACTAGTGGCAGGTCTATGCTTCCCGTCTGACCGGAGCATGTTTGTACTACTGATTTCAGCAGTGTTACGCTTATGCTATCTATCGAATGCATCATACCATTAACCGATATTGTCATGAACTACTTGATCACGTTAATAATATACTTGCACGCGCCCACGAGATTCATTATACTCCCCCAATCTTCTAATTATCCCGTGGAGCCTCTAAATTAAATAATCTTGGAGTAGCGTTTACAAGAAGGCTCACGAAAATTGTACCGAGGATTAAGAACGAACTTCGCTTAAACTTCGAGCTTCGTTCTCCGCGAGCGGTGTTCTACGTTGGCCGGGAGAATTAGTGTGGGTAGTAATTAGCGCTAATACAGGCGTCGGGAACGGAATTGCTAAATAGGAAAATGGTCGAGATCTTGAAGGGGGCGCTCGCGGTATCGCGCCGGTCCGCTGCAATTTTCTTGCAATCTTCATTCGCGACACGCCGGGAATTACGATCAGCCGGACGTTGCACTGTTATACGATCAACGGAATACCTTTTTTACGGGGGCATTAAAAAATCGCGCGAATACGGACCCACCGGGGGAACCCTTTGAACGGATAGAGAGGAAGAGGGAGAGATCGCCTCGGATCGTAGAGACGAGTAATGCTCGGGTGCAAATTGTTTATCGCGTCCGCGACCGCGACGCCTCGAACACCCTCGAAAACCGTGAACGAGAATGTCGAGAAACAGCGATTTCATTTCGCCACGGGAAACCTGTCCGCACCCCCTCCCTGATTCGTGTATGAAAAACAGAGGAGTTTCTTTGGGGGAAACATATCCGTGTACGTAGCCCGGAGAATTCGTCCCGAGAGACCCGGCCGATAGCCCTGTCAATTTATCGCGTCAGAAATGTTTTTGTTTCGGCCCCGGTCGCCGGGAACCGAAAACGTAGAAATCGTATTTCATGCTCCCGACAGTTTGTCGATGTTTCTCCGCGGCAAAAATCCTCGAGAATCTGTTTAAAATATGGTCGGAGGGGGACGGCCGCCTACCGATAAGCCTGATAATCGCTGAATCTGATCCGGGACAAGATGGCAAACGCCTCGGTACCACGTGCCGGCACGCGGTTCTCGTAAATCGGATTCCCTTCGGCGTCGCCATAATTCAACCGGGGCCGCTCTTATTATTTGCGACGGATAAAAATTCCCTGGCCGGACTTTTTAATCTTTCCGTAAACCGTCCTCTCGAATTATCGGGACGCTCCGGCACGATTAAACAGAGACGAGAAAAGGTAGGAACAACTGGGAGAAAAAAGCGTGACAACGATCCGCGGGTGTTATATTAAAAACTATTCCCCCTGCAGCATCTCTCGCCAGGAGGGATAATATTTAGTTGGCCATTAAGGGACGCGCGGCCGATGCGCAGATTATGCACATCGCTCTAGATATTGTCCCCGGGAGGAAATTAAATGGAACAAAATCCTCGGCGACCTATCCGCCCGGATTACGCAGTCGGAAGCGGAAAAAGAAAAGGGCGCCGAAAATCGTGAGGCGCTTATGAAACGAGTTACGCCCGTCGGATCGCTGCGAGAGGCCCTTCTCAGCTCGCAAAACCTGCACCGAAACTCGTCCGAGAATCATCTGCCGGCTACTCTGAATTAAAAATAAGCTTGTATTAATAGTAATTAGCTAATCAGTTTAAATTAATGGAATGCTGTAACGGGAAATTGTAACGGCGGTCGTCTTCCCGTGATTCGTATCATTTTAACATCATATTATTTTAATATGCATATTTAAATCGCAATTACAAATGCATTAACAAGTAACACATATTGTTAATGAACGTTTCAGCGCGGTACAGCGTTACAATATAATTCTTGGTGAAGCTGTATGCAGGTTAAAGTTGGATAAGCGTGGTCGTCCTTAATTCCATCTCTGCAAGTACATTCAATCTTGTTATGGTTGTCTCTGGAGATATATAAAAATGGAGAAATTAAAGGTTAACACGTATGCAAAATCGCAATTAGTCTCCGAAACTATTACAATGGTGTTGCAACGTTTAATTAGTTCGATGGTGTAATACAGATTCCTGTAAGTATCGACTTCTTCCGTCCATTTAATTAGTTACCAGCAGAATCGACTTTCGATCAATTTTAGATTCTCGCGAGTTTGGTTTGTAGCTTGCGGAATGCAGATCGAGTTCCGATTCGCCGCAGCAACAAAGAGTAACGACCCATTCCATGTAGACTTAGGATCCCGCATTCGACTCATGCATACCATCCGCGAACCAATTTCTCCCTCGAAACTGTACTTAGCCGTCGGATTAGATCCGCGTCAAGTTCGAGCCAGATTTCTGTCGTCGCGATACTCTCGATTGCACAAACACGCCCGCGCGAGCGCGAACTTCGCGCAGGAAAATAATAGCGTTCCCCCGGTCTGGCGTAATTGTCTCTCTGCTGGGTTTCGTAACAAGAAAACGCCCGGCAAGATAAATCGATTGCGTAACGCGATACATTGTACGGAATCTCTGTAATAACCGGGGCTCGTGAGAGTACGCGCGCGCGCGCGCACCCGCTCGCGGTCGCGAATGCACCTCGAATGGGGCGCAGCTTAATGCAACTTCGCCGGAACTGGCGCGACTCGGTTGAATAACAGCCCGTGGTCGGAAACGTTTCGCCGGATGAAATTCCTGTTACGCGATTTTTCCACCCCCACCGCCGGGTGAAAATTTTTTCCACCGTGCTTCCAATTTCTTGCTGTTGCGCCCGGCAACCGGGCACCGGGAACCGTGCACGCCAAACTCTCACGGGCACAAAAACCCGCGTTGCCACGGGGAATTACACGTGGCACTGTCACGGAAACGTTGCACGCGATTGTGCAGACAATTACCCGCGGACCGGACCGCTCCAGGTGTCTGGAAATTTATCAACCGCGCCGCAGTCTCGAAAAAAAGAGATCGCCATTTATCGGAACGGTTTTGACGCCGCGGAATTTTTCCGTGATTCCGGCTGCTCGTAGACCTGCAGAATCCTCATCCTGTATTCAACAGGACCTGTCCATCGGCATTCCATCTAGATATCAATTTTAGTTCCCGAGGGAGCTACTTCATTTTTGCAAATTTAGATTTTGCATATTGTGATAGTAATTTGGTAGTTGTAGCAGTCGCTCGAGTGCTGTTCATTTTATTATACTCGTTGTTTCAGTGCTCTACATTTTATATGCATGGTTAAATTTGCATCATTTATTAGAGTGGTGATAAAGTCCTTCATATTCAACGATCTGACCAGTTGCAAACTTGTACTACTTGTGTAATCAATAGACTGCGGATGTTACGCTATTATAACCGAAATAGATGAGTGTGATTTCAACCAGTAAAAAGATTACAAATTTTAGACTAATTTCTAGTATCTAAATAAATAAAACAACGGAAGAAAGAAAGACATTTCTATTTGGTTCCTACGGCCTGCAATCGTTGCAAACAATTTTTCTTTTGCATAAAGATCCGCTGTCTAATAATCAATGATGGAGTACTATTAAAATATTATCATAATATATTATCAGACAATTAGTGGTACTGCATGGCAATTCATTCGCTCCGAAATGAACTGAATTATAAGCTGCAAACTTTATTATCAAGCAGCTAATAATATTTTTTAATAACTCTAATCGTTCAGACGAATCAGAAGGAACACTTTGAATAATGTATTACTTGATCTATTTCGTAAACTGTATCTCTAAACGGTCACCCGACAAGAAGGGGAAAAATAATGGAAAGCTCAATCAAAAGTCAGACAAATTTCCAGGTACTCAAAGTTTCCGACCATAGGAGCAGAGGTAGCTGTAATTAGGTATACTAAGCTATTCTCTGCATAATTCCGTCCGAATCCACCATTTTGCAGCCTCGTAGTGGTAACAGGAGGCGGATCAATGCTCAACAGAGGCACGAGGGTTTGACGCGAACGATATCTTGAGGAGAGCTCTCGGAACGGAAGATTCTTTTATGGCGTCGATCGTTCGGATCGCGCGATACGCTATAAGTCGTAGCCGGGCGATTGTTGCGGGGTCTTTTCGACTGGGTTGGAGAGCACCGAAATTCTAGGAAGACATACCCCCATACGCCGGCATGCCGCGTGTGGGATTTTATTTTTGACGAACGACAGGAACGGGGCACCGGGCGAATCGGCATAAAAAGATACCCGTTCAACGGTCTCCAGCTGCCGGGGACGGATCATCGATATTTTATACGTCGATTTAGGTATGAAGGGATTCCCGTGCCCTTTTTCGAAGAGACGCCGGGACGGATTATCTTGTCCTCGTCTCAGCCATCAGCCAAGAAATGATTCGAGGAGAAGACAGCCACTGAACCCGCTGACACGGGATTATGCCCGAGCATTCCTCCGCGGCGTGTTTTGAAAGACGCCCGATCAAATTGAAGTCGTCCCGGGGCTCGTTCCACTCATTCCGTTAGGAGACGACGCTTAAGACGTCGCGTCGTCGCCATTCGATTCCTGCTCGTGGGACGGATTCATCGAATTTATACTGCTCGACGCGGGACGCGCGAATATCTATTCTTGAAACGTCCACCGACGTTAACGACTGCCGATCGATCATTCCGTAAAATTAAATCGTTCTGCACACTCGCGAAGCGTCGAAACATTCGCCACCAATCATCACTCATCAGGCCGAAACGCCGCTATTATTAAACGGTAATTTGAAGCTGCGTTCGAACCGATGCAATGCTTCTTTCCTCGCATTTCAATCGACCATCGTTATTTCCCGGTGTGCTTTTTGTTTTCATATCGAGCTACTGCAATTTGAAATGAAACAACGATGGCGCTGGGTTGTGCCATATGATGACAGAAACTTTTGTCTAAATAGAAATTATTGATCAAAGTGAGCGCCAATTGAAAATTAAAATTTTTTCGTCGTTCACTTTATTTATCGGATTATCATGCACAGGGTGTTCGACTACAGGTGGGAGAAAATTTAGGGGGTGAACGAAACTGAAGAATAAAAAATTTGCGATTTCGGCTTCGTCTTTTAGTTGTTTACAATTAAAAGTCCGCCTAAAATGCGGCAACCCGACCAACAGAGGTGTCCGTTGTGTACGTCATAGAGGCGCGGGTTTTCACTTTACAACGAGGCTCACATAGGTAATTTACTGGTGACCACTGTAAAATGGTTTGCATATATCCATTGTGTCCATAAATATTCAATACTCGCAGGTGCAAGTATTCACAAAAATGCACATATTTGCTTACGCAACTGTCGCGCACCTCTGTTGGTAGGGTTGCCGCATTCCAGGTGGATATAGAATTGTTAATAACTGCAAAATGAAGCCGAAATCAAAATTTCTTTACTCCTCATTTTCGTTTTACAATGTCATGCAGAACCACCCCTTAAATTTTCTGCCACCTGTAGTCGAACACCCAGTGTATTCATGAGGTGTACGTACCATCGACCAACGAGATCGATTGAAAAAGTTGACGAGGCTGAAATGCGTTAACCCAGACTGTTAAAATGATTGAAATAGTGAAAACAAATTCTTGTTGGCTCAGCAAACAATTTTCATTTCGCGCAACCCCGCCGCCCCCTTGATTTCGTTCACGTCCGTAGTAGTTTACAGCATCAGCTGACTCGCAAGATTCCGAATAAAACAAGAAGACCGAGGCGCTAACTCGGCAAACAATCTCGCCAACAAAAGTTTCCCCGATCGCTTCGTAATCACATTCGATCACAGCATCGCAGATGCCGCGAGCGCGACGCAGATTTGATTTCGAGTAGCTGCGAATCCGATCCGAGGGTGTGTTAGTTCCGGAAAACGAGCCCGAGCCGGAGCCCTCCGCCCTAAGTTCGCGAGCCAAAGTTTCTTGTCCCGGCAATAAGAGGTTGCGAAAATCGTGGCCGGGTTGTCCATTAGGCGAATCGATGCGACACGGACGGGTATTACGTTTCTGCTGGTATCGCGAACCGGGCGAAAACGCTTGCCGATATCTCGGTTGGGGGTGGGGGAGGAGCGAAGTTTCCGCGATTCCGCGGAATCTATCGCGCCCGGGGCCGGCGATTTGCAAACGGAGGAGGGTGGTACGCGCGTGGGTGAGTGGGAACGGAGGAGACGAGAGGTGTGCCTCGACGCGTTACCGCGAACTTGTAAAATCAATTATCGGGGGCTCGCGAGAAACCGATTTCGCAGGAGATCGCGGCCGGCGACGAAGATCGATTCGGTGCCAGACGGGGGAGGGACAAAAGCGGCCAGACGGAACGGAATTGCGATCCGATCGAGCGATTTTCCGGCGCTGCAACTGGGCCACCTGGAATTCCGAGGGCATTTCGAAGATAAGCTTTTTTTCGAGCCGTCCGCCCGGCGATAGGTTTCTTTTCAGCCACTTCATCACGGAACACGCTTTTCACCGGGCGCACCTAACTTCTCGACGTTACTCATCGTGTAAACGATTTTCCGATTTTAATAGTTCGATCCCCCACGCCCGAGCAATTTCCGATCTCACGCGCCGCGGATTTCTCCTCGCAGAAGCTCAGGAGTTTCTTCGTTTCGTCGTCGATCTGCGGTTTAACGTTAGGCTGCAGACGTGACGACGCGAAGTCATTTTGATTTACATTTAGATTCGACGGCGGCGCGGCGACGCCGCGTTAGATTCAACTTCGCATGCGTTTCTCTTATCGGCAACGGATCTCGGAATCGTTCCAGTCGCTACGGGATCCGATAAATTTGGCAGCCGGCTACACCGTTCCTGTCACCGGCGAAGAATGCGGGCTGCTGAAGGCAGCTTTCCGTCGGGCAAAGTCGCTGCAGTAGCTCTTACAGGAATTACTCGGCGAATCGCGATAAGAACCGTGTGTCTGCTACCGGGAGAACGTTCGGCAACGTTCCGCCCGAGTTCTATCGATAGCCGTGCTGCACTGCAGCGGTACATATGCTATCGATGCCGGACCCTAACCGAATATGCACAAATTCCCCTCCGAGCGGGAAATAGTTTGCACAGCGCACCATAAGTGAAATACTTTGCACAGGTTCACCACAGAATATATCTCCAGGCTTAAAGTGGAATTTTCTTATCGAACTTGCATGTTCAAGAAAACATCTTCTAGGAACCTGCATAATAAACGTTCCATGAAAGTCACTTATCTAAAAATGTTTATTGAAACAGGTCCCACAAGAGAATTTTAAACGAGCAGCTCTAAATTGCATACGTTAATATACATAGCATGCAAGAAGAAAGATTAAATTAAGAAAAAAATTTTGTTTCACCCCAGTTTGTTGATTCGCAGTCTAATAATTAATATTGATTATAGTCTCCAGTGTACACGAGTCTCAAGCAACTATCCAGCAACAGCAATTAAAAACTTCCGAACTGTAGATTCTACCTGTGCACGCGTGTTATGATAATTAATGCCGACCGAGAGCCATTGATCGCAGAAATTCCGAATGCAGTTCGATCGCCGAAAGTGGCGATTACGCAATTAAGTGGCGAGTTCGTGATCGCTCGTAGCTGCCCGGCACGAAATAACGAAACAGCGGGGCAGCATAAAACAGGCCGGGAATAATTAATCGCGGGGAGGGCGCGGCCGTTGAAACGTTCGCGCGAGACGGGAATTTATCGCGCTCCTTTAAGGGCGCGGAACAATTAACGGAGAAAAATAAAGGTGCTCCGGAGAGGAGGCGGCCGCTACAAAGGAAGAAAGGAGCGTCGCCGGCCGCGCGTGGAACACGTCTGCCGCATAAATTACCCGATCTCTAATTAAGTAGCGCCGAAGCGCTCGTTACGGCCGAGCTGTTAATCATCGGACTCCGTCGTTCGCGCGACAGAAATTTTTACCCGCCGGTTTGCGCGGTCACGTACCTTCACCACCCCGCGACGAAAATTGCTGGCCCGTGGACCGTACCAACAGCTTGGCTAAGCGATTATTAATAAATTTACGCACCGGCTCGATCGCGTTAACTGATGGAACGTGCGCTGGTACGCGCCCCGTGCCAGAGAACACACACCGACCGCCGAGGAAAACCTCGTAACTCTACATGGTTTCAGACTCCGGGAGTTGTCTGACTAAATAACGGCCTCCACTACTTCGTGTTTATCTTTTATACGTTGCCCTGCTTTAATTCTTATTTTTTTTTAATTAGCAAACTGCTTCCCAGCGGTCTCTTGCTCTCCGTCTGATCATATTCAGGGTAATACTACTCACTCGTTTTACCGTAGTCTAGTTTTTATATTTGCTTTTAATTTTGCAGGCTTCACCCCTCGAGAAGATCATGGATTTCTTACTTGAAGCAGATTTTGTAAAGTGTCTGAACATACACGGGTCACTACTACTTCGTACCGGTGTTACAAACATTTTTTCTGATTCAAGTTAATTATTCCCAACCATTGTGCATTGCATTCTCAAATTTTCTTGAATCTTGTCTGGCTATATACGGAGTACCACTACTCACAAGTGGATCTTGTAGCTTGTCTGACCACTCATGGATGAATACTCTTTCTTTTCAGTTTTTAGAACGCCTGTTTTATTCTATTCAACCAAAAATTCCTTTATTCGCTCCAAGAACAATGTCTAGAAACAATTTAAACCGCTCTGAAAAATTCTGTTGATCTCTGTCTGAGTATATACAGACTACAATTACTTCAACGTTGTTCTCCAACCTTCTTTTCCGTTTATTTTGAATTTTAAGGCCTCCTGGCCTCTAAAGCTCGTGAAATCCTTCTTCCAAACAGGTTGTGCACATTGTCTGACCACACACGAGCCGCCGCCATCAGCTATCCCATTCTTTCTCGTTTCATTTCGAAGAGTTGCCGTTCCAAATGCAAATAGCTTCATTTCATGGAACGTTGCGCAACCCTCGCTCTCCCCATTACCATCATAATTGTCCCGTGCACGCGTGCTAATTAATATAAACGATTTCGAAAGTATCCGGCACGAGCTTTTCAATCATATCAGTTAATAATTTTCAATTGCACAGATTGCAGCCGACGGAGTGTAGCAGGCCGCGTGCAAACACAGTGAGCCCCCCCCCCCCCCCCCGCATCGGCGTACAGAGAGCTCGCCGGATTAATTCGATAATATCGTCGAGTTTTCGCTCGGCGCTGCATGTATCAAGGAAAATGGCGAATCCCGCTCGTTTATAATTGTACATTATTCGATGGCGAAGAAACACAGGGGATGGGAGAAAGCGACAATAAAAGTACGCGATTTTTAAATCATAACCGCGAACCTACCCCGTTCGAAAAAGTGTCGAACGTGTCCTTGCGGGGACCGGAAATTAAACAAGCTCCCGCAAACAGCGGACCGGACGCGTCGCCCGTCGTTTTTCTATTTCTGCCCTGTCGGGGCTAAACACGCGTCGGCGACGTGATAAAAAGTTTCGAACGAAAGCCGAGATAGAGAGAAAGCGAAATAGAAAAAATATACAGCCGAGGCGGCGAGAGAAAGGCGTAGAGAAACATACAGAACAAACTGGAACAAGATAGCGATGACCAATTTTCGCGACACGGGGATCAACGGCGTATCTCATTCCCGACGGACCGACCCAATTTCGGTGACAATGCGCCGCCCCAGAAACGAATAAACGATGGCGAAAACCAGATGACCAGAGAATAACATCCACGCATTGGGGGAGGAAACAGGAGAAGGGCTGGATGGGCGTGAAACACGATTTAATTGTCAATTATTGCAATAACGTTCGTTCAATTGTAATTGAGCACGAAACAATTATGCGCGTTACAGTAATGTTTTAAGTCGTCGAATTGTTTTCGATGGACATTTTCAGTTGAAGTAGATGATTAAGAATTGTCGAAATGTGTGCACCTAAATCAATCCAATTACTTTTTTATTTGCACCTCAGTTGATGTCCAGAAGTGTTAAAGTCTACCTCACAACATATTCTCGAACCCTGTCTGACTTCATATGGACTATCACTACTGAAAAATTACATCTTATATATCATCTTAATTCTAGAATCTGTGCCGCCTATTATGATCACGATTTTTCTGTCCCAAGCAGATCTTGTGGCTTGTCTGGCCACACATGAGTCGCTACTACTTCATGTCTATCTTCGAAACGTCCCCTTCATTTAATTCAATCAGTTCTTTTATGAAAGTGATGTCTGGGAACAATTTAACCTGCAGTATTAAATTATCTTGAACTCCGCCTGACTATATAAAGACCACCACCACTTACACACTGTACTCCACTCTTACATATCTTCGTTAAAAGATAACGAAAATAAATAATCGATCCTTGTGAAATTAAAATATATTTTTCAGCACATTAATACCTCCCCGACCCAGTTTCCAGAAACGAATAAACGACGAATGCTCACGCAGTGTGAGAGGAGAGAGAGAGAGAGAGTGGGGGGGAGAGGAAGGGTTGTGAAACGCGAGCGGTTTTACACGGGCGCGCGACTCGCAATTCATGCGGCGCAGGAACTGATATTTCGCGGAAAATGAATCACCCTTATACAAACGAACGGACGGACACACAGTGGTAACGGGACACAATAGTCAGACAATGGGGAGAGAGAAGCGTAGCTTTCGGACGGGGAGGCGGACGCTCGCGCGCACGGCTGCGGCTCCCGCTCCTGGAGATCGTAACCAGGGAGATACGAGGCAACGGCTGGATTCCGTGGGTTTCCTACGGGCTCTGAAAACCCGGAGGAAGGATGAGACCGAGGCCGGCCGTTCTACGCGGCCAGCTGCGGGACAAAGGTCCGCGTTTAGGAATACAAACTGCCCCGTGTCCCGGCAAACAACGTCCAAATTAAATTGGCGACGTCCATTAGGGGCGAGCTCGTCACGCTGGCACCCCTCGTCCGGCTGGACACCAAGTATCGTGTAATTAGCGCATTATACGGCGCGCGATCGATGCCGCTTCCACGCTGACATGTGTACGCCATCGTTCCCAAGCAGCCCCGACAACTATTACTTCCGTGAAAAACGTACCGCTTCATTTCAACTTCATTTCAGTCGATTTCATTGCGGGTGAAGCAATTCAATGCGGTGAAACGCGAGCGGCAATTAGAACAGCAGTTTTGTAAAGCGAATGACACTGTCACATCGCATAACGCATTCATTCAGACGTAAATGAAAATGAAAATAAACGTTAAGAAGAAATCGTCATTTAATGGTCATTTAATTTAATTCAATTTATTTACAGCAAGAACAGTTTAATATACGGATTGCATTAGCATGAGGACACGACGTTGAAACGGGTTATGCAAAGCAGATAATTCAACGAAGTGGAATGAAATGTTACCTGGGAGGAGAGGTAAAACGGAGAGGTGCAAAGAAAATGATATTTTATTAACATTAAATGATCTGACAGGTCACAGAAAATTCTCGGAAACAATACTGAAAACACAGTTCGAAGAAGTTGAACATAATAAAATGAAACCTTTCAACTCCCTTAAAAACGTGAGAAAACTTTCGAATCGACTTCGAAATCAATTTACACCCCTGTGGTGATTTTCTGACAAGCATAAATTTCATTTTGCACGAGTAACGTCCAAAAGCCGGTGTGTCCAAATGCTTGACAATTTCAAGGTACATAACGAAGTGGAAAAGTTCACGAACAGCATTATTTGTCACACGAAAACGAGCGCGGTATCGCAGTTCGCAGTCTGTAATCTCTGATACGGTTTCCTTTTCAAGACTGTGCACCGCTCGAGGAAATTTTATTCAACCCCTTCTGGCCATACAGCACTCACTAGCACATGTGCCATAATCTCGTTCCTCCTATATTCTTCTCACGCTTGTTGAATTAATATTCTTCGCCATTGCGGAGATTTCAATCTCCATGAAAATTGCGGCTGTTCCTCTGAGTATGTTCTTATCGCGTGTCTGACCATATACAGACTTCTCCTGCGTTCTCCGCAATGGTTTCCTTCGTTATACGGAAATGAATAACACTATCGCTGTTTACACCGCATTTCCTTCGGAATTGTTGCCTGCTGAGGATCGTACACTTCTTCCGGGAATTTCTTCCCTGTCTGACCATTTACGGAGCTCTGCTACTTATGTTACAAATAGAAACTGTATCATATTGTTTCAGTACCTCTTTCAGCTGCTATTGTTCTTCAGTGCACAGATTTTAGGCCAGGGAACAACAGCAGCATTTTTCCAGAGTGATTTTTGTACTACGTCTGATCATTTTCGAGGTTCTACTATCTACATCTCCACTTAATCTCGTGCATATTGCTTTGAAACATATTTCAGTTCGTATTCTACTTCATTGTAATAGGTTTTAATCCCTGTGACATGTGTAGCATTTTTCAAATTCGTTTTCTGTATCATGGATGACCATATATGGATCTCTACTACTCACATTTTGATCCAACCTCTTCGTGATAGTTTCTGGACCTTTTTTAGTTAACAACCTTCATCATTGAAGAGATTTTAATCTTAGGAACAAGCTTAGCATTCTCCTGAATAGATTGTTGTCGTGTGTCTGACAATTTATTGAACTGTACTACTTGTTTCGCGTTGTTTCTCATTATTAAATGGAAGCGCGACACACTACCGCTATTTGCACACTGTTCCCTTGGAAATGCTCTCCTCGAGAATCTATACGGGCACGAAAACGATCAGAAAGCTGCAGGAAACATTTCTGAAAGCCACTTTTCGACGACCCTTTCAGCTCTTCTGTCGAGTTTTCGTTTCCGTCTTCCAGGGGATTCTATTGATTTCCATTCACACGGTGCACGTTTTTCTGATCGTTTTTCCTCGGGCGAGGAACACCATCTGCCATGATTAATTGTCAGCAAAAGAGTCGTGCGGATTAACTATGGTAATTACTAGACTACCGGGGGATCGGGTTAACAAAACTGGGATCGAGATTAAATTTCTTTATTGACTGTTCTACGACGCGACGGTTCGAAGAAGACAGAGATCTCTTACAACATTTTTAACCCTTGAAGGTAATCAAGGGGACAAAATATCAGCCGTTGTGATTTTTATATTAACATTGTTAAACAACCTAACGACTAGCGACTTTTCAATAAAATCAATTTTCGAATCAATTTTCTTGCTTGCCATTAGACAGCGGATTTTATGCATTTATGACAAAAATGAGTAGGTGTAATTTAGAACTGTAAAAACGTTCGAAGAATTTCAAAATACTGCCACATTATTTTTAACCTATGAATTTCTGTTTCACGCCAGTTTATTGCAATTCGGGTAAAACATTTTTATATTGCAGAAAGTTCCACTGTCTACTCATTAGATTACAAACGTAACAAAACGAACACGCAGCTTCGCGATAGTTATCAACGTATTCCACTGTGCCAGTGTCTAGCAGCAGCCCGAGTGCGCTGTCAGCGTACAGAATTCGTGCAGTAATTTCCTGCAGGAACAAAGAAACGTCTCGAGGAAGTACAAACGAAGGAAGTTCAGGAGCGTTTCGAGTCCTTCAGGTGCGTTCGAAGGGAAATCGAAAGCTCGTCGAGTCTAAAATTCAATTTAACCCTGTCGCGCGCGGTTTTGCCTGGATTAATCCAGCGAGGGGAAGGGAGGAGGAGGAGAGAAAGGGAATTTCTATAAAGGTTTACTGGGAAGTCATTCAATCCTGAAAAAAGCGGAAAATCTGACGTGTCATACATACAGCGACGCGAGTCTGTCGCTCGCTCGCTCGCTCGCTAGCGCGTGTGGCGTGCAACGGCAGAATTCCATTTTCGATAAAAGCAATTTCCATAGAACGTTTCCCGGGGATGTTAGAGCCAAAAGCAAACGTAGGAACGCGGGGACGGTGGCTTTCAGACGTGTTCCCACTCGCTGTTTAGCGTGGCACGCAATATTGCAAACACTTCAGCCCCGGCGCGCACCTCTCCGCTTTGTTCGCCGGCCAGCGTTCTTTGAAGCTCGCTCGCTGAAGTAACCAATAAAGTTTTTCCAGCCGGCTGTATCGAGGATAACGAGCCGCGTTTCTTTTGACGGTCGCGTGCCGAGACCTCGCGAATTCAAATTCCACGGTGTTCATGAAATTTTCAAACCATCCCACCGATTCCCGAACGAGATCCGGCCAATCGCACCTTTCCACCTCATTAAACGTTTTGTTCGTTTTCAAGCATTCACAGAAAAGCTCGTTCTGGTGTGGAGCTTTCGAAAAATCGAGTTTCGGATTGTGAATGGTTTGAAAATGCGCAATGGCACGCAAAAACATTCTTTCACTGAAATCAAGCTTTTTCAATCAAATTCTATTAATCTCTGTTCCATCTAGACTGTGTGATTTTATGAAAAAAAAAAAATGTTAAATTGGAACAGGTATTGATTTTCGTTTTTAGTATGTCTAATATTTCTAATAGGTTGTAAATAATATAAAACTATTTTTAACTGCGTCTAATGTTTTTTTAAACTACAGTTACTCATTTTCGTCCGAAATAAAATTAAAAATTGAAATCCTAAATGAAATTAAAATTATTTAGAGAATCGCATTACTGATTTACTCAACAGAAAAAGGTTCCGCAAAATCGACCATATGTGTTCGATGAAAGAGAATTAAACGAAGCTCGATTTTTCGAGCGACCCACCAGAACGTTAATGGCAAAAATAACGACCTGTTTGTTGTACACGTTTGCATTTTAGAACATTCTTGCGTTTCCAACTTAAAAGGAATATCATTCCGTGCCGTAGTTCACGAAAAGGGATCGCGTCGTCAAGATTCCTGTCATGACCGAGTCTTCCCACTGCTATTCTTGCTTGTTTTACGATTGTCTCTTGGCAGGGGTGTTGTTTTGAACTACGCCGGAATAAAAATGGTACGTGAGGTTTCGGTCTTCTTTGTGTTTTCGTGTGTGCCGAGCTGCGACTACAGGCACGATCGGCAGACAGACTTTGATCGAAATCGTGGACTGACTCCTATGGAGATTCTGTGACCTAGCCGTCTCAGATTTTGCTTGAAATGTAACCTGTGGTTTATATCATGCTTGACTGTATTCAGAGGATTCATGGCTCTGTTGCGTTCGGTTCTAAAAGTAGAAAATACGAGGAAGTGCTGTACTAACTCTCCGCTGCTGATCCGTTAGCTCAAACGACGAATAATTTGACTGTATTTGCCAGAAACTAAATTAACTAGCATTAGATATGTTATCTATTACATTGAGGAGCTTTGTGCTTTTTGCGTTCGAAAATCTGAAAGAAATGAATAAAATCCTGGGAAAATAGGCCCTTATAGAGGAAGATCAATAGATTGTCGGAGACTTAAAGTTTCATCAAAATCTGAGACGCAGCTGGCAGAATCCGCCCGAAGAAGGGGTAGCACTTAGGCTAATACGGGCCGCAGAACGTGTAACCGTGCTCCCCTAATTATTTCATAAACAGTTTCAGAGCGATTCCAAGAAACGCGAGGCGAACTTGCCGGCTATTACAGTAGCTGCCGCTAGAACGAGTCCCCGTGAACTCGTTGGACTATTAAGTGCCGTTCAAACTACCATACGGGCAAAAGAAAAATTCTAACGTGTAGTTCGTCGTATATCCACCTACGACCCGATACCTTCTCCCCGCGGGTTTCAACATCGTGCCGTGGTAACTCGGTTCGCTGCCACTCCCTATGCAAAACTGTCAATTAATTATACAGACCGAGCTGCTTCGAATTATCATCCGGGCCACCCGTTTCCATCTTTCCTTTCCGTCGAAGTTACATCACCTGTTACGTCACTTCCGGCTCCCATCCGAGCAACTTTTCCAGGCTTCGTTCCTCCCCGACGTTTCATCGAGAAACGACTCGAACGATTTCGTAACAATCCATCACTCGTTCGCTCGCCGTGCTTCGTTATTCGGAATTCCTTATCTGGCAGAAGAGGCGAGCCTTTTCTACTCAATCTCTATCGCGCACGAGCCCTTGTCTTCCTTGGAATGCTACCCGTCGTGCTCTGCGAGAGCATTATTCAGTGATTACATTCGATTCGAACACTTCGGAACGGGATTCGGAAAAGCGAGCAGAAAGAACGGTAGCTCCAAAGTATTTTGAGTGCGGTGCTGAATCATTGAGAAATGTGAAGTTGATTAGCGGAAGCAGATAAGTAGATTGCGGATCTCCTACTATGTACTAAATCAGTTTTTACTACTTCGGGTTCCGTCTACCCATTTTAAATGTTTAAACTCCGTAGTCTACCGATAAGCCTGCGCTGAACAGCATGTAATGAATATAAGAAGCACATAATGGGATCAGTTCGCCAATTTAGGAAAACTGTATAGCCGAAAATTAATTAGAATGGAGTTTCCCCTCTCGTTCCCTCCCCAAAATCAAAGAAATTAACGTCAGATGATTATAACAGAAGGGAGGATTACCCTCGTTATTTACTCATTGAATTTGCTAATTAGGGAGCGTATAACGAGGTCTACATAGAAATGAAAACTAGGAGCATGGATTATATTTGATTCTGATGTTCACCTCCCGTTGGCTTCTGAAAGTCAAAGAAGCCAAGGCTAGCTCATTGAAACGGAAAAGGTGACCACCTCGTTACTTGATCATCGACGAATCCAACCAAGCAGCACATAACGAAGTCTTCCCACAAATTCGGGAAAAATTGTATGGCTAAAATCAATTGTAATTAATTTTGGAAGAACTTATATCCCTCCCTTCGCCTTCCAAAAATCCAAGAAGCCAAAGCCAGCTAATTAAAATGAAAAGGGCGATAACCCCGCTATTTCTTCACCAACGGTTCCAACTAAGAAGCACATAACGAAGACTCCCACAAATTCGGGAAAAATTGTACGGCTAAAACTGATTTCAATTCATTTTGGAAGAACTTATATCCCTCCCCTCGCCTTCTAAAAATTCAAACAGCCAAAGCCAGTTAATTAAATTGAAAAGGGCGATGACCCCGCTATTTCTTCACCAACGGTTCTAACTAAGAAGCACATAACGAAGACTTCCACAAATTCGGGAAAAATTGTACGGCTAAAACGGATATCAATTCATTTTGGAAGAACTTATATCCCTCCCCTCGCCTTGGAAAAGTCGAAAAAGCCAAAGCCATCCAATTAAAATGGAAAAGGTGATCTCGTCGTTTTCACATCGACGCTTCCAAGGAAGAAGCCCATAAAGACGACCATTTGATCCATGAAGCTGCCACGGTGGCTGTCCAACGAAAAACACGTTCGCTTTTTGTATTCCAGCATAGTAAGTTTGCTGTCATCGATGGAAACGTTGTCCCATGTGATAAAAGCTTCGGTTCCGGTCCGTGTGTGTGGAAACACGTAGGCCGCAGAGCCCGTTTCGTGCCAAGTACAAGGCTGGGGATTCAATAGATGGCCGGACAGTAGAGAATGTTGTATAGATTGTTACGGTGGGCATGATCTATGGGGGCGCCATGACCCGGCCGACCCCAGAGCCTCCTCCAGGTATCGAAGTGCCTGCGACAGCTCTCTTGTTCCATCCGTCGTTCCTCCTGGAACGAGAATCTCGCTTGAATACACGGTGCGTGACCTCCTGTACCCTCTGTCTGCATGCTCTAGAGTTAATTGCATACTTGGAGGAGAACCGTAGGTTTCCGCCCCCACAGTGTAATTCAAAGTCCTGATCAAACGGAACCGTTACTCATTTGCCGCGATGTTTGAGACGTCCAACCCCACCACCCTCGCGTAATGACAGAACCCGGGTGTTATTTGGAGGGAATTGTTTCAATATCATTATCCAAACAGAAAAGCATCTCCCCTCATTCGATGAGAAATTTAGTTTCAATTAATTTGACGGGTTTGTCTTTGACTCGCGCCGCGCGCGGTTCGTTAGAACGGCGAATACCCTACTTCGAACTTCAGACCAAGAAAATCCAATCCGAGTCGAAGATAATATAAAGTTAAGCCAGTCGCACTATACCGAAAATCACCGGAGACCAATCCGGATATTCCCGATTATAAGGGAAATTGTTGGGAGTGATTATACGATGGTAATAGTATAACCTTCATCGTCAAGGAATTTCAGTTAAGTAGTCTGCATTCATTTCATTAATTTTCAGACCTGCGCAGAATTTAACATTTCGTAATTGATCCTTGCAACGATCGAGAAGTGTCTATTGAAAATTATAAGTAGCGAATTAACGTAGTTGTATCGAAGCAAGTAGTACGAGTCAACGAGCAGTCAGAAGACAAGGTAGACAATTTAATAACCAGAAATAGCACAACTTAATTTACGAGAGATCTAATTCAAGAAAATATTTTCAACCATTCCGATAGAGTATAAGAATTAATTCTGAACTGCGAGGGACCGAGTCAGGGGTGGAGGATGAAACGTTGCCGTCGATCCAGCGAAATCGAAGCGATCGCTTTCAGGTTCACCGCGTTATTATTTAATCAGACCAAGTGTGCAAGTAACTCGGCGCGCTTCTAGCCCGGGCTGCTCGATAGCGTTCAGCACGAAGAGGATCGCGCCGACGATCGATACAATTACTGGCCCCGGGGTGGGTAGAGTAAGCAGCAGATCCCGCTGTTATGCGATTCTCCGTGATCATTCTCCACTTACCAATGCGTGCTCCCGTTTCCGTCGCATTTGCTCGACGAGCTCGGTGATGTACTCGCGATTCCCGACCCCCAGCCGCCGTAATCTGCCGACAAAAGCGGCGTGAATGGACCTCTGTGTGTCTAACAGGATCCGAGGACAATTTCCCGCGACCTTACTTAAACATAGAGCTGTTACATCGATCACCGTACCGTCCATAAGTATCCAGACAGCCATTTATTCATCCTAATCACATTATCAATGTGTTTAAGATAGCCCATAAAAAACTGTGACTTTAAAAACGACTTTTTGGCTGTTATATTCCTTTAGAATCATACATTTAGTAATTGCAACATATTTAATTTCATTATTTGATTTATGAAGGAATTGCTAATATCTGCATACTTATGAACAGCAGGGTAAATAAATATTGTCTTGGTTAGATTTTCTAGATACTTTAGATATGCAAAATTAATAATTTTACCCGTAAGCCATAAAATTACAGTATTGCAAGTAGTGCAAGTCAATGAAAAGTCTGACTTAGTAACAGAATAATGAATCTCTATCAAAGCAAGTAGAACAAGTCAGCAAACAGTCAGACAAATTAAAGAATTAAATGTTTTACAGATTAAAGCGATCAGTGAATATCTAGAGAAATGTTAGGCAAACTAAAAATAAAATAATGACAGATTTCTACGAATCTAACCAGAGTAGGTCAAAGAGTGATCAGACAACGAGGTAAATAAGCGAACCTTTCACTGATTGCAACGATCAATGAATGCCTCAAATAAAATGTCAGGGTAAATGGGGAACATAAATTGTGAATGAAAGAATGATGTGATACAAGTAGTATAGGTCGATGAATAGTCAGACAACATGGTACATAGTTACACTTTCCATTGATTGAAACGATCAATGGCAGTCTAAACAAATTTTTTGATAAATCTAGGGCGTAAATTATGAAAAAATCACGTGATCAAGTGGTAGAAATCGGCGAATCGTCAGACACCTATCCACTACTGTATAAGTTGAAATTAAAATTTTTGCTACGTGGTTTCTGCGGGAAGTTGCCGTCAATGGACGATAGGGAACCGAAACTGGAATGAAGAAGGTGTAGATTAGTAGTGATCGAACCGCAGGATGTCCCAGCCCCGAGAAAACGAAATAATTCGACCAGCAATTTGATCGTAACGACGATGGTGCGGTTCGGATTAAACCACCGATTCTCCGGTTCAAAGGAGCGGGGACGTGCGTGCCAGGGCTTTTTCCCAGACATTCAGCCAGACATCGTCGAATGCCTGATCAAAAACGGCTGAAATTGCAGTCTGTAATTGCTCCGCGTTCGCGCTGGAAACGCCCGGGCGAAATTGCGGCTCGCTGCGCGCGTGAAGCTTTCATCCAGCCGCGAACACAAAGGCTACACCCCCGCCCCCCGGGTATAAATATTCGAACAATAACTTGTAATTTCGCGAGTCTGGCAAAATGGCCCCGACACTCATTACGATACGTATGAAAACTTACGATAACAGCTGCGCCGTCGCGGAATTGCGCCGCTTTAACCCCTCCGCAGCTCCGATTTGTTAAAAGGGAATCGACAAAAAAAAAATATTAACTTATATTGTATGCTTTTTACATTCTCGCTTACCTCGGCAAACATACGCGGCAGATTGAGGGTCGCATTTGGCAAAAATTCGTCGATGTTCTGGTTAGGTCTGGGATAATTTTCAGGTACCGACCTTTTATTAGGTCTGAATTAACCCTTTGCACTCGGAACTATTTTAACTCGAAAACCATATATTTCTACCTACCTAGATCATTTTTTGTTCATTTTATGCTTACGAAACTGATGTGAAAAATATTTTGATATAGTAATTTTTAGTGGCGCCTCAGAGTCGCCACTCGAGTCCTAAGGGTTAAACTTGAATTAGGTCAGCTTAGCTCCGAGCAAAATTTGGTAAAGTTAAATTAGGTTGGAGTTGAATAAGGTCCTATCTTATACTAGGTTTGGTCCACGTTTCAAGTGGGTTTGAGGTAGGTTGAACATGGTTTGATCTATGTAGTCAGATGAGTTCTGAACCTGATGTGGACCTGATGAGGTTTGTTAACGTTTGTACGAGGTTGTGCGAGGTTTTCTCAATTTTCAACTATTTCTCAGCTATATGTTCTTATTTAGACTTAGGCTCCTATCTATGATATTCTAGTCTTAGATTAGATCTTAAACAGTTCCTCGAGAGTCCAAGCTGTACCTGAATTAGATCCAAACCAATTCTCCCTGCAGCTTATTTAGATCTGGTTCGATCCACGTATCGGATCTCACGTAGAGAGCAAACAGAGGGTCTATAATCCTCGGGTCGGTTTTTCCTTCGGGGGCGTTAATCAAGGAAACGCGGCGGCGTGCGATGTAATTTTTCTTTAACAAGGAACCGACGTGGTTTTTCCATCTGGCCAATAAACTTGCCGCGAACTATAAAACTTTTATTGGCTCATCGCGTTCGAAAAGTTGCCCTGGCATCGCAATGAAACGCGAGTGCGAGCGAGCGCGTTGAAGGGTATCCAAGGCGGCGGAAAACACCGCCGTCTGGGAAACAGGGACGATACCTTTTACGATGGGAATACATGTGGGGGGAAACACATTCGCGGGTACTTGTTGCCACGCTTCCATCGAAGCGGACTAACTTCCGCCGCGGGGGCGAACTTCTATCGCCCGGGGAGAATTATTGCTCGGTTGTTTCTCACCATCGCGCTCACATTTTTATGTGAGTATTATCCGCGTGCGCTCCCCGCGCGCCACGCTTGTGCAAACCTTTCACCGATGTTTCCTCACGGATAACTGAATAAACGGGGTCAACTTGAACTCGCCGGAAAGGATACGCGTATAAACCGCGGTTCGACAAAACGGTAAACGCTGCTACGGCGTACATGAAAAATACTCATCTTCGGTGTTATCACTGTTTTGTTCTACGCCCTCGCAATTCTACCGAGCTCGGGATACCGTCCATCAGGATACCGAAAGTTGAATTCATGGCAATTTTATCCTCTATTTTGAGAATATTCTACTGACTACACAGTGCTGACAATTTTAAAAATCATAGCACCACTTTATCCACAAATCACGACTCGATAACCACCCCTAAAAGATCCAATCCTTCTACGCTTAAAGAGTGATACAAAATTTTACAAAAAATACACAAAATAACGTTAGTCTATAACTATCATTTGCTTTTCGATTGATTCAAATATCTTGTATAGTTTCTAATAAAATGACAAATATAGTTAAATAGGAGGTTTCACCCTCATATCTACCTGAAAACAAGAAGAAAAGACAGCATCTTTTTCGGAATGATGTTTTAGGAAAACCAACGCTACTCTGTAAACACAGGCGCTTAAAATGCCGCCAGAAGTTCGCAGAATCGTCCGAAATTAGAATTTCAAATGTCCCCGGGATAATAAATTCGACCACTCTGCACATCTTCCCGAAATTTACCCCTAAAGTCAGAAGAAACGGCGTTAAAAGGGCGGATTAACCGCGAACGCAACCAAACGCATGAAATAATGGCCGCATGAATCGTAGCTTTCCAAGAGAAATGCGATTCCTTTCTTGGACGACAATAGAATATTTTCGAGTTGAACCGGCCCGAAGTTTACTCCCGCGCGGCCCTCTGAAAGGAGTAGCTTTTAAAGGGTGAAATTACAAAAATCTGCATGGATTATGAGGGGATTAGGTTACGCTAGAGAGAAATAATTCCCTGGGGAACGGGCGACGTGCACGCTCTCGAAGAGTTAAGCCAGCCCGAAAACAGGTAAGAAAGGATAAGCAGATCGCTGCCTTGGGGACACGTACGCCGGACAGTCTCCTCGGGGTGTTTACCCCTTAATAAGAGCGCTTAAACGGCGCTTTATGCAGAGAGAATGCCCCGGGACATTGGCGAGAATGTGATTTCGTTGCTTTGTGACGGAAATGGATTACAGGATCGAGCAAGAAGCGAAGACGATTTAATAAAATTTTCAACGATTCGGAATTAATTGCATTCCCGACCGCGTTCGGGATTTATCAAACGTGATTGAATACGAATTTTTACACTAAAAGGACCCGGCGCAAGAAATATCCGATATGTACGGCAATATTGAATTTCTTGAGACTAAAATGTGTGCTTCAATAAATTTATAGTAACGAAATGATGGAATTGTCTGATTGCAGGTAGAACAGGTCAGGGAACAGTCAGGCAAAAAGGTAAATAATAAATATCTCATTGCTTTGAACGATCCAGGAATGTCTAAAAAAATTCATGAATACAAGTAGCATAGATCGATGAATAGTCAGACAACATGACAATTCTAGGAATACAAGTAGTATAGAACAGTGAATAATCAGACCACAAGGAAAAATCTTTAATTTTTGTTATTAGGAACGAGTAATGAATGTCTAACAAAATCTCTGATAACCAAAGTAAATCGTAAATAATGGTCGATTTAAATGAACGTAAATAGAATAGGTCAACGAATGGTCATAATGTCGTATGAATATTAAACATGGATATCTCGAAAGTCTTCCTCTCTCGAACGACCGGGAAGAAATTAGAGAGAAAAAATGTGAAACAGTCTGCACCGAGCCGAAGTTCACGCCGCGAGGATTTGCGAGGGATTCAGGGCGAGATCGTTCAAAAGGGCTCCGGATATTCTGCCGTGGGATCGAGTTTTCTTCAGCTCGGGGCTAAACAAAGCGAGAAGTCGCTGGAAATAAGACCGCTACATTGTCGTCACCAGGGTCTATTCTTTTCTCGAGGAACGTTCTCCAAAGAAAGTGTTCCTTCATTACAACGGGACGAGGCGGGAATTGGAGCGAGTGTCCGCGAGTCTCGTCTCGTGTGTCGTCTCGCGAACGCGAGATGTTCGGGAATTAAAAGATTAGTCGGAATAAAGGAAACTGTAGACCTGGAACAGGAAAAATGTCCTGGAGCAATTATTCGCGAAGGGACACTGAAATAATATCCGCCGATTTTAACGGTAGAACTGTAGAGCACCAAAAATAAAGCTTCTAAAATATTTTGCAAAAGGTAATTGACGTTAATTTCCTTTTCAATATGAACGCTGAGGAATCAACTGATTCGATCATTTCTATAAATTCAGTAATGCTGAGACGAACACTTTGGTATTGATTATTTCGACTCATCTGACAGATCTATTAATAATACTAGGTTCACAGCGAGGTGAAAATGACTATTTTAAATTACTTTATAAAAATAATAAGGACGTGTTTATCCAAATTTTTAGCCACTCTTGTAATAATATATACCCAACGAAATTTCTTGAATAATTCCTCATGGATGCATATTTACGAGCTAAATAATCGTAAATTAAAAATATTACGAACCCAGTGTCGACTAGATTGGAAATTAGTGTTTTTTGTTAAAAAAAAGGGGGGTCACGCGGCTTCGCGAGGCTCATTGCGGGCAAATCAATCTACCCGTGTCTGATTATTGATCGACCCGTTCCACTCGCGCATCGATTCGGCTTCGAAACAAGTTCGGGCCGCTTGTATCGCGTTTCCGGCAGCGATGTCATCGTCATTAGCATATTAACTAATCGTTTTGTCATTTCGTTGCGCTTAAAGTCGCGCGAGTGCGAGCGAGCTGGCGCGAGAGCATCGCGATGATATTGGCCCCACTGTCGTGCCGGTTACAGTGGCCGAACACCAGCAAACTGATGCATAATGAGACACTTTGATAGCGTTTAATGGAATTCTGTATGAAGCGGCCGTCGCGGATGTTACGTTGTTTATAATATGCTCGGACGGCCGTGGAACGCGCGGCAATTAATCATCCTCGATTATCGAATGGCCCGCGAGAGGAAAAGCCAAGACATCGATCCCGCTAACGAGAAAATTCGTTTCATCTGAGCGATGTTCATCAGCTTTCACGAGTACATTATAAATCGTCATATTTAACACATTTAAAATTGTGGGACGAACTATTTTAATTCATCGGTAGACTGTGGATTTTATGCATTTATGACAAAAATGAGTACTAAAGTAAGTTATAAAATCATTTACGAACACCGATGTATTATTTCCAAGTTATAAAAATGGCTAAAGTAAGAATTAAATGTCTTTCCCGTCTCCTGCAATTTTTATTTAGCACAAAGATCCGCGCCAGAGAATTAGTTGCTCGATACCGACTACGATTTTGTCCCGCTATTGAATTAATAAACAACGATTGTCGTAAAGTGAATGCCAATGGATATTAATTTATCACTACTGAAATGAACTGTAGAGCGAGGTAAAAACTTCATTATCCAGTAGTTAGCAACTGTGATTAACAACGCTGATGACTTCTATGGACGAAATAGTGAAACATGACAAATTTATGCAACATTTAACGTGTTGAGAATATACGGGATGAGCCACCTAACAATTTTATGAGTAGTTTGCACGTCCAACAGAACAGCCGAAAATTAATGTTCCTTCGGAGAAATAATTTTGTGTCGCTGGATCGCTGAACAATCGCAGAGCGCGGTGTGCGCTGAATAGTTCGAGGATCGTTTTGTGATTTCACGATTCCAAAAACAGCGGGGAACAAGGATGCGATCCTAAGCGGAATCCGCCGCAAAACGTTGAGCTTTCCTTTGAAGTGCGGCGAGTCCAAAGGAAAAATACTGAGCGAGCTTAGTACGAATTCCTCCTCTCTCTCTCTCTCTCCCTCTCTCTCTCTCTCTCACTGTTTCTCCGTCAGTCTTTTTTTCGCGAGCCTCGGACCAACGCCGGAGGAAGAAAAGCAATCTTTCAAAGTGGGCGGAGAAAGTAAAAGGAAAGTGAGCGGCACGAGAGACAACACTCGACGAGGCAACCGTCTCGAACGATTTTTCAGCGTGTAATTACCCGAACGCCTTCGAAGCGGAGATGCTACGAGGAAAACCGTGTTGACGAGTACACAGACCGACAGACTGTAACGTTGACAAACATTCGAGGGGAAAGGGGGCACGGCGGCTGCGAAGAGGGTTGCGCGCCTGGCGCAAAGTTGTCGGGGTCGTGGGAGATCAGGTCAATGGGCTGATTATCTGTAACGTTGTTACGCCGTTATAGCGTCGTGCCCCCTTCAACCCCTTGCATCCCCCTGTCGGCCATCTACCACTAGCGCCGTGACAACGCGGACCAGCACCCCCTTCTATTGTAGGCGCACGGTTCGTTGCGTTTTCATATTGTTATGAGCCCATTTCCCGGCTGAAGGATACCCTGGAAATTACCTGGAAGCCGCTCGAATTCTTTCCTACAAAAGGGAGCTACTGAACATCCTGGTGAACGTTAATTATTCTCCATGAAATTTCTTCCAATTATTTCTCTCAGTTCGAATTGCTTGTCACCTGTCAAGCACAAAATAAGATAACAATTCCTTACTGGAAAACGGATCGATCCGGAAGTACAGTTGCACGGAAACCAGGAAAATGCTTCGTTCTACCTTCGGCGTTCTGGCCGTCGGTAAAGACTGCGGTGTCTTGGTAGTTCTCATAAAAAATCCAACTCACGAATTGCGCGGGGAACTCGAAGCCGGTGTAATCTAACGCCAAACATTTCCGAAATTCCAGGAGCCGTGGTCGCGGTTACGTATGCGTGCAACATGTCGAGAGGCTTGTGAAATGATCGGTAGAGAGAAATAGAGAAAGAGGAAGAGAAGGAGAGAAGGCGAGAGAGAGAGAGAGAGAGAGAGAGAGAGAAAGGGCAGAGGCGAAAGAACGACAGGCGAGAGACGAGTGAAAACAAAGACCGGAGAGAGGAATTGAAATTTCATTTCACATGCGATACGTACGGCTCTATCGTGTATCCAGGCCGCGTAGCGTCGGTCGCGACGTAACGAGTGCTTTGTGGCTGCGAGTAATAACGCCTGCTGGTCAAAAGCGGCACCAATTCCACGCCCCCAGTCAGCTCGTACACCTGCACATCCTCGTTGTACCGGTGGTGATGCCGCGGGTACTCCACCGGCGGCATAACCGGCCCGACACCTGCGAAACGAATTAATCTGTTAACCGAGCACACCGCGACAACCTTGCGACAATCAACGTGCCGCTCCCTGAACACAGCAGCCGCACGGATGTTGAAACTTTCAGGTGCGAGAGACTCGGCCTTGCGGACAAATTATAGCAATCCTTCGCTGGCACGATGTTTACTCCATCAGCAGTACCCATCCATTCAGCCGGGGAACCGTTAACCTTTAAACCAGTGATCACGAGCTAACTCCTCCGTTGTTCACTGCCCACACCCATCCTTTAGACTTGTCTTCTTCTTATCAGTAATTCAACGAACGATTCCTTCATTTTATTCGAAAGCATTTACAGTCCAGAATCCATAAGCGACTTTTGAGAGGATAATTTTGATGTGTTAATTTTGTTCTGAGAAATGTGACGAAGATGCTGGACAATCCCAGTCAAGCTTTCTAAGCTTTCCTAAAAATTATATTACTCATCAAACAAGTAGTAAATATCAATCATTTTTCATGGTGTGCGAGTGTTTTATTAATCATACAGGTAGCAAGGATCAATCGTTTTTCAGATAAGTGGTACGGGTATGGAAGTGATCGGACAAGTGGTAAAGATCAGCCACTTTTCAAACAAGTAGTACGAGCAAGTTGTTTGTCAGACAGGTAGTACGAGCCCCAGTAATTTATCCGACAAGTAGCACGGGTCCGTTGTTTGTCAGACAAGTAGTACAAGTCTTTCGTTTCTCAGACAATGAATGACTTTGCCTTCAGTCCCGAAACATCTGCTACAAAGATAACCGCAAAATGAGGCTGACATCATCTTGAACATCCAGGATCTTCAAGAGTCCGAGAGGCATTAGCGAAACAATTTCAAAATTCACCTTATCCATTTTTCCTGCTGACCAGCCAAGGATTGATGCTGATTCTAATTAATTAGGATGAATTTTTCTAAGCACCTGAAAGCTCCAGCAGGCCAGTGACCACGAAAGACTCAGATCATCTGAGTGAGGATCTGCGAGCATCTATCGCGAGTTTACCTGATGCCGCTTTGTCGTCGAAGAACCTGTTCATATCCGTGACGTCGATAGGATTAATATGCTTCCGATGCAGCCTCTCGATCGTTGCATCACTCGTCCATCCCTGTAACAGTGTACAATGTAACCGGACGCAACTGGTGGGAGAGGCGCGTAGTATGCTGGCTCGATTAGGCCGAGCGGAAGCTGTTAATAGAGCCGTTCCTTGGATTCGTGCTTCGTGATGACAGTGTCTTTCATATATGCACTATAATATCAACAACTGCTGCACATCGACTCGTTGAATAAACTGTATGTGTGCGATAATCGATCGCCAGCGACGAGTTGATTTGAATGGCCCAGCTGGCAAATTGAGAAGTCCTCCTTTGTTTAAGTAACGAGCAGAAGCAATGACAAACAAACATTGCTACATGTCGTTATTCGGAATATTATTTACATTATGAATTGTCTTCATATCGAATAGATTACAATACAATAAATTACAAATATACAGTTGTGAAGGCAATTATGGACAATTATCGTGAAGGAAGGCACCGATCGGTAACAGTCGTCGTCAGAGACATATTGTAATTTGTGCAATATGATCAAATTCTTCATGATGGTATAAATAATTGTCCCCAATTGCCATTGCAGAATCGAAACGTTCTAGGTCGGAAGAAATGTTTGGTGTTTGAGTTAAAGTATAGTTCCGAGTGCAAATGGAGCACCACAAGATAGCAGTTTCCGCGGTGCCTTCTGATCTCTGACAAAGCAAGCGGCAATGTTTGTAAAACTAACAACTGTATTAATCACTGACGACCAGATTATCGAAAGCTAATGAAGGATGCTACGGATCTATTGGAAATTGGACCCCCTATTAACCCGGACCAGTTAAATAGACAATACAGGCGTTGCGGCAAATCGGTAACGAGCAACCCATCGAAGACCAGGGCATTTATTACCGAGGACTCTAACGGAACCATGATGAGGCCACCGGCGGCCGATGAGTTGCGGCTCTGATCTCGACGAGGGCAGCTCAGTGTCACCCACGGGGCGTGATGAAACTGAAATTAGAGTTATATCTTGATCAGCAGTTACCGAGACCCTGCCGAAACTATCGTACGGTTCCATCAGTCTCGGGGTAATCTCCGGCAACGGTGAGAACGATCGAGATCCTCGAGAGCAACTCGGAGCTCGTCTGCCAGCCGAGCCGATGAAGATAACCGAACTGGAGGATAGATCGACGAAAGACTGCTATCTGTAGAGTGGGAGGGGAGGGGGGAGGGAGAGCAGAGGACAGTATACCAGGGGGCACCGTGGAAGAATTTATCAGCGGTTAATCAGTAATCACTTAGGTAGTCTGGACTCGAGTTAACACCCCGGCTGGGTTCATTCATCAACGTCGTTCTAGTTAGCTGGTTAGCCGGGTCCGGGGGGGCTTGCGGCTTATTATGAAGAAAAACAAGAAAACCATCCATAAATCCATCCGCCATAAATTCGTGTCTCGTATCGCTGTCAGTGAGAGAGAGAGAAAGGGCGAGGAGAGAGGACAACAACGATAACGAGGTGAGACGAAGCAGGATGCCCGAGCACCGAAAAGTCTGAAGAAGACCAATGTCTGGAGTACTCGCTAGCGGCCGTTACCGAGCAGCAAACTTCCCTGAAGTGGAACGCGGTAATAAATTTCAGTTTAAACTTTCCGGCCGCGGCTGCCGGCCGGGGAAGATCGTTCAATTACGCAGTAACGCGGCACGATTACGCGCTCGCCAGTCGAGGATGCTGCATCGGTTAATTAAAAATTAAGAATCGGCCGAGATCGTTCGAAGCCGGGGCGGCCGGAGCAAGGAGAAAACCCCCGAGGATCTCGCAGGTGACTGGCAACAAGAGATGATAACCCCCGTGACCCAGTTCGACTTTAATCAGAGCAACACAAAACACGAAACTCGATCGTGCTTTTCTTTGTACCCGGGGGGTGAAAATTAATTATCTGAAGATTTATTTAAATGAAATTAACGTTGGCCCTCTCGCGCTTTATATTCCGTACTCCGTTTGTCCCCTAGTATAAAGCTCAAAAAATATACAGGTCTTATGTTTATCAATTTTGTTCTCGTTAAGCGTTTGCAAGCTCAAGTTTCAGGATAGCTTTCACCCTCTGAATATAAACGATGAACGGCGTTTTATAAAAATTAGAGGAGGTCGATTCAACGATTGTCGTTCGCCTATCGATTGTTTTCTTAATTTTTTAAAGTCCAACAACGTCGTTAGGAGCATCGACTTCTACCTCTACTTTGACTTTCAAATTTTCACGTTTCGAGGCAAGGCTCCTTTTTAACCAACCAGGGAATAATTATTTTTAAGGATCTTTACGGTGAAGCTATTGTAGATTCTGTTTCAACTGGTCCGACTATCAACGCAGAAAAAATAAACGATTAAACAATTACATCTGGAACGAAATATCCCCAACAGGGAGTTCTATTTAAAGGGTTTAAGCTAATCAATATCCCAAAGTGATCACTTCAGTTTCCCTTTGACATTTGTTGAAAAGTCGTTTCAGGTGCGAAAATAAAGATCAGATGCTCGAGTCCTTTTCGCAGCTTCAACGTTATTTACCATCGCCCCCCGACAATCTCCGACTTGATGGAAAAACCTGCAGCCGTCTGTCTGTCGACACGGTCCGCGTCGCTGCGTTCGTTTCTACGATTAGCACTTTGAAGCAAGAAACGCCGACAGAGAGTCCTGATTAAATTTCATTCCTGAACGTTCTCGCCCCTGCCTTAATGGGCCGTGCGCTGAACATTAAATAAATGTTGCTCGTAACTCTACTTGAGAACACCAAGTCGTTGCACTTGAGTCTACAAACTCCTTTTGAAGCTAACCACATGAAATAGACATACGGCGGAAGACCTCTGCGAGAACCTTACACTGAATTCATGGACACAATTCCTTATCACTAGACGGCGGATCTTCTAACAAAACGGTAAAAGATTAAAAAGATGTAAAAACATTGTTATGTTTTCAATGTAAAAAAAAGCTATTAAGAGATGAAATAAATTTTTATTTAACCCTTGCTTCTCCCAATCGATGCAGAACATTTTCATTTTGCATAAAAGTCCACAGTCTACCTTATAAATTATTGACTATGTCCTTGAATACACAAGCCCATACTTGGAGTCCAATATATATTATTATATAAGAATCACTGCTCGTTGAATAATTTTTTCTGAAGTTCTACGAAGTGACATGAGTCGGCCACAGGTCAGACAAGTATTGTGTGCCATTACCTAATCTCCCCCAAGTACTAAGCCTCTGTCCCAGATTCCTGGGAATAAACTAACGTGTTTGAACATTCCTGAAGCATACAACGCAAAGACAGTGCTAAAGGGACAGTTGACATGATTGACATAATTGAGAACTTCCATGGAAGTCTGGGCATGATTCCAAAGAAGTGACGCAGCCTCTCAATGAACCATGATGATTCTCATGAGTCCCAAGAGTTGCCTAGGATTGTTTAAGCATGATCGGCGCAAACATACTCTAGATGCCAGGCAGACTAAACTGAACGAGCGAAGGACGCCAAGGCAGCAAGCTGGATCGTTCCACGATGATCGTACTTAACGCATCAGATAGTATGCGTACCAAAGACTCGAGGAATCGCACCCCCAGCAACTTCGGATCCCTCCAAGGAACTCCACCAGGACCGGGACGACCCCAGGGCCAGAGGGGCGCCAGCTAAGCACAGGGCGTCGTAGCATATTAAACAGTTTCTCCAAGGTTCGTTTGCTACTTCCGCGAAGCGACTGGGTGCTCAATATGCTGATGTGCGCTGTGTATACTAACACGCGGAGCACGCTCTCGAAAATAACCGGGGATGCGCCGATAAATATGTGATCTAGCTGACACAGTCTCTATTTCTATTTCTAGAACTTTGGGGATCGATAGATGAAAGGACGGCGGCATGAACGAGGCGATTTTGTTGTTAACTAACTCATGAATGACGAAGCTTCGAGCACATTTAACTCTCAATGAGGCAATCTTGTTTTCACGTCGCTGGTCGTGACATAGCTAGACCTGTACCACTTGTTTGATCAATGGTAAACTCGTACTACCTGTCTGCGAATTTTTGCATATTAATGGCATTTGTCATGAGACCATTTTGTTGTTGCTTAGCTCGCGTTATAATATCCTGTAACATAATTTACCCTGTCATGAATACACTTGTACTACTTGTTTGATCAATGGTTGACTCGTACTGCTTGTCTCATCATCGAAACGACTTTGTAGCGATTAACTTATCATTCAAAGTTTAATAAAACGGTGAAAAAAAAATCGTAAATCAATTTTTCAGAGACCGTTGCAAAGGGGACATTCAAATCTTCAAAACCTAGTTGACTTTATTCCAGAAAAAAATTTTTTAACGCCGGTAGAATTGTTTGAATTTGAAGAATTTTTAATTTCGCTTCTGTTGCCTCATAGATGGACTTGTACTACTTATTTCGTCGATGGTCAGACTCGTATCACTTGTCTGATCATTAATGAGGCTTCCACGCTTCTAGCTGAGTGGTCAGTTAGATTTAGTCGAATGAACGGATACTGGAAAGGGGTTTCTAGTTGAATTTTATTTTGCAACGATACAAGTACGTTACTTTAACGCACCGTTCTCCCTGTTTGAAGGAGAAATCGACTTTCCCGCTACGAATAGCTCGAAACTGTACGTGATCGGTGAGCGATACGTCCGCGGCCCGACCGGAAACAAGCCGAACACCCGACCATGTCGACGGTCCCACCCACTCTCGCTTTATCGACGTTATTGCCAGCAGAAAGATGTTTCGCGTTTCCCCTACAGCGAAAGTCCATTACGAAATGTCTCTTATACGCGGCAACGCGACGGCGAAAGTCGGTTCATTTCGGGCCATTCATAACGCAACTTTATCGTCGCGTTGACGAGCGGCCGACTAGGGGATCGATTAACTTTCCGACGAGAACGGATTTCTCGATCGCCCGGACATGTGTTTCAAAGAGTCGCTTTAGACAGCGAAATTCGCATCGGTGGTGTCACCAATGTCCAAATTAAATTTACTTGCATTAAAGTCTACAATTTTGTCTGTTCTCTTTGCTTTACTCGAAATTATTACTGGAAATCCTGTCTGATTTATTAGGACTCTTCATGAATTGAGTATGTTTATTGAAATGTTTGCTACCGTCGTAAAAATGTAGACCCTACCATTTGTAGCACCATTTTAAAATTTTCATGCATCAATTAGTACAATCTGTAGTAAACTCAAGTAAAATGCATTACAAAAGTGTGTAAAAATCAAATGTGACACAAGACGAGCAACCAGAGGGCGCATACACATGAAAGAATAAAAATAATCGTTACAGTGTAAGCTCAAGGATTCAGTACGCCCAGCATCGCCTTATTAAAACGTAGAAGCGATCGGATAAAAATTCGCTATCGGTTAAACGGTCATCGAACGTTACCGAAAGTAAAGATTTCTGCTCTATCGCAGTTCTCGAAAGAAATCCCTGACACGGCCATCAAACGCGAAACTTACGGCAGGATCGGCCGTCGAGTAAGTCGCGATAAAAGATCGGCAGATTCGCGAAACTTTCCCGAGACGGCGCGGCGGGGTAAGTAATCGATGCGAGTCCCGAGTCCGACGAAACAGATAAAGTTTCAATTAGAAAAGAAGTCTCCGGCGAGTAGATCCGGTCGGAATTGATTGGGCGGACCACTGGGAACGCCTAATCGAGAACTTACGCAACTTGGACGTCAAAATTAGCCAGTCGAATTACCGGCCGATTAAAGGATTATCATCGGAAGAATCACTTTGGAAGTTCGTTAACGGGCCTGGACACGGAATATCGACGCGTAAAGATCGATCCCCCGCGGTTAATACATATTCCATGAACGAGGAAAAGTTTCGTGTCGACCGGCCACGGTCGAGATGTTAATGAGAGTCGAGGTGACGACGATATCGTCGAATTTTATCGGCGAGGTAACCGGTAACGATTCCCCACGAGCTACTCGAACACCCTACGCCCTCTTTTGTCGCGATAAGCCCTGGATGCGTCGTCTTTGCCGTGTCACACACAAAATCCTATCGGCGCGTCATCTTCCCGGCTTGCTACATTTACACTCCTCTCCCCCCGCGAACTATCTCGTGGTAAGCTACAAAAGTATGAGACTAAGTGTCCCCCGTTATCGGGGGGACATGAACGAGATATCCGGCAAAAGATTAATGAAACTCCACCGCCTCCAGAATGGAGCAATGATTCGGTTAACCACTGAGCTGCGACGTCGTAAAACGATACGACATTGTTTTGTCAGCGGTTAAAGTTACAGCCAAGCAAGATTTTATGGATTTATTGCAGAAATAAATTCGTACGATTTAGAACTCCCCTCCTCAGAAAAATTAAAGGATCACCTCTAAGAACCCGAGAAATTGGGTCAACTTCAAATGATCATAACTCCGGCAAAAATTGTTGCATCGATATGGTTGAACAATCATTTTAAAGCTTAAAGTCTCTACTTTAAGATCCTTTTTCAAATGTTCAGCTACCTTGCTTTTTAACAAAGTTATAGCGTTATAATGAAGATATTGACAATTACAAAAAATTTTGACAACTTCCAGATAACATACGGGGAGAGATAATTTTTTTTTGTTAAATCGCGTTAGCATCATTTGAAAGCGCATGCTTTCCTGTGCAAGAAACCTGGTTGTCGAACATGGTGCGACATTTTTGTCCGAGTTATGCAACATTGAAGCAAAAAGGGTCTTTTTGACTATATTAACGAAGACAGGAAATGAATGTCAATATAATTCCTGTCTCTGGCAACTAATAAAGACGATTTTTATCGTGCATAAAAATCCGCAGTCTAATCATTAGACTTGCATTTCTTCTAAAACGAACCTCGTCTTGACTGGTACGTAATGTCCAATTATTTTTAGGTCTTCTCTTTTCGGGTGAAAATTCTTCATCAACTTTTTACAGGATAATAAAGTCTGTTGATAGGGATGATTATTATTGGATTCGTAGAATCACGACAAGGGATTCTCCAGCGAATCTTCGTCACGCGAGGTCTGTCGAGGTTAAGCCCGACGGAAGAGACTTGCGGGCAAAAGTTTTGCGAGTCGGTTACACAGGGAAAATATCGGGACAGATACCGTGTGAATTAGGAATGAGATATCGGCTCGTCCCCCGTGAGTAATGCCGCTTTCCAAGTTGATTCCGAGCGTAAAAGGATCGATGCCCGGCGAATTGCGATTCATGGAATCTTTTTAGAAGGAAGTTTCTTACGAGATCCAGCAAATCGATTTTACAACCATGGCCGGAAGTGCACGCGGTGAATACAAAGCATAAAAACGGTATAAAACAGAACGCGATACACACTGGCATTCGATGATCAAATTGCAGCTTGCGCAAAAACAAAGCACTCGATAGGAGCCGAATTACGAAATATAAAATTGTATAAAAATATAATACCCTAGGAAATTTTATATGAAGATTTTCTGGGTCATGAAAAATTGGGGTATTCTTTCGACGCTTTTAAATTGAACTTTAAGCAAGCTTTCATTTTGCATAAAGATCCGCAGCCAAACTACGCAATCAGGAATCTAAAATGGACATTTTGATCGTTCCTCGATGAAAAATTTCAGAATGTCGTTACCGGCCAGGTCTGAATTCCAGCCCCTTTATGCCGGTATTAATTTGATCGACGCACGCACGGGGCACTCTACTTTTATCGTCACGGTGCTGTCTTAAAATAAACAAACACCGGCCACTTCGAGGACGCCGAGCGGAGATGGTAATATCGGACTCGAGGTGGCACACAATCTTTTTGAACTTTGAATTGCAAATGGTCTCCAGAAACTAGCTCTCGAACCCACCGATCCCCGAGCCAATATACCGAGGGCAAACGTTTGCACGGTTATTATCGGCCGATAGTTGGAGGCTTCTTTACGACGATAACAGTCCTCGTAACTGCCAGGATAACAAGACCCGGAACGACATCCTTCCCCGCGAATTACACGCCGGCCTAATTCCGCGAGCAGCCTTCGATCCCGTTACCTGCAATGCCTGACGGGTTCTATTTGTGCACACCGCTATCGCATAATATTATTCCGTCGGGTGCCCGCGGCCTGAATTTCAGGTGGTACCTATGTAGCCACCTGACTTTTCACGGGAAACTGTGTCAACGCCGGGGAGAAAACGTCACAGGAACAACACGTACCATTCTTTTCCTGTGTACGCACCTCTGGGGACCGCTGCCGCGACAGTAAAAAGGTCCACCGCTACCTTATTCCACTCGCTCGCCAATCACAGTCTTGCCTATACAATCACTGTCTTCTGATTACTCGATGCGAAAGATTGAGCTTCGTGTACTTGGAAGTCTTTCTTGATCGTAGCGTGGTAGAAATTGAAGCTTTTACTACGTTTACAGCATACATCTACTACTGGTCAGACACGTACCAACGCTTTACCAATATATAGATAAAGTAGTATACACCTGCTATAAGTCGTACAAGGAGTACAGGTCAGACAAACGGAACAAATCCAATTCGATCACTGTTCGTGCAAGTAGTATAGGTCTATCACTTGCCAACAAGTAGCATAGGCCTATCACTTATCAAACAAGTAGCGTGGGTCTACCACTTATCAAACAAGTAGTATAGGTTTATGAATCGCGAAACAAGTGATGTATTGTGAATTTATCATTAATATAAGTAAAGTATTAATAGTCTTGGTTGGGACTATTACCGTCCAGATACATAGTCCAGGTCTCCTTCACCTCGAGCCAGTAGTATAAATAACCCATTGACCAAACAAATAGAATAAATACAAATCGATCAGAGTTCGCGCAAATACCACGTGTCCATCACTCGTCAAACAAGTAGTACAGCTCGAGCACCGACGAGACAAGCAATTCAGGTGTCCCAAAGCTCTGTTACAAAACGAAAACACCGCACACTCGAAGATACGAGCGCAGCGCGTCCCGTTTCAGATCGGAAAACAGCCAGTGGCGGTTTTAACGAAAAGAAGACAAACACGTATTTCGAACGGGTAGCAAAATATTTGTGAATGTCAATGAATTCGAAACAAGGATCGCTGCACAGGGAAAGACAGCGTGCTATTTCCTTGTAATCTCGAATGCAACGTTTACTTGCGGCGAAGCTGCGAGGGTAGCATCGTCGATTCCCCCGTCTGCTCGTGCAATAATAAAGCGGGGTGGTAATTATTGATCGAGTTCATATTTAAAGGGGCGAGATTTGTTACGTGAGGATTGAAAATCTGTAATTCCCGGGACTCCAGATTTTTTGCACAGAGTCGAAGAATCGGCTCCGAACACCATCGTAACACCATTGATTCCCCGCAGCAAGCCGTTGTAAAAGCTTTTCACCGTGAAAATCCCTGGTGAATTGTATCCGCGGCGAGCCCGAACAGGTCGGAATCAATCGACGAGAACTTTTTCGGGAGAAATGAATTAGTTAGGCGTAACCGTGCGATTAATCGAAATATAGCGCGATCGACCCACCCCGGTGGATCAGACTCGCGTGTTTTCAATTTTACGCCCGCCACCCACCGCCCAATAATGAATGAATAACATCCAATTTGCGAAGGAATGCTCGTGCCTTTGTCGCGGGCTTTTTTCCCCCGGGCGCAACAGCGTAGGCTGGACTTTTAATAGGCCACGGAACGAGCTCAAAGCTCTTGTAAAAAATGAAAAAAAAAAAGAAGAGCCGAACACACTCGTCCGACGTTTCGCGCTCGACATGGAAAAATTCGATCGTTCGATCTCCGCGAGGCTATCAAACGAGCTTTTAATGGAGAGGAAAAACAGATGAAGCAGCAGCCGCCCAATCGCTCTTTTCAACGATACACGATGATAGAAAAAATAAGGATCGCGATGCGTGTCTCGATGACAGAACACCCGATGAAAAGAACGTTCCTTGGTGGCGAGGTGAGCACAGACTCTCGATACTCTTGAGCGAATAACGTTCGATATGATGGGAAACGGTCGACGACAATGGACGGGACTGGGGAATCGTGCGGCGCAACCTGAATGCTACCTGGGCACAACGGAACCGTTGTTGTTCAGTGCGAGCAGCTGCAAGTCTTTGGACACTTGTGGCGTGTGTGTGGATGCTCGTTCGCATTTTCAACGACTGTAAGAATGAAAAAATTTAATTTTCTCGCTGAAAGATAGAGCTTCAAGTATGAGGAAGTCGATAAAATGGGGCTCGGTACGTCAAAAAGTAATCTAGGTTCTTCTTTTAATTCGAATGCGTAAGATAAGTAGTACGGGTTTGTTACTAGTCAGACAAGTAGTGCGAATATATCGATGGTCAGACCATATTTAATTTTCATAAAATTGGACACAGAAATGGGAATTTGCATAAAGATCCGCAGTCTATTCATCAGACACGTATTAGTTGTCTAGCATTGATCAGAAAAGTAGTACAGACCTACAATTTCGATAAGTGGTATAAGTCAATCATTGACCAAGTAAATAGAGTAAATCCTCATTTAAGACTGCTCGTGCAAGTGGTATACGTCAGACACTAGTCTAACAAGTGGTTCAGGCTTATGGTTCTACAGACATCTGTTGTCTGCAGCCTATAACTGCATGAAGATCCAAAGCCTGCTAGTAATGAGCTCTCTATTAAATTCCTTTAAGTGTCCAAATACTTGTGAACGATGCTACAGATGTCGAAACATGAAGGACATGCAGAAGAAAATGGAGTGAACGATGTCTGAGAGGTACGAAGATTTGGTTCGAGCATACCGCGCTACGAAGCTGGTTGTCCAAGGATGCTGGGGGTTCTGAATATTGTATAAATTGCTTGAAACATTACCTGGCCGAAATTCTGACACTTCGCTGGCTCCAGGGGCTCCAGCGGAACGTTCTTCTTTCTTAGGGTTGCTGCGCAAGGCGCTCCACCTCCCGGCTTACCCCACGGCGAATAATTCTCCAAGATTTGCTGGAGCTGTAACAAAAAGAAAACAAAGAAAAGAAGGAGATCTCCGTGGCTGGTTTCACGTGCATAAGCTTGATTTTTTCGCTGAACCGAAAAATATTATGCTTGCCGTAGAATCCGAGGGGATCCGAACGAAATTAATTCCGGCGCGAAGATCCCGCTCGGAAACCGCACCGAACTAATTCATTCGGTTCGCGAAAAATACGTTATAAAAATGACGGAGATGGAAACCGGGTAAAAACGGTTATGGTTCCGCTACTGTTCACTGTGTCTGACACGGCACGGATTGATCCTACTGCGCCGCTTATCGAGACTCTATTGTCCGGTCAGTTTTCTAGAGAGAACCGGTCCAAGACTCGACCCTCCTTCACCGAGGTACAACGGGACGTTAACTGTCCGAGGGAAAATCCGACCGCCCCGTTTTTTCGCTCTTTAGAACTCGAAATTCGTTACGGGATTTCTCGGGAAAAAGCATTATAAAACCGCGTACGGAGATTCGTACTCCGGCGCAGAAACCTGAAACAATTGATGCGCTCTCTGTGACTTTTGTCGTGCGATTTTGCTCCTGAAAGGACTGAATTTCGACGGAATTGTTCATTGTGTGCTGGGAAATTCAGTTTTGCGGCCAATTACAATGCACGATTTCTAATCCCCTGTGGCACGACTTCGTTTTCGGTCTGGAGAAATGGAGGTGACGTCAAAAGTGTATGAAACCGGGCCAAAGGGTGGGTTTAATTTCGTTCGATATGGATACAAATGTTGTGTAGAATAATGACGAGAAAATATCCTTCAGGACCATTGAATTTTTGTCTATCTTCTAACATTTTTAAACCTGCGCCTCGTAGACTAGATAAAAGATTATAAAAGGATAAAGATTGTGATTAATCGCAGAATTAAACTTTGCATTTGCGATTCGGTTGAACGTAGCAGCCGACGCCATAAACAAATGTCCCGGTTAGGGCGAGGTGGCGAAGCAATAAATGATGCAAATAATTGTTGCGTGACTCGAAAGTTGCACGGCATTACGCCAGCTCGGAATTGATTGATACCATAGCACTATTCGAATGAAATTACCGAATGCCAGGCCGGCCGGAGCAACATCTGAAATTCATGGAGCGTGCGTGGGCTTCCGTGTTCCATTAGTTAAATGAATTTTTCTCAGGGCGGCGAAAAATCTGGCGCGTCGGTCATACGTTTCGCAATTACCGTGAACTCGTCGCCATAATCTGCGCGGCGAGTGCTCCTGTTTATTATTATGTAAAAGACAGCCGCGCCGCTGCGGAGGCTTTGCGGCATGCTAATGCTCAAGTATCCTTAATCCGGTGTCGGGAGGTCGGTGTGATAAGTAATTCGGATGCACTTTACGGCCCCGGAATATTTTAATCTTTTATTGCGTCCCGCGGAACGGCCGTACACGTATGAATATCCTACCAGAAACTGTTCTCCCCCGCGAGGGAAAAAAGGCGAAGATAATACCCCCTGGTCCGGTCGCTGCCGCGTAAAATGGATATTTATAACCTTTTCGAGGCGGCGGCGGCGGCGGCAACGGCGGCGGCGAGTATAAAGCGGCACGGCCGCGAGCGGAACGGAATTAAAAAATTTAACGACGCCCTGATTAAAAAGGAACCCGATCCGGGCGAGAAATCGTTCCTCTTGTTTACCGCCCGTTCGTCTATTAGCTCGAGCTGTCGACAATTTTTCCACCAACCCCACCGAAACGAAGAGCAATTTTACGGGAAAGTAGTATGAGTCAAACACTGGTCAGACAGCAGACCGGCCAAAATATTACCACCTTTCACAATTTTCGACCGTTTTCGTGGTCTTCAGTACAATCTTCAGAATTAAACAGAATTTAATTACCCTAATGTTATCATGTAGTAATGCCATGAATGCATAAAAAATAATGCTATCATGTAGTGTGCCATGAATTCATAAAATTCGCAGTCTAGTGATTAGTCACACAAGCAATCCATCATTGTTCAAGCAAGTAGTAGGAGTCAGTCGGTGGTCAGGAAAGCAGTACGAGTCAGTAATTGATCAGACAAATATCATATACCAGACGAGTAATATAAATCAGTCATTGGTCCGAGGCAAATAGTATGTCTTCAATAACAACGGAAAAACCGATTCAATCAACCCTACAGCGTGCATCAGTATCTGATCGAACAAGTGGTACAAGTGAATGATTTGTCAGACGGCCAGCATCGAAATTAAAAGATGGAACGTTGCCCGGATTAAAAGGACGCTCTATCCAAGCGAAGAATCGTTCCTCTCATTTACCGTCGCGGTCTATTAGCTCGAGCAGCCGACAATTTTATCGCCAGAGACCCCGCGTCGCTCACCGCCACCGAAACAAAATGGATAGCAGTGCGCGCAACAACAACTACAACCGTCCAACGCCGCCATTAAACGGTGAAAACGCTTCCGCTCGTTAGCGAAATGTTTCTTACAGCGACGCAACAAAGCACACACGCGGTATTTACACCGACACTGTTAATGATACGGTACACACACAGAAACCGGGCTCGTGACGAGAACCGTTACGGAGGAACCTGCGTAAATACCGTGCAAGAAAACGGAATCCGGACTCGGGATGGGCTGAAGCACAGTCAATAGACGACGCTCTTCAATGAACAACCACCGCGGCTCTCGCAAGTTGTTTCTACCCTGTGAACTTGCGCGCCCTTGAAGAAGCTTTTAGAAGCTTAATTCTTGTGCTTCTTGCCCGGGAGAAAGAGTAGCAGATGCAGAGAGTGGTATCTTTACGGGGACTAGACGAAATTTCGATTCTTTTTTCCCTGAAAGTGGTGCTCTTCCCCGGCGAAATGCAGCTTGGTTTACAACGAAATTCGCGAAACTGTGGATTTCAAAGCCGAAAAGGTACACGAAACCATCTTCGCGATTTAAAACGTCTCACAAAATCTGTTGGATTTACGTCCGAGGATTTAGACGAAGGACGAAAAGAAAAGTATTAATGTGGATTCGCAAATTTTGGCTTCAAGAAGGTGGAAATTGTGTTCCTCTTACTTCCTGAAGAAGAAGGACAGGCTTACCCCGAAGCGGAATTTGTCTTTAACTGCAGAGATCTCTTTGCGTACATCCTTATCGTGAGGATCTACATACCCAAAAAGAAGTTCTGTATACAGTATGGAGTGACAAGAAGAATCGCGTAAGAGGAGAAATGTGTAGTCCGTCCGCAGAGAATGAATTCTAGGGAGAAGCACCAGCTTTCGTCGATTCGTTGGCTGAAACGTTCGAGTCGTCGGCGGAGAACCGCGCGATACCGGAGAGCAGGAGCGTTCGGAACGAGATTAGGAACGAGGTTTCGGTCGGCGGAAATCTCTTACACGCACTCGTAAATCGCCGGGTATGGGTACAGTTCCGACCGGAAGCGTCGTAAACGGGAAGATAGAGGGGGTTTGTAGGCGACACGGGGACGGCCGAGCCGATCTTTATCCGATCAGCGGGAATGATACCGGCGGAAATAAAGGTAAAGTGTGGTCAGCGGGGATCGCGGGGGAGTGGGGGGATGGCCGAGGGGTTTGGTGCTCGGGCGAGCACAACAGGCCCGTTTACGACGCATACTTCACGCTGTTCACGGTGCTTTTGACGTTCCAGCTCCTCCTTTCGTCGTTTCCAGAGCGCGGTCCCGTCCTGAACGGTCCTCCTTTCCCGCTCCTTTCTCGCGTCCTCCGCGACTTCCGGCACATACGTCGTCTCCGGGATTTCCTGTGCCATCTCGGTCCCGGTGTCTTCCTCTTAATAAAAGGACGAACAAATCACAGGCATGCTACGACGGCTCCGCTGCCCGGCACGAGGCCAGCCGGGAGTGAAGAGCGGGTACGTGGACCGGTACGTGAGCGGACCTTCTGAAAATCAAATGGATGTTGCGCGCTCAGAAGTGGCCGGGAAACGAACGAGCACGGTTCCGCCGCGCCGCGCCGACCCGCTTCGAGTGGACTCCTCGACCATTTCCGGTATTACCGAAATTCTGAAGAGGCCACCCACGCCGGCGGAAAGTGTTTCACACTCGGGCCGGGCCGGGCCGAGTCGGGCGACCGTGTGCGAATGATGTCGCGCTAACGAATTAAGGAGGTACTCCGGATTTTTTAGGTCGTTTCTGGGCGTATTTTTAGAAATTTTTTTCGGAAAAACTGTAAAACCCTTTGCGTTCGGACTTCGCACACGTGTTTATTGGTATTTGAAACACACGTGTGATTTTTTTCAATGGAAAATAATCATAATTACGAAGGTTATATGTTGGTTTGTAATGTTTTGGAAAACGTGAATCTACGGTTGACACGATTCTGATCTTTCTACTGACCGACAGCCGAAAAAAGTTGTTCAATTAATCAGCACGAATATAGTTATAAGTAAAACCAAAAGTTTTGGTTATTTACAAAACTATCGCTGCTCAGTTAAATTATTTCAATGTGAGTAGAACAAGTCGATCATTAGTCAGACAAGTAGTTTACGGATAAATGAACGATTATACAGACGAGTCATACAGGCCAGCCACAGGTCAAAGTAATTAGTACAAGTTTATCATTATGCAACAGGAGTTAAATAAAAATTGATTTCGACTCTTAATCACTTTGACAAACTGACGATATTACTATGATATTCTTAAATTCTTGTAATATTTCCACTGTTTTAAGTTTCGACTACTAATTGTTGTTACAAATGCATAAAATCCGCAGTTCAGACATTATTCTAGAGACTAGTAGTAGAAGTCAATCAAGAATCAGGAAAGTAGTAAAAGTCAGTAACTTATCGGTCTCTCAAAAATCATGAGAACTGTTGCCAATTGCCAAACGTCTTGAAAATGGCCGTCTTAAACAAGGGAGCCACGGATCGATCTTCGTATTAAAACAAGAAAAGCATTTAGATAAGGGCCGCGCGGTGACAAGAATAACAGCCATAATAAATCTTGGCTTTTAAAAAACTGGAACTCGAGTCGGAGTGTTTTTCGCCGGCCGTTGAAAATATTGAACGACAGTTTGATAAATATGGGGGTCGCGTCGCATCGCGTCGCGTCGCGCGAAAAGGCATCGGTGCTGTTATCATCTGTTATCGATTTAACAAGATATTATCCTGCTCGAAGGAAGCGCGACAGTTCGTACATCGCTTGGAACATCTCGTTTGCACGAAACCTCTTTTCCGAGGAACCGGAGATCAATCAACCATCCGAGACTTTCCTCCCTGGAGTGGGACAAGCGTATCTTCGCGCAGAGTTTGCGCTATGTGTTGGTGGCTCATTTTAATTTAATAATTTGCGCCTGGACGGATCATTTTCTCCGGCGACTGGCGTATTTTTCCTCGAATTACACATTAAAGAGCTCCCGGCGGCGCCCGAAACGCATGAAACGATAATAAATTCCACGGCGAGAACACCGTGGGAGACGGCGTTCAACTACCGGTTGGATTAGTTTTTCGACAACGAGTTACGATACTTCAGGTTTTCAATTTTCTAAACGGTCCGCTTTTCAATCGAACACTGTTCAAGCGGCGTGGTCAAACGTTGACGTCGTCGTCGTCGTCGTCGTCGTTGTCGCAAGGTCGATAAAGCTACGGTTTATTACAGAAGCATCAAACTATAGTAACGCGTAACGGTGCCATGAATAATATAAAACGACGCGAAAACACGAAAGTTTCGCCGCGGATCGATTTATCCATAAAAATGTCTTTGCGAAACGGGCCTCGAGCATCCCCGCGACGCGGAGAATGCGAATAGCTCTCAGGCAGAATAGAAAGACTTCCGGGCATGCCTGCATAATTCCATCGATATCTTTTTATCTGCTGGCAACGACATTGTTACGAGACGCTTGGCGAATTTCATTTTGAGAATGAAAAACCATCGTCGCGCGGCATCCGAACTGCTACGGTTTAATGAAAATCTGGGACTCGTGCGCGCGCGCGGAAATATTGCCTAACATTCGACTGCGAACTCTTTCGGAGCTAGTCGTGGATGTTACGCCAAACTATCAACACGGATAATATTCGAATGATTTCGAACATTCTGCCCATTTAAAATTTTTTTTTTTTAATAGAAACAGTAATGAGTACACTGCGGATTTGATGGATTTTCGGCAAAAATAGGTGGTTGTAATTTCAAACGATGGAAAGGTTAAATGTATTTAATTCTTTACACTCAGACATATTTTAAATAAAAAATCAAACATTTCTTCCGACCTAGAGTATTTCCATTCTATAGAATCTTTTTCTAAAGGCGTCCCAGTAAAACATTACGAAAAAACAAGAGACGTACAATAAATCCTCTCTAAACCGCTGCCAGCAATAAAATTCTGACAGCGACAAGTCAACCGCCTCGCCAAGAAATTCTTTTCATAGCAATTTCTCGAAACGCGTTCGCAAAAGATCGTTTATTCGTGAATCTTTGAGGAGTCGGCCGGAAGCGTGTGGCTCGCGAAAGGACTCGTGTATCAAAGCATGCTCGTTGGTTTCCTGTGCGACGTTATTTAGCGTAAGGTAACATTAAGTTTAATACTCACGATGCGACGGAAGTTTTGCGTGTCGCCGGGACGAGCCGCGACGAGGACGCAAGGCAGCAGGAACTCGCGAAAATGCTCGGTAAACCGATTACATCCATGCAAAAGCTGCTCACCTGACGATGAGAGCACGCGACTGGCAACCACCCCGTGAATCCCCGGCTTCGAGTCAGCCACCCTGTTCTGGTTGCCGACGTCGATTCCCCGACATACCAGCACACACGTCCAACCGACGTACACCCGCGTGTTGCCCGACTGGTATATACGTCACGATTTACGTCGTTGCCGTCTACCAGCCTATACCACCGGCATACTATACGCTACTCGACCTTCGACTAACGCTGGCTCGTGACCAGGGCCGTCGAGGGAACACGACGGCACCCCCTACCTGCGCGAAAAATTACGAGGCTGGCCGCCGGACAGCGGTTTAGACTAACACGATTTACACGCGATCGGTTTCAGGATGATCCTTCGGGCCGTGTTCACTCTTCGAGGCCGGGCTACATACTGGAAGCACCGACGCCGAGGACTATCTAGCCCCTGGAAAGCTACCCTAATCGCCGGAATGCCGTTAGCCCTCCTTTTTGTTTTCATAATCGAGTTCCATTTGCGGCCTCCTTCGTTAGGGCCGATAAAGTAATTATTCCAGGCAGCTAGAACTCTGCTTCTTCTACAGCACGATACCCTGCAACGCGGCGCAAAAATTCTGACAATATTCTCGTACTTAATTGGACAATCCTTATACAACCTTACCGATTTATAGTACTTCCCGTGCAACATGATTTCGATGCAACGAATTAATCGTGTTATAGAAGGGTTGACAGCAATTAGGGACCCCAAGGAATCAAGGGCTTTATTGTTCTCGTAGGTGGAAGCACTCAATTGTTGCAAACTTTTACCTGGTGATCATTAAACGGCGGATCTTTATGGAAAATAAAATCTACTTGAGTCAATTGCAAAAAGAGATTGGGGATTTAGCAGAAACAATAGAAGTTCAACAAAACTGTATGTCTGCTGTTAATCGTTGTAATGAACTAAATATCACGTAGCGGTATTCTTAAATGCTTTTAATGTCTTCATAAGTTGGTAGTTCGCCTAGTCGTATCTATCGTAAATAAAGCATAAAGCCAGCAATCTAGTGGTCATAAACTGCGATAACGCCACTACAAGCTAATAAATCGACGAATCTTTATGAAAGTATAATCTTTTCAGTGCTGGTTTGTAGAAAATAAAATTAAGTAAAATACTCTCTTACCGTGTCAATAATTCTCATATTCTAAAGAAGATCTCATTAATATTGGAGAATTCAAATATGCCCGTGATTGCATCGTGTTTGGTATCACGTCAAGCAGAAAAACGCGAAAAATACTATCCCGAAAGTGTCATAAAAAAATAATCAAAAACAAAAAATGTTAGCCATCGAATCAGTATTGACTCTCCGCTATACCCAATCCGGTGTCACGTTTCTCGGCGATCGAACCTCCGCAATCATTGATTTTACGGCGACTCCTCAAGGCAGCGGTTCGACAGTCGACATGCCAAGGAGCAGGCTTAATATCCGAACTAATTATTCATGAAAACGATAAAGAGGATTACCCCAGTGCATTTCGTTGGCGATAAAAATGGGGCTCATCCGAACGCCTAGGCATTCCCGTAGCCCTCGAAGTAGTCCTCGGTCGTCGCGTGACGAAAACTAATTGGTTCGGGGGTGTGAAGGATGCGGGACTGACCCTCGGCCCCGGGTAGATACCAATGACTAATCATTCCCCCGTAGAGGTATTCCGTGCAGTTATTGGGATTTCAAAAGAAATCGGGTTGCTCGCAGCGATGGCGGCGGCGGCGGCGACGGCGACGGGGGGGGGGGGGGGGGGCAGAATAACGCCGGTAACGAAGACTGTGCAAAGAAACCCCGGCTAAAGATAGACCCTTGAAAATAATTGGAGGATCTCGTGTCTGGAGTGTGTGCACACTGTTGAGGAGTTAGCGTAAACTTCAACAAGCGTTGCGTGATATCACGTGCCACTGACCTTTCGCGCGTGGCCGTCAGCCATGGCAGCGAAGGCTGCCCGCTAACAAATAACGAAAAATGCGTTCGCAATGCCGTACAACACGCAACAAGCCGCTTTCCCAACCCGGTAAACTCTGTTCTTTATAGCGGGACCGACAGCCTTGATGATTTAACCTCCTGAGGCCTCGGAAACCTACATTTCGTTCCACCCCGCATTTACTTGGCCGTTATCGCGCCATCTTTATTAGCAGCTTTAGCACCATCTAGATGAACGAATGTTTAAGGCTTTTGCGTAAGAATAAAAATTCGATGGAAAAGGATAATGGACAATGTGTTTCATACCTTATTAAAGCCGCCAACCTTCATGATTTCGTGCCAGCTAGACGGCATTTACTTGACCATTATCACATCATCATTATTAGAAACTTTAGTACCATGTACCATCTTCGAATGTTTCAAGCATTTAAGTAAGAATAAAAATTAACTGAAAGCCTTATCAAGGTGGATAACCTCTAATAATAAACGTTTGTAACTAGCTGGAACGAAACGCGACATAGCAAACGTTGACGAGCTAACCGTTCCGCTTCCAAGGAGTCCTTTCTTTGAAGGAGTTCCTTTGACTCCTCTGATTCTCGCGGGCAATTAGTTTTGATTTATCTAACGTTTTCTCGCTTGAAGGTTTAATCTGCGAGCACTCGGGAACGCGGCAATATGTACACTCTGCTAATTGATTTCTTAGACCGCACAGCCTCCGCCGACCGTCGAAATGATTCCGCAATAAAAACTAGTCGGAACGACACATAGGGACTGTGAAGAAACAACATCGGTAACTCCAGTTGTAGCGGAAGTATTTACACGGGACCGGGCTCTAACCGGTTTGATAGGGGTTCTTGCATCGGGTTTTCAAGATGGACGTACGAGCACACGGTAAATACATCGCCCGCAAAAATGCACCGCATTGTCTCTGCTTTATTGCGAAAAAGGGATTCGCGAACGGGCGTAAAAAAGTTTGAACGAAACGGCAGAGCAACCGGAGGGAAACGCCTCGAACCGAGTTCGCGAAGTAAACCATGCAGATTGCTTCGAAAATCTTGCGGCGCACGACAGGATTTGAATAATTTCGGAACTTGCAGCTTCCTCGATCCTTTCTTGCCACGATGATACTTTGGACTGCTGTTGTTGTCCTGAACTACGTGAATCTGAAGAAATATCGCGGTTCAACAGGAAAAAAACTGTTTTATAAGTGTTCAGATTGAGAAAACTGTCTAGAATGTGTATCAGAATGATTAAAGGAAGATAATCAGCAAAATCTCATGAATTTCTTTGTTTCGAATTTTCATGAATTGGATGAAGGTCGTTTGAAAGTCGCATGTGCAAATTTATTTTAATATTGTAGCCCAAATTTCAAACAAGGAAAGGGAAATTATAGTTCAAGTGGAAGAAACAGTCTTACAAGCTTACAAAGATGACTATAACAATTATTAAAATGATAATAATCTGCAAGATCCCGTGACTTCTTTGCTTCAAATTACCATAAATTAATTGACGGTCGTTTGAAAGTAACCTGTTCAAATTTATCTTTACACTATACCCCCGATTTCGAACAGGAAAAGGGAATACGATCATTTTGAAAATCGCGGTAAAGGAGCTCAATTGGTAAAACAGAGTGTGTGAACAGCGCCATCGTCGAGAAAAGTGCGAAGTAGAATCAGAAACGTCAACGGTTAACCCGTCACGTATACCGGTTGACAGTGAAACTATTCTGCACAATATTGGTGACTTGAATAGTTGCAAAATGTTAGGAATAGTATATTTTTTGATGATATGTAGTCTCACCGTTGTTCACTCGAACAATCTCGAGACAGTGGGCGATACAGAACTCACAAATTTAATAACGAACGTGAAATACGTAGTCGTGCTCTTCAGTAAGTTCTAGTTTATGTTTGGCCACATTTCTTCGCTCCCATGACTGAAACCGTCCTCTAAAAATTGCTGATTATTTTCTAAACTATCGCTCATTCGAAACAATCGAATTTATCCAGTAGAGAATATGACTGCTTCGATTTGTCATTATAAAGGCTGATATAACCTGCTGTTCCAGGATTTTTATTTCCCAATTATATAATACACGTTTTATACGTGAAATATTTATCTATGCGTTTCTTTTAGCAACGAAGAATTGCGAAAAATGCGACGAGTTAAGAAATCAAGTAGCGGACTTAAAAGAGGACTTGGTAGACAACCTGCAAGCACGGGTGGTCGTAGTGGAAGACAGTAAACTCATGAAAATTTTAATTCCAGGCGATGAGCCTGCTCTCGTGTTCTTTAGACATGGGATACCCTTGCTCTACGATGGTAATGAACGGGAAATATTCTTATGGTACAGACATTCTATAGCTTGATCTTATAGGACCCTCTGACCCTTCGGAGATTCTGCACATGTTCATGAATAACATAGAACCCGCTACCAAACAGTTAACGGACGATACATTTGAACATTTAACACAAGCTAGCAGTGGAGCTACTACTGGAGATTGGTTTGTTATGTTGTGAGTATCATTTTTCTGTGATATCAACATTCCTTGCCTTCGTTGGTATTTAACATATACTCTTTTGCAAACAGTTACAATACAGACAACTGGGAATCCACTAAAATGTCTACCACGTGGGAGATAGTAGGTGCAAAGCTTAAACACAGAGTAAATGTAGCAAGAATCGCCAAATCAACAACTGGAGCAGCCACAGCCAGGAGATTTAGAGTTCAGGAGACTCCAGCATTTATATTGTAGGTATAAAAGGTTGGACACAGGAGTGGCAGAACAAGAATGGTCGAAATTATGAACGCATGTTGCCATATTTAAAATTATTTATTTTGTACTCCTAGCTTCAGGCACGGTAAAATGTATCGCTATGAAATACCGAAACACGACACCAACGCGTTCGTGCTCTTTGCGAAAGAATGGTACAAAAATGCTCGTGCTGAACCTGTGCCTCTACCACAAAGCCCATTGTAAGTGTTCACACTCCTTTGACACGATTAACCCTCGAACTAATCATCAACTTAACACTTTATCTACCATTTTCTAATTACCGTGCTACACCGGTACACTGAGAAGAAGCTTAATGATCTTCTAAATAAAAGTCCCAAAACGAATGATTAGCGTGTTAGTGAAGTTAGTCTTGGATTTTTAAAAAACTATTAAGTCGTCAAAAATTAAATAATTCAATAGTTTCTAGTTGGTTGGGTCAAAATTGATACCATTGTCCGAGAGTTAAAAGTAGAGCTCATACTACCAGTTTACTAGTAAGAGCTCTAATTAAAAATATGGTTCGCGGTGATGTAAAAATATTTATTTTTTCAGCGACGATCTTGTAGAATCGATCGCAAACACCCTACGCGACAATCCATGGATCATGAAGCTCGGCAGCATCACCATCGGCGTATTTATCATAATTTCGATAGCGTCTAAGTTTAGGCGCGTTCCTTCCGAGGAACCTCAGAAAAAAGACTAATAGTCTTAATCACCAGAGCAATCCGTTATGGGTACTGTGCCAAATTATCAACGTACACAATGTTGTACAAAACAGCGTAAAGATAAGCCGAATATATTTTTTACAATGAAATTAGGCTCCAGTTTTCGAAGATTTTAATTTAATTGTAGCAATAATACGCTTCTATTGCCTTTTAAATAAGTTCAGTACCCATAATATGTACGAAGCGACATAAATTTGTTTATATTATATCTAGATATTGCGTTTTAATCCATATAAAACAACGTGTACGATAGCTACAATATGGTTAATTTGTTTAAGAGAAATATTTTTTATGTTTTACAATAAATATTCTTGAATAAAAGTTGTTGGTGTTGAAAAACGTTAAAATATTTATCAATTGTGATTCTCCTTACGAAAAAATACTTGTGCTAACAATAGTGCGCATTTTATAGTTACGTCCACCTACTCGGCAATTCATTACAATCTGACTGAGAGCAATATATAATATTTATTTATGTATTGTAAATATCGATTATTATATACTTTAACTCATCTAACGAAATAAATTCCATCGTCCATACCGTCACGTTCATTGGATACACCCTTCTACAATTTTTTACCGACAAGCTCGTAGAAAAATAACGTGAAAATATATGAAATGCATCGACTTTTTGTATGGTCCTGTAACATAATGACTCAAAGACAACCGTATGGTCAGTTTTACGTCTTACATTATCAATAGTTTCTATTGTGTAATCACTCACAAGACAGTCTGTGCAACATATATATTACAGAAATTAGTTCTGTGCATTAGTTAAAATTATATTTATTCCCTGTGTGATAATTTTGGTCTTATCAACAGAAAATATTGCATCTATATTAAACATTATCGACTGATATATTTATCCTAAAGACGGTAGATGGGTCAGCTAATGCCATTCTAATGCTATTCTCGAATTTCTCTTGTATGGACGAGAATTCCATCATATTGCTCGGTTTTGATTCTATCCAGAACCCATCGAATTCATAGAAGAGATAACAATAAAATTGATGAAAGGCACGAATTGTTGGCAAGGTCTTTGACGAGTTATAAATATGAGTCCTTGCGGCTCCATCTTTCAACAGACGCAGAGCCATGCTTGTTAAATTTATACCAACTATAGCAAAAGCATAGCCATACCGTGGATGCGTAGAGTGGGACAGAACATGTGTAGCGGCACTGGGATATTCTTGAGCAAAATAAACCAAATTCTCTAGTCCCAGGATTCCCATTCCACGGAAGTCTGTCTTTGGGTCATCACCCTGAAACCCGATCTCCTGCCACTGCTTTGTAACTCTAGCATCTAGACGCTCGTAAGGCATTAATGAGTTCCACAACTGAAACAATAACAGCTCATGCTGAGGGTTCTCGGCGTCGTAAGGCGTTTTTCTAAGCTCTTCGCACTCCACACAGAGTTGTTTGTAGCCCCAAATTAATTCTATGCATTTGCCAAAGGACTTAGCAAAGTCAGGATGTGCTGTTGGATTTATCTTCTTGGTCACCAACACTGTCCTAATGGCTTCCTCTAATATTTTACGCTCTGTTTTTGTGGTAATACCACGTTGCTCGGCTAGATCGTTTAAATGAGCCACCAGAGTTTTGATATTCGCATTTCTAGATAGCCTGAGAGATTCTTCCACAGCCAGAGTTCTCGGTGCACCAGACGGCTCTCCATAACAAATTCTTTGGAGCTCGCACATCTGTGTTGTCTGACGCAACAACCATTTTACAATCGGTCTGAAATACCAGCAGACTAGTGACCACAGTTGCGTGAACATGCTTCTTTTGTTAATTGAAAACCTTGATACAAGGAATGCCCGGATGAATCCTTCTAATTCAGTCTGAAGAATGATTAACCTCTTCCCGTCATTATACTTGATTGAGCATAGTTTCCATCGCTCTGGCGAAATTCAATTTTCCGATGGCAAGAGAGTAAACGCCTCGACGCGATTCTCTTTCCGTTCTCTAAATCCCCGAGACGAACTCTTTTCCGTCGTTTACGTTCAAAGGGTAGTGCACATAACCTGTGTCATAGCAATCGACGTGCATGACAGGAACGTGAACTCTGTTGAATGAAAACTATCTTGGCCCACGAAATATTTTCTTGGACAACAAACTCACGGTTTCTACGTTACGCCACGGGGAGATCATCGATTTCCTTGGGCATTCCTTCTCGCCATGCCGAGATCAATATTAACCAGCTAAACTAACGCGATACTGACGGTGGAAGAGGTCACTCACTGCCATCATCCTGTATCAAAGTTCACCGTAACGCACGTACCTGTTCTGGGCCGAAATAATTGATTTGTTCCTCGACTCGCACATTAAAGGAACCCTTGTCTCGATCATCGATAGGAAATTAATGAAAAATCACAACCGTTTCCACCGTGTTCTCGAGCATTAATTATTGTTACGTTCTCTTCGGCTAATTACTGTTTCACCTTGACGGCGCATCCTTGCCACAATGTTTACTAGTCACAATCGAATTAATCGCCGGCCGTCAACGTTCGGTATGTGAACTCGATATTAAACGTCTAATAAAAGTCGTTCCTCTTGGATGAATAAATTGTTTTTTCAAACAAAAAACATTCTTTGTTGGAAATAAAAGTTACGAGTACATTTGTATTCATGGATTCATTGCGGTCCCCGGTAGATAAGGAGTTATGTAAAAGCGTTCAAATATTTCAAGTTTTTGCAAACGAACATTTTTTGAAAATATGAAAAATATTTTCTTTAGAGAACTAGATCATATATCAGTCTCAAATTCCAGGAAAACAGAAAAGTGTACATTGTTCTTTGATCAATTATTTAAATTAGTTAGGAACCAATATGGCGATAGTCCTGAAGGGATTGAAACGGGTAAAAAAAACAAAGAAGATATTAATTAATAAAATTGGGTACGACACGAGACGACTTCAGTCGGATTTTTGAATGGAAAGAACGTTTGGCTATTTTTCGTCCACGCTGAACTAACCAAAAGCTTTCGAAATGGACATTGATCCAGCGTCAACGTCAGGAACCTCGATAAATTGCTCGCTGGTCAGCGAACATTGTGAAAATGACGACGATCAATCCAAAGAACCACCGGTTGAAGAACAAACGGAAAAAGATAAAGAGATTCCCGAGCTGGTGTTGGATCTCCGAAACATTCTTCCGATTTGTGAGCCATCTTCCGACAACGAGGACTCTGTGGAGAAGTTGTCCGCTGTCCTAGAACAACCTGAGGACTCCTCGGTCACGATAGAAGACGCTCAATCGTTGATAGATGATCACGTGAAGCGGAAGTTAGGAACCATTAAGTTTCTTCAATGGACTATCTACTAGATCGTTAACGGTAGAGTAAAGTGATTCTTTTTAATTATCAGTCACGTTCTCCGGGAACGAATAGAGTCGCTCCGTGAAATTATGACGAGTCTTAAAGAAGAATTGCAAAACGAAGTGCAATTATGGAGAAAGGAGAAGGAGGAGATGCAATTGTTGCGCGAAAAGGGTAGTGCATTGGCTTTGCACGAAGCAACTGCTGCTGCACGTGCTGCAGCAGCCGCTTATGCCGCGGAATCGCCTTTGTCTAATAAAATGGGTAATAAATTGTTCAATAACGATAGCAATTACATTCGTAAAGGAAACTGTTTAGCTTCTTTTAGGTATAGCAGGTACTAATAGACTTCTAGTTGCAGGAGACATTTTGAATCTCGGTACCGAGGACACGTTCGCTGAGCTTGCTATACTCGAGTACGAGAAGAGGCTAGCTAAATATCAAGACTTACACGCGTATAGTCAAGCCGAAATGCGTTACAATGCTTGTTGGAAATCAATCGCGAACATTTACAAGCAGAAATTAGTGGAAATCGAACGGCTCTGTAACGAGGAGCTGGAAAAAGTTCAGCAAAACGCTAATACGCTGCAACCACTCAAAGAAATGGTATCGCAATGGTATATGGACGAGAAGAACCATGGCGATACGGTGAAGACGTACGAAATTTTTCCTAACGCACAGAAAAATGTTATCGACGACGAGGACGCATATTCTGGTCATAAATTTCAGAAGATTGATGCGGAAGTGAACATGGCGCCTGAAATATTCGTTGCCAAATTTAAATCTGAGAATTCAACGAATAGGCATTATGTGTAATAGATTGGCGCGATTCTAACTTTTCAACGCTAAATTCCGTTCAATGTGGTAATGTTAAGAGAGAGGGATAAAAATAGAGACAATAAATTGCAAGATGTCTAGAAAATTACATTGGGTCATTAATTCTTCGTTTATTTAGACTTATGTGCGTGTTCTATTTTGCACTACTAGACAAAAGACTACAGGGACGGCCAGGCTACAGGAAATACCCTTGACCTATACTGAGGGCATAGTGCAGAGGTGCACTGTCATGTTGCATCCACATAACGCGCCTTTTATTTGAAGGTACTTCTTCACATAATTGTAGTAATACTTGGGGTAGTTCTCGCCGAACGTTGTATTTGAAATACACAGTGCACGCTGGAAACGCAAATGTCACTATCCGTCTCTATGTCATACACCTATGATATATTCACGGATAGATAGAGCTATCTAGAGCAGAGAGGATAGGAGAGTGCTCACGCCCTGGGGTTTCGGCGTTCCCACTTTCGTGACATCGCCGTTTTAGCCTGGCACAGAACCGTGTCGTCTTTCCTGGAACAGAACCGTGTCGTCTTTCCTCGAACGGAACCGTGTCGTCTTTCCTGGAACAGAACCGTGTCGTCTTTCCTGGAACAGAACCGTGTCGTCTTTCCTGGAACAGAACCGGTCCGTCTTTTAGCATAAAACCACAGACGAGGTATAAGAGTAGACCAATCACCATATGGGGTTTCGTGTCTCACGATCTGAAATACCGACATCGTTAACAACAACTAGATTTCTTATGCCCTCTACGCTGACGAACGACAAATGTTGCAACTAGATCCACGAGAAGCTTAACCCATATACCTATTATATAATAAATGAAAGGACCTTCGATCGAAGGAATACCAATTTTAGGCAAAAATATTAACTTTAAGAAAAGGAACTTTTGAAAAGTTTCGAAGCAAATTTCAATTAGAAATCCAGGAAAAAAGGAGACGATGAAAAACTGTGTTTTTCGGTTAGTAATTCAAAGGAGCTTACCAAGAAGCTGAAGGTGGACCAGGGGAAAACAAGGAAAGCATTGAAGGCCCACCTTGGCTCATCCCGAGCTAGCCTAAAGTAAATTCTGACACAATTCAATTGAATACACAAGTTTTTATAATTAGTAAGTCTTAAATTCTATTTTACAATGTCATCGCAAATTATAAATGAGCAGCTATTAGCTCGATATTACTCTCTATTTGTAAGATACTAAAAGTTCTTACAAATAGAGAATAGTACCGATTGCCCGGGTCTCACCACGAGGAGGTTGCTGCACGAGAGACCCGAAAGGAAGCCAGAAGGAATTCAATACGCTTCCTTCTGACTCCCTTTCTTACAACGACGCTTTCGAGTCTTACAAACTAAATTTCGCAGCGTATGTCGAGTAATTATTGCGGAGAAAAAGGTGCGAGTCGGAGAAGAAGTCTCCGATTCACGGGAGATGAAAAACGAATCAGGCAGAAGGCTCTGATTCTTTCAGAGAGAGAAACAAAACCGAACCAGAGCAGAAGGCTCTGGATCGAGGGTGACGCGACGCGTACAATGCTTGCAGCCCAACTCCAGCCAGCATCGATACCCGACGTGTCCTCACGAAGAGCGATGGTCGAGAGAAGCGTTCAAACGATACCCTAAGTTTCCCCCACCCACCTGTCGCCAAGCAACGACTAGCGTTGAGGCGACTCGGGTGGACTTACGGCAGGGAGGATTTTACACGAGTGAACAGGTCTCTCGAACATCCCTCTCAATGGATCTACGCCGAGCACCGGTACCAACCGGTCTGGTACATACAAGCAAGGTCCGACACAGCATAAGGCTGTGTCGGAATCAAAAATCGAACCGAGCAAAGTGAAGTTACGGCAATAATTACTCGACATTTATACAATACTAAAAAACAAGCTTAATAACTAACGCACGCACTCGAATCGAGCAATTATTGTGAGCCAAAAAAAAACAAAATCTGACAAGTCTCTGAACAATTCCAGAGAAAATAAAAATGGAGCAGAAGGCTCAGATTTACGAGAAAGAAAAATGAAAGAAGCGAACCAGAGTAGTAGCCTCTGGTTCGAGGGTGACGCTACCAACTGGTCACAGCAGAAGGCTGTGACCCAAATCAAAAAGCGAAACTAACAAAGTGAATCTAACACAATAATTGCTCGAGAACTAATACGAACTTATAAATACTGTGAAGTCTTCTTAAAATTCGTTGTCTTCGTTCGACGATGATTCTGCTGAACTGTTGTGATTTAACTGAAACAGACTAATAATTAGACACAAAATGAAGCAAGACCGAAGTAATGGAAGAAGAAACGAGTCTTCGTACGATGCGTTGTCTTCGTTCGATGATAAATTTCTGCAACTGTTGTACTCAATCTGAAACAGATTAGTAATGATTAGACACAGAACAATGGAGGAACAACGAAGGATAAGAAGACGATGAAATAAAGACAAAACGATGACCCCGTACACGAGTACGGCCTACCTAACATGCACACGAGTGCAAATCTACCAGCTCACGAGAGCCAACCTACGACCAGCTCACGAGAGCCAAGCTAACCCCGTACACGAGTACGGCCTACCTAACATGCACAAGAGTGCGAATCTAACCGGCTCACGAGAGCCAACCTAACACCAGCTCACGAGAGCCAAGCTAACCCCGTACACGAGTACGGCCTACCTAACGTGCACAAGAGTGCAAATCTAACGGCTCACGATAGCCAAACTAACCCCGTACACAAGTACGGCCTAACCGAGAACAAACTAAGAGTAGATGAAGGCGGAACTTCAATCTACTGAGGTGGCGCTTCGGGTCGCCCCGGGTTCGCCAATACCCGTACTCACCCACAGCAGTGAGTCCCTGAGGGACCTCCTTTCGGAGGAATACCAATTTAAAACCAGATATATAAATTTTAGAATAAGAACTTTTGAAAGATCAGAAATAAATTTCCATTGGAAAGATGAACAATTCCAATCGAAAATAAATCAAACGAAATTGGGACGCAACGCGATAAAGGCTAGGGTCATAGCAATTTTAAGAAACGGAACTTTCAAAAAGTTCAGAAGCGAATTTCAATTAGAAATCCAGAAAAAATGTACGATGTTTATTGAATGAAAAAGTATTCCGAAACAGGAAGTGTGTGTTTCGATTAATAATTAAAAGGAGCTGCCAAGAAGGCGTAGGTGGGCCAAGGGTAAACAAGGAAAGCGAGAGGGAAGGCAGGAAGGACCCTTGGCCCACCCCATGCAAGTTTAAAATAATACATGACACAATTCAATTAAATACACAAGTTTTTATTATCAGTACGTCTTAAATTTTATTTCACAATGTTATCGCAAATTACAAATGAGCAGCTATTAGCTCGATATTATTCTCTATTTGTAAGATAATAGAAGATCTAACAAATAGAGAATATTACCGATTGCCCGGGTCTCACCACGAGGAGGTTGCTGCACGAGAGACCCGAAAGGAAGCCAGAAGGAATTCAATAGATTCCTTCTGACTCCCTTTCTTACAACGACGCTTTCGAGTCTTACAAACTAAATTTCGCAGCGTATGTCGAGTAATTATTGCGGAGAAAAAGGTGCGAGTCGGAGAAGAAGTCTCCGATTCACGGGAGATGAAAAACGAATCAGGCAGAAGGCTCTGATTCTTTCAGAGAGAGAAACAAAACCGAACCAGAGCAGAAGGCTCTGGATCGAGGGTGACGCGACGCGTACAATGCTTGCAGCCCAACTCCAGCCAGCACCGATACCCGACGTGTCCTCACGAAGAGCGATGGTCGAGAGAAGCGTTCAAACGATACCCTAAGTTTCCCCCACCCACCTGTCGCCAGGCAACGACTAGCGTTGAGGCGACTCGGGTGGACTTACGGCAGGGAGGATTTTACACGAGTGAACAGGTCTCTCGAACATCCCTCTCAATGGATCTACGCCGAGCACCGGTGCCAACCGGTCTGGTACATACAAGCAAGGTCCGACACAGCATAAGGCTGTGTCGGAATCAAAAATCGAACCGAGCAAAGTGAAGTTACGGCAATAATTACTCGACATTTATACAATACTAATAAACAAGCTTAATAACTAACGCACGCACTCGAATCGAGCAATTATTGTGAGCCAAAAAAAAACAAAATCTGACAAGTCTCTGAACAATTCCAGAGAAAATAAAAATGGAGCAGAAGGCTCAGATTTACGAGAAAGAAAAATGAAAGAAGCGAACCAGAGTAGTAGCCTCTGGTTCGAAGGTGACACTACCAACTGGTCACAGCAGAAGGCTGTGACCCAAATCAAAAAGCGAAACTAACAAAGTGAATCTAACACAATAATTGCTCGAGAACTAATACGAACTTATAAATACTGTGAAGTCTTCTTAAAATTCGTTGTCTTCGTTCGACGATGATCATGCTGAACTGTTGTGATTTAACTGAAACAGACTAATAATTAGACACAAAATGAAGCAAGACCGAAGTAATGGAAGAAGAAACGAGTCTTCGTACGATGCGTTGTCTTCGTTCGATGATAAATTTCTGCAACTGTTGTACTCAATCTGAAACAGATTAGTAATGATTAGACACAGAACAATGGAGGAACAACGAAGTATAAGAAGACGATGAAATAAAGACAAAACGATGACCCCGTACACGAGTACGGCCTACCTAACCATGCACACGAGTGCAAATCTACCAGCTCACGAGAGCTAAGCTAACCCCGTACACGAGTACGGCCTACCTAATATGCACAAGAGTGCGAATCTAACCGGCTCACGAGAGCCAACCTACGACCAGCTCACGAGAGCCAAGCTAACCCCGTACACGAGTACGGCCTACCTAACATGCACAAGAGTGCAAATCTAACGGCTCACGAGAGCCAAACTAACCCCGTACACGAGTACGGCCTACCTAACATGCACAAGAGTGCGAATCTAACCGGCTCACGAGAGCCGACCTAACACCAGCTCACGAGAGCCAAACTAACCCCGTACACGAGTACGGCCTACCTAATACGCACAAGAGTGCATATCTAACGGCTCACGATAGCCAAACTAACCCCGTACACAAGTACGGCCTAACCGAGCCCAAACTAAGAGTAGATGAAGTCAGAACTTCCATCTACTGAGGTGGCGCTTCGGGTCGCCCCGGGTTCGCCAATACCCGTACTCACCCACAGCAGTGAGTCCCTGAGGGACCTCCTTTCGGAGGAATACCAATTTAAAACCAGATATATAAATTTTAGAATAAGAACTTTTGAAAGTTCAGAAATAAATTTCCATTGGAAAGATGAACAATTCCAATCGAAAATAAATCAAACGAAATTGGGACGCAACGCGATAAAGGCTAGGGTCATAGCAATTTTAAGAAACGGAACTTTCAAAAAGTTCAGAAGCGAATTTCAATTAGAAATCCAGAAAAAATGTACGATGTTTATTGAATGAAAAAGTATTCCGAAACAAGAAGTGTGTGTTTCGATTAATAATTAAAAGGAGCTGCCAAGAAGGCGTAGGTGGGCCAAGGGTAAACAAGGAAAGCGCGAAGGAAAGCAGGAAGGAACCCTGGCCTACCCCATGCAAGTTTAAAATAAATTCAGACACACAATGCCATTAAATACACAAGTTTTTATTATCAGTACGTCTTAAATTTTATTTCACAATGTTATCGCAAATTATAAATGAGCAGCTATTAGCTCGATATTATTCTCTATTTGTAAGATAATAGAAGATCTAACAAATAGAGAATATTGTCGATTGCCCGGGTCTCACCACGAGGAGGTTGCTGCACGAGAGACCCGAAAGGAAGCCAGAAGGAATTCAATACGCTTCCTTCTGACTCCCTTTCTTACAACGACGCTTTCGAGTCTTACAAACTAAATTTCGCAGCGTATGTCGAGTAATTATTGCGGAGAAAAAGGTGCGAGTCGGAGAAGAAGTCTCCGATTCACGGGAGATGAAAAACGAATCAGGCAGAAGGCTCTGATTCTTTCAGAGAGAGAAACAAAACCGAACCAGAGCAGAAGGCTCTGGATCGAGGGTGACGCGACGCGTACAATGCTTGCAGCCCAACTCCAGCCAGCACCGATACCCGACGTGTCCTCACGAAGAGCGATGGTCGAGAGAAGCGTTCAAACGATACCCTAAGTTTCCCCCACCCACCTGTCGCCAGGCAACGACTAGCGTTGAGGCGACTCGGGTGGACTTACGGCAGGGAGGATTTTACACGAGTGAACAGGTCTCTCGAACATCCCTCTCAATGGATCTACGCCGAGCACCGGTGCCAACCGGTCTGGTACATACAAGCAAGGTCCGACACAGCATAAGGCTGTGTCGGAATCAAAAATCGAACCGAGCAAAGTGAAGTTACGGCAATAATTACTCGACATTTATACAATACTAATAAACAAGCTTAATAACTAACGCACGCACTCGAATCGAGCAATTATTGTGAGCCAAAAAAAAACAAAATCTGACAAGTCTCTGAACAATTCCAGAGAAAATAAAAATGGAGCAGAAGGCTCAGATTTACGAGAAAGAAAAATGAAAGAAGCGAACCAGAGTAGTAGCCTCTGGTTCGAGGGTGACGCTACCAACTGGTCACAGCAGAAGGCTGTGACCCAAATCAAAAAGCGAAACTAACAAAGTGAATCTAACACAATAATTGCTCGAGAACTAATACGAACTTATAAATACTGTGAAGTCTTCTTACTATTCGTTGTCTTCGTTCGACGATGATCATGCTGAACTGTTGTGATTTAACTGAAACAGACTAATATTAATTAGACACAAAATAGAGGAACACAGAAGTAATCGAAGAAGAAACGAGTCTTCGTACGATGCGTTGTCTTCGTTCGATGATAAATTTCTGCAACTGTTGTACTCAATCTGAAACAGATTAGTAATGATTAGACACAAAACAATGGAGAAACAACGAAGTATAAGAAGACGATGAAATAAAGACAAAACGATGACCCCGTACACGAGTACGGCCTACCTAACATGCATACGAGTGCAAATCTACCAGCTCACAAGAGCCAAGCTAACCCCGTACACGAGTACGGCCTACCTAATATGCACAAGAGTGCAAATCTACCAGCTCACGAGAGCCAAACCTAACACCAGCTCACGAGAGCCAAGCTAACCCCGTACACGAGTACGGCCTACCTAATATGCACAAGAGTGCAAATCTACCAGCTCACGAGAGCCAAACCTAACACCAGCTCACGAGAGCCAAGCTAACCCCGTACACGAGTACGGCCTACCTAATATGCACAAGAGTGCAAATCTAACCGGCTCACGAGAGCCAAACAAACCCCGTACACAAGTACGGCCTACCCGACAAGAAACTAAGAGTAGATGAAGACAGAACTTCAATCTACTGAGGTGGCGCTTCGGGGCGCCCCGGGTTCGCCAATACCCGTACTCACCCACAGCAGTGAGTCCCTGAGGGACCTCCGTTCGGAGGAATACCAATTTAAAACCAGATATATAAATTTTAGAATAAGAACTTTTGAAAGTTCAGAAATAAATTTCAATTGGAAAGATGAACAATTCCAATAGGAAATAAATCAAACGAAATTGGGACGCAACGACATAAAGGTCAGGGTCATAGCAATTTTAAGAAACAGAACTTTTAAAAAGTTCAGAAGCAAATTTCAATTAGAAATCCAGAAAAAATGTACGATGTTTATTGAATGAAAAAGTATTCCGAAACAAGAAGTGTGTGTTTCGATTAATAATTCATAGGAGGTGCCAAGAAGGCGTAGGTGGGCCAAAGGTAAACAAGGAAAGAGCGAAGGAAAGCAGGAAGGACCCTTGGCCCACCCCATGCAGGTTTAAAATAAATTCAGACACACAATTCAATTAAATACACAAGTTTTTATTATCAGTACGTCTTAAATTTTATTTCACAATGTTATCGCAAATTATAAATGAGCAGCCATTAGCTCGATATTATTCTTTATTTGCAAGATAATAGAAGATCTAACAAATAGAGAATATTATCGATTGCCCGGGTCTCACCACGAGGAGGTTGCTGCACGAGAGACCCGAAAGGAAGCCAGAAGGAATTCAATACGCTTCCTTCTGACTCCCTTTCTTACAACGACGCTTTCGAGTTTTACAAACTAAATTTCGCAACGTATGTCGAGTAATTATTGCGGATAAAAAATGTGTGAGTCGGAGAAGAAGTCTCCGATCCACGGTGGGTGAAAAACGAATCAGGCAGAAGGCTCTGATTCTTTCAATGACGGAAACAAAACCGAACCAGAGCAGAAGGCTCTGGATCGAGGGTGACGCGACGCGTACAATGCTTGCAGAACCAACTCCAGCCAGCACCGATACCCGACGTGTCCTCACGAAGAGCGATGGCCGAGAGAAGCGTTCAAACGATACCCATTTCCCCCACCCACCTGTCGCCAGGCAACGACTAGCGTTGAGGCGACTCGGGTGGCCTTACAGCAGAGAGGATTTTACACGAGTGAACAGGTCTCTCAACCATCCCTCTCAATGGATCTACGCCGAATACCGATACCAACCGGTCTGGTACATACAAGCAAGGACCGACACAGCAGAAGGCTGTGTCGGCGTCAAAAATCGAGCCAAGCAAAGTCAAATTAGGGCAAAAATTACTCGACATATATATATAATACTAACAAACAAGCTTAATAACTAACGCACGCATGCAAGTCGAGCAATTATTGTGAGAAAAGAAAACTAAGTCAGACAAGTCTCTGAACAATGAAAGAGATAATAAAAATGGAGCAGAAGGCTCAGATTTACAAAAAAGAAAAATGAAAGAAGCGAACCAGAGCAGAAGGCTCTGGTTCGAGGGTGACGCTACCAACTGGTCACAGCAGAAGGCTGTGACCAAAATCAACAAGCGAAACTAACAAAGTAAATCTAACACAATAATTGCTCGAGAACTAATACGAACTTATAAATACTGTGAAGTCTTCTTAAAATTCGTTATCTTCGTTCGACGATAATCATGGTGAACTGTTGTGATTTAACTGAAACAGACTAATAATAATTAGACACAAAATGAAGTAACGCCGAAGTATTCGATGAAGAAATGAAGACCCCGTACACGAGTACGGCCTACCTACTATGCACAAGAGTGCAAATCTAACCAGCTCTCAAGAGCCAAACTAACCCCGTACACGAGTACGGCCTACCTAACATGCACAAGAGTGCGAATCTAACCAGCTCTCGAGAGCCAAACTAACCCCGTACACGAGTACGGCCTACCTAACATGCACACGAGTGCAAATCTACCAGCTCACGAGAGCCAACCTACGACCAGCTCACGAGAGCCAAGCTAACCCCGTACACGAGTACGGCCTACCTAACATGCACAAGAGTGCAAATCTAACGGCTCACGAGAGCCAAACTAACCCCGTACACGAGTACGGCCTACCTAACATGCACAAGAGTGCGAATCTAACCAGCTCTCGAGAGCCAAACTAACCCCGTACACGAGTACGGCCTACCTAATATGCACAAGAGTGCGAATCTAATCGGCTCACGAGAGCCAAACTAACCCCGTACACGAGTACGGCCTACCTAACATGCACAAGAGTGCGAATCTAACGTGCTCACGAGAGCCAAAATAACCCCGTACACAAGTACGGCCTACCCGACACGAAACTAAGAGTAGATGAAGTCAGAACTTCCATCTACTGAGGTGGCGCTTCGGGGCGCCCCGGGTTCGCCAATACCCGTACTCACCCACAGCAGTGAGTCCCTGAGGGACCTCCGTTCGGAGGAATACCAATTTAAAACCAGATATATAAATTTTAGAATAAGAACTTTTGAAAGTTCAGAAACAAATTTCAATTGGAAACATGAACAATTCTAATAGAAAATAAATCAAACGAAATTGGGACGCAACGACATAAAGGATAGGGTCGCCCCGGGTTCGCAACTACTCGTACTGACCCACGGCCCCACCCGTGAGTGAGTCGCCGGGGGACCTCCGTTCGGAGGAATACCAATTTTAAATCAGATAAATAAATTTTAGAAGATGAACTCTTGAAAGTTCAGAAATAATTTTTAATTTGAAAGTTGAACAATTTTAATCAAGAATAAATATAGCGAAATTAGAACGCAACAACCTACAAGCTTGGGTCGCCCCGGGTTCGCTAATACCCGTACTCACTCACGGCCGCATCCGTGAGTGAGCCCATGAGGGAGCTCCGTTCGGAGGAATACCAATTTTAAACCATATACACAAATTTTACAAGGGGGACTTTTGAAAGTTTAGAAATAAATATTCGATCGGAAAGATGGACAATCCGAATCAAAAATAAATCGAACGAAATTGGGACGCAACGACCTACAAGCTCGGGTCGCCCCGAGTTCGTTAATACCCGTACTCACCCACGGGCCCGGCCCGTGAGTGAGCCCCTGAGGGACCTCCGTTCGGAGGAATACCAATTTTATGTTAAAAATATAATATTTCAGAGTACGAATTTTATGTAAAAAATATAATATAATTTCAAAATACCAAATTTATTTCAAAAATATAATATAATATAATAAAATTTCAAAATACCAATTTTATGTCAAAAATATAATATAATATAACAAAATTTCAAAATACCAATTTTATGTCAAAAGTATAATATAATATAATATAATTTCAAAATACCAATTTTATGTGAAAAATATAATATAATATAATAAAATTTCAAAATACCAATTTTATGTCAAAAATATAATATAATGTAATTTCAAGAAAAGAAACTTGTGAAAAATTCCGAAGCAAATTCGAATTAAAAATACAGAAATAATAACACTGTCCAACAAAATTAAATTTTTTCGAGTTTTGCAATACCTGTTGGGTGATTCTTATACACTTTGTCACCCTAAAACCGAATCTGAAAGTAGAATTGCTTCATCGCGCAACGTTTTCGAAAAATTTTGGTTTTTGTAAAAATGCCCGATTTTGATACGAAACGACGTGTTACGCAAAAACTAAATACGCGAGAAAGTTCAAATTTGAGTCAAGAGATAGAGGGGACTCTCCTCTACATATTCATATAGTCAATTATATTTTTATGTACTTCCTAATAGTTGTAAATGGTTGTTAAAGTTTGAAAATGTGCCGACGCGGGTACTTTGTACGCTCTATTTTTGTATTTATGTGAAAAATCCTTTATCTAGCAGGAATTTACTATACAGGAATGCATTCTACAGACATTTCTGGTAAAGAAACCATTCACGAAAAGTATTTGGTTCCCTTAATGTACGAGAAGGATCAGAAAATGTTAATTGACAGCGTGTGCGCGACGCGTTCGCGCCAGACGGCCATTGCAGCCTTTTCGCGACTCGCCAGGGCCGTCGCTATGCGTAGTCGACGTTGGTACCACTCAAGTATGTCTTTGCTTACTATGCTTAATTAAATACATTTTTTTTGTCTTTTTGGGTGCCAATCATTACAAAAGATTATAAAAATACGAGTTATATTCACATTTCATTGTGGAAATGCTTAATAAAGAAAATTGACCGCAGCAATTTTATTTTCAGTAATTGTTGTCTTATCTTTATAATTGTAATACCAATGGACATTCAAGATTCTTCCGATTAAAATAAGTCCAAACACTATGTAAATGGGACTATTTTTATCGATTTTATTGATCGAAGTACATAATTAAGACATAGATCGCTCTATATTAAATCGATAAAATCTCGCGGAAGTGTATAAATCAGCCGGACTGTTTTTGTTATATTCATGACGAAATTATTTTAAAATCAAAACAAGGAATACAATTCCAGCATTAATCTTTCATCAAGATATTTCAACAGTGGAAAAACGTTACAAAGGAAAAGACTTATGTGCGGATGCTTGCTGATTACTGCTGGACACTTATTATTGAAAATCGGGATACCAGGAACAAACGTCAAGCAAGGCGGAAACATTTTTAATTTGTTTACATCAGAAATAGGTAAGTTTTTGTATTCAATTTTCTTTATTAAGCATTTCCACAATGAAATGTGAATATAACTCGTATTTTTATAATCTTTTGTAATGATTGGCACCCAAAAAGACAAAAAAAATGTATATAATTAAGCATAGTAAGCAAAGACATACTTGAGTGGTACCAACGTCGACTACGCATAGCGACGGCCCTGGCGAGTCGCGAAAAGGCTGCAATGGCCGTCTGGCGCGAACGCGTCGCGCACACGCTGTCAATTAACATTTTCTGACCCTTCTCGTACATTAAGGGAACCAAATACTTTTCGTGAATGGTTTCTTTACCAGAAATGTCTGTAGAATGCATTCCTGTATAGTAAATTCCTGCTAGATAAAGGATTTTTCACATAAATACAAAAATAGAGCGTACAAAGTACCCGCGTCGGCACATTTTCAAACTTTAACAACCATTTACAACTATTAGGAAGTACATAAAAATATAATTGACTATATGAATATGTAGAGGAGAGTCGCCTCTATCTCTTGACTCGAATTTGAACTTTCTCGCGTATTTAGTTTTTGCGTAACACGTCGTTTCGTATCAAAATCGGGCATTTTTACAAAAACCAAAATTTTTCGAAAACGTTGCGTGATGAAGCAATTCTACTTTCAGATTCGGTTTTAGGATGACAAAGTGTATAAGAATCACCCAACAGGTATTGCAAAATTTTTTTGGTGTTGGACAGTGTAATTGACGGCTTTCGTTGAATAAACACATATACCAAAATAGAAAATGTATATTTGTATTGTCACTTACCAGCTGTTGAAAGTTGACCAAGGTGAGCGGAGACGGCTTCCAGGAACCGCTGTCCGACCGCGAACCAGCTTAAGGTGGACCAGGGTTGACCAGTGATGTCCACTGCAGCTCTGGAGGATCCCTGGTCCACTCGAAGGTAGGTGAGGGTAGGCCAGGGTGGGCCAGGGTGGGCCAGGGCAGCTCTGGAGAACCTCTGGTCAACTCCAAGGTCCTTCGTCCTTCTGGTCCCGGAGCCCTCCCGTTCCGTCCTGAGTGCGCACCACGACTGACTGTCTGAGCGAGGACGCCGTGGTGGGGTGCGCGGTGCGCGGTGCGCAACTCCCCCACCCCAAACTAACTTCGCCAGACTTCGATCGCCGCGATAGTAGTTATTGATAAATTTGTTATTTCTGGCTGCTTAATGTTTATAACAATTTCTTTTGGTAATGGTATCAACAAGCAATCCCTTGGCCATCTTGCCATCTAACTTTTTACTAAAAATACCTAATAGAACTCGAAATACAGAGTAACTTTTGAACCATGAATATTCGCACGTATTAATTTATCGAACACATTTCACTGATAAATTTATTATTTCTGGCTGTTTAATGTTTATAACAATTTCTTTTGGTAATGGTATCAACAAGCAATCCCTTGACCATCTTGCCATGTAATTTTTTAGTAAAAATACCTAATAGAACTCGAGATACAGAGTAACTTTTGAACCATGAATATTCGCACGTATTAATTTATCGAACACAATTCACTGATAAATTTATTATTTCTGGCTGTTTAATGTTTATAACAATTTCTTTTGGTAATTGTATCAACAAGCAATCCCTTGACCATCTTGCCATCTAATTTTTTACTAAAAATACCTAATAGAACTCGAAATACAGAGTAACTTTTGAACCATGAATATTCGCACGTATTAATTTATCGAACACAATTCACTGATAAATTTTTTATTTCTGGCTGTTTAATGTTTACAACAATTCGTCTCACCAATGATGTCGACAAGCACTCCCTTGACCATCTTGACATCCAATTATTTAGTAAAAATAAATTAAAGAAACTGAGATATAAAATAACTTTTAAGCCATGAATATTCGCACGCATTAATTTATCGTACGCAATTCACTGTAAAATTTATTATTTCCGGCTGTTTATTGTTTGTAACAATTCCTTTCGCCAATGATGTCGATAAACACTCCCCTCACCATCTTGACATCCAATTATTTAGTAAAAATAAATTAAAGAAACTGAGATATAAAATAACTTTTAAGCCATGAATATTCGCACGCATTAATTTATCGTACGCAATTCACTGTAAAATTTATTATTTCTGGCTGTTTAATGTTTACAACAATTCGTCTCACCAATGATGTCGACAAGCACTCCCTTGACCATCTTGCTAACTAATTATTTAGTGAAAATAAATTATAGAAACCGAGATATAGAATAACTTTTAAGCCGTGAATATTCGCACGCAGTAATTTATCCCACGCAATTCACTGTAAAATTTATTATTTTCGGCTGTTTATTGTTTGTAACAATTCCTTTCGCCAATGATGTCGATAATCACTCCCTTCACCATCTTGCCATCCAATTATTTAGTAAAAATAAATTAAAGAAACTGAGATATAAAATAACTTTTAAGCCATGAATATTCGCACGCATTAATTTATCGTACGCAATTCACTGTAAAATTTATTATTTCTGGCTGTTTCATGTTTGTAACAATTCCTTTCGCCAATGATGTCGATAAGCACTCCCTTGACCATCTTGCCATGTAATTATTTAGTAAAAATAAATTAAAGAAACCGAGATATAAAATAACTTTTAAGCCATGAATATTCGCACGCATTAATTTATCGTACAGTATTTCCGGTAACGCAAAAACCATTTCGGGCCACCACAGTTCTTATGTGGATTACCAAACAAAAAGTTTATGGCATCCATATAAGAACTGCCTCGGTGCGACCGTGTCTCGGTGTTGACAATAGCTCAGCTGGTCGAGCTCGAGGCCGGCCTCGGGTGAACGAACGCAGACGTAAACCTTTTGTTTACGTCTGTTGTCATACTTGTCGCGAGTCCATCGTTTCCCAAATTCCGAAATATCAAATCCGCTGCCCGTCGTCCTTGGCTCGCTTGATTTACCGCCTTATCATCTCGCCGTTTGTATAAACCTTAGCTCCTGTTATAATATAAATGTTTATAACAATTCCTTTCGCCAATGATGTCGACGAGCACTCTCTTGACCATCTTGCCATCTAATTATTTAGTAAAAATAAATGATAGAACTCAAGATAGAGAATAACTTTTAAATCATGAATATTCGTACGCATTATTTTATATCGTGCACAATTCACTGAAAAATTTATTGTTTCTGGCTGTTTAATGTTTATAACAATTCCTTTCGCCAATGATGTCGACAAGTACAGCCTTGACCATCTTGTCACCTAATATTTTAGTAAAGATAGATGATAGAACTCAAGGTACAGAATAACTTTTGAACCATGGATAAATATACACTGATAAATTTATTGTCTCTGCTTGTTTAACGATTGTAAGAATTCCTCTTACCAATGATGCTGTCGAATATCCTCTTGGCTATCTTACCACCTAATCTTTTTAATAAAAATGGCTAATAGTACTCGAGATACAGAGTAACTTTTAAAGCATGTCTTGAGCATGTCTTAAAGCATGTCAAAGTAACTTTTATGCATGATTATTCGAAGTATACAAGATACTCGATTCTCATTAAGATTTCTAATTAAGATTACTCGGTATTTCATATCGTGCTACACGAAACAGTATAATGTGACTGGCGTACTCTGACATCTCGTCTGTGATATTGGTTCCACAATATTAGTTCCTACCGATACGGTAGGATGTGACAAAAATGGTAAGGGGGCTCTAGAGCCCCGCGGACGTGAAAAAAATACATTGGGTGATTGGACTACTCCTGTACCTCGTCTGTGCTTCTTTACCTCGTCTGTGGTTCCACAATGTTAGTTACGATTGATACGGTAGGATGTGACACAGAAATGGTTGGACACTCTCATTTCCTCTCTGGCGACAGCAAACTATAGTTTTACTATGCTCTTACAGATGGAGGCATAGGCGACCTGTACATCACTTCCGGGAAGATGGAGACGTAGATCTGGCTAAAGTTTGAAATCTACTGTGTACCAAGAAAGTATACGTGAATTAATCATTCAATAATGGTTCGATGATGTTGGACATCTGTGCGGTTACTGGTCTGTTATCAATATACTTTATATTTTGTATAAGTTAGAGATAAAAGGTAATATTTCGTTATCGTAAGATAATGAATACTCTCCTAAGAGGTACCAATTAGGGGATACTTCACTTTTATCGATATTGCGACAAGCAATTTCAATTTTTATGTTTCAATGTAATTCATCGCAATTAGAAACAGTTAGCAAACAATTCACACATGTCGCTTTCGTATTTCATTCAGTATACATACATAATCTTCACATACCATAACCTATTTGAATTTCTAAAAATTGGAGATTAATAATCGAGAGTCTATTAACAATTTTTTTAATTTCATTCGTAAACAAATAAATCGTTTCGAATAACGTAATCCAGTAATTTGTCCTGCGATTTTTATTTAAAAAAAGAAGATGGTTAGTCTTGTTTTAGGTACAGCGCAATCATTAAAAAATTTCTGAACAGGCTTCCAGCAATTGTTATTGTTTTTCGAATGGTGCACATATATTACAGTTTAACTATAAAAAAAACACGTTTCGCGGAATGACCGGTATATCAACCGTCCAGAACTCTATATCAATGCATTCTTGAGAGATCCAAGAGGAGGTGCATCGTAAACTGCGGGAAACTGGTATTCTCAGACTGCACCAAGGCCTCTCGCAGTTTTGTTTCTCTTTCCTCTATACGTGCCGAGGTGAAACCGCACAGTTCTTGTTTGCAGCTGTGCAAGGTGCAATCGCAAGTTTCAGTTTGCAAGGTTCTTTACCTTCCCGGATAATTTATGTCGTATTGGACTGCCGAGGGTATTTCCAGCTTACGTTCACGCGTGGGAGTAAACAAAAGACACTTTTACGGTATTTTTATGGTCCGTTTTACATCGAATTTGATCGCGTCGAGCACACACTCCGCCGTTCATAATTATTCGATAGACTTTGAACACATCGAGCGCGGTATGTTAGCAATTAGTCGAACTGATTTCATTAACGTTTTTAATAGACTTTAACAATTTAGATTACCGTTTCAAGATCGCAGTCATTACACAGTAAATAGCAATGTTGGTTAAACAGTTGTCTAAACCTACCATTTTCCCTGAAATTTAATGGATTGATTGGTTGATGGAACAAATCATACATCCTAGAATTAATTAGATTGAATAGAATAGAATGTAGTATGATTGATTGATAAATTGGACTTTGTTTAACAATCTAGTTTAATATTTCGTTTGGTCCTTCGACTGCATCAAGAATTCAGAATCGCTACGTGGACCGATTACAAACGTTCTTGTTAAGTCAACAAGCTTAAGAACCAAGAAATAATCCCGTTAATTTATAAAGCTTCGGTGAAGTTTAATTTATAAAATAAAAGACAGTAATTTATACAAGTTTATGACAAATGTAGATGTTTAAAGAATATTAACTTCGTGTTGGGAAAAAGTTTATGACGCGACAGGACTTAACTGGAAATCGGGATCGAAACTTTCGAACGGTAGCGTACACATCGCGTCGTACATTTTGCAACGAATTTTATCAAGAAAAACAGTCTGTCGATTATTGAGCCGTTTCGTTATTAAATGAATCGAATGAATTTGTTGAAGGATTAGCAATGTAAAAATATTATTTCATTGAAAAATTCGAGACATAGAGACAGTCCACAAAGTTAATTATTAAACACCAAAGTCCGAGGGAAATTAATATCATAAAATGTTTAGACGTTTTCCAAAAGAGAAGCTAGTACAAGATGGAGCTTCCTTACAAGCTTACACATCTTGTACCAGCTTTCTGTTGCCAGTAAGGTTTCATTTCCTTCATGGTCCCGCTGTGTTTACTACCCCATCACATCGTCATCTTCAAGTACACGTGTAATGGACGACATTCAGCGCCTCTAAGCCATAGAGTACCGCAGGATTCCGTTTATACCCCTAATTCGAAAGATAAGTAGAGCGTAAACCACCATCGAAGATGAACAAGATCAGTTAAATTGCATCATCACCGTATAATCAATTTATTATTACTATGCTCGTAAAAAAGGGATAGCATTTTATAGAATTCCGGCTGTGTGGTGGCTGCTGTGTAACGCTTTAGGGCTTCCCTCGTATCTTCGTCGTGAAATAAAAAGGGGTGCAAACCATCATCGAGGGTGGGCGAGCCTGATAAATTGCACCATCAGCTATCAGATCACGTGGCTGAGGTGTTGCTAGCCATTATGTCACGGGGGGTATCAAGATCTTCTTGTTGGCATCAAAGCTGGCTGCTCTTACAATACTGGCTGCCCACAATTCTTATTGGAGATCCCAGAGTCCTCACTAACACTTTAAAATATTGAAATCTTAAATATTATCTCAGTTAGAATTTGGGTCAATTAGCACCTCTAAAATCAGGGATTCAAAGAATGTAGAATGTTCTGACTGTCCTGGTAGCAAGGCAGTTTGCGCTTAGGCACATTTGGCTATATGACCATTGAGGTATCCCATAGTTACGTAATCGGAGAATAGAAATGAATTTCTGAACCTGGTTAAAGAATGGTGGGACCCAAGGCTGACCAAGGTCATCCAAGATTACCCAACGTGTTAAAGGCCAACTGGTAAAGAGCATATGGACTCTTCAAGGACACTTTCTACTTTCCAATCGTGCATTGTAAAACCCATTACTGCCTTCTGTTTGCGAGACACCTGCAAGATCGATCCAAATTAAAAAAAGAGGAATACTATCGTTCACGTCCGACCAACGTGGTAGTCAACGTGTTAAAGGCTAACTAGCAAAGACCCTATGAATATGTCTATCCTCAAGGACACGTCCTTCAGCCGCACATTGCAAAACCCATTACCGTCTCGTGATTGCGAGGTAGCTGCAATGGAACTGCAAGGTAGATTAAAAAGAAAAAGAAGGGGGTCGATGGTGGAGAGGAGCCGGTACGCAGAAACGAGGGTTGACAAGCGCAAGGTTGTCGTACTTTCCGTCGGTTCGTTCGCCCCTTTTCGATTTAGTTGACCGCCAACGTGCCAGCTCTCGGTGCTCGGGTGCATTCAACAGGTACCTATACAATCGATGTGTGTTCGCGGCGCGGTGGTATTCCCCGTCGGGCGCTCTTGTTGTGTTGGTATCAGTGATCCGCGCTTCCTTCGAAGAGACGCTTGCGCCGGTAAGGCAGACCCTGTGCCGTTCCATGGCCACCGGTTCGTTATTAGTACGCCGCCGGCCGTCGAAGCTGGACGATCTTTCGTCGCGGGTCCGATCCAACCGGATCGTGTTAGTTTTGTTTACGTGACCGGCACACTTTTTTTCCGGCCGTGTGGCCCCACAGTGAAATCAATCGGGCTTCTCTTTCTGTGTCCCTCTTTTTTTCGGTTCCTCTCTCCCGGGACCGTCACGCGTTGCCGAACCGTGCGTCGTGCTGTCAGTGAGAATTTTTGTTGTTGTCTCTTTAATATTTTCGTGGACTCCTTCACTGCTCCATTTACCGTTCTCGTGCGAGAGAACTTTTTTCCCGGGCCTGTTCTATCAGTGAGAATTTTTCTTTTTAGAATATCCTCCATGGTCTGTGGATGTCCTCGTTTTCCGTTTGATGTGTCCGGGTTTTACCGAGCAGTTTTGCGCGAGGGGACACTTTTGAACATGATCTGTCAGTCAGAGTTTTTCCTATTTCGCTAGATACCTTGCATGTTCTGTAGAGTCCTCCTTCGCTCTGTTCGGGTTTTATAGTATAGTTTTATGCGAGGAGAATTTTCCCTTTTGGCACACTTTCCACACTTTGTGGACCTCCCCACATTTTCTGTGGGATGCGTTCGAGTTTTATCGGAACCTTTTTGAAGCATGATCTGTCAGTGAGAATTTTTGTCGTCTTTAGAATACCTGCTCTATTTTGTGGATGTTTGTTCGGGTTTTGTTGATCAGTTTTGAGCGAGGGACATTTTTGGGCATGTTCGGGCTAAGTGAATAGTTGAGTTTCGTTGGGGGACGATCGCTGATGTTGGTGAGTTTTCTTCTCCCGAAAATGATACCTGTTCTATTGGTGTTGTTTGGGGGGATTCTTTGATTGATGTTTTGTCTTATGGGGGTGCTAGTCTGAGAGGGTCGTAGTCGGGGTGATGATGATCATGTTGCGAGAGATTGGTGGGTTTTCTTGAGTGATAGAGACGAATGAGTTCGATTTAAAATTGTTTTTCTTGGAATATTGTCATGGTGAATTGACCCTCCTGTGGGAGATAATTTCAGGCCAATGTGGATCCACGTGTACTATTTTACTGCATTGTGTATATGTATATTTATGCTGGTATGTCAGTGCAAAGATTATCGGGCGAAGACAGAAATTGTGCAAGAGATAATTTCATGTAATCTAAACTTTGCCGAAAGGGATAACACGTTCTCAATTAAAACTAACTTTCGAATTACCAAGATAAATTTCTTAAACACTGGGGGATCGTCACTACAAGGATTTTCCTAGAGTCTGTTAAGTAAACTAAATTTTATTACGATTCACATGACGTAGGATGGTTACAAAAATCATTGTTACGCCGGTGTTATGTAACTGGTATTTTGTAATATTTTTATCACAAATTTATGCCGAAATAAAGATAATGATTCCTCAGAAAAAATTATGGAAAGAGGTTCGCGCAGAAAAGGCGCACAGCTCGCTCGCGAAAGTTGGACGACCGTTTAGGATCGCGAGATGTAAATCAAGCTTCGGTATTTCTCGTTCCGGGCGTTATTGCAATTTTCCTGCGCAGCGATATATTTAAATATTCGAAGAAACGGCGGCGAGGTTAGGTGTACCGCGGAAGAGAAATCGTGCCGCCGACGAGCGTACGCTATTCGTATACAAATTTAACGAAGCACGTTGAAGTTTGCCAAGCGACGTTTCGCAATCGCCGAAGACACCGATACGCTCGCGTCTCTATACGTTTCTTGCACGCAAATCCACCATGTCAGACCGGGTTTTCTCTTTCTTCCGTTTTTCCTCACCGTTCTTCGTCTACATTTCCTTTTTCTTCGTTTCTTTTTTCTCTTGAAACGTTCCCGCGCTCTCTCACGTCCACCCCCCACCACCGTGTATCGTTTATTAACTCGTTCCCCGTTTTCCTTTAGCTGTTCGTGCACTATTCGTGGCACGACGCGTGCCAGCAATACCAATAGATCCCCGAATTTCGACGAGAAGGATTGTTTTTTTCGGTCGTACGTTTTTAAATTGGTATCAGTCCCCGGTACAGCACGGTTCGGGAAGTGGTGCAATCACCTGTCCGATTAAAAACGGAAATTCTTTAATTTAGATGGAAAATGAAACAATTTCGACGTACGGCTGTGTATGTTTTTAAATTCGAATCTGATCGCCAGAATTCACAAACAGACCTGTCGCTCATGTTTTATTCTAGTCTTATACGATCTATCTGGCAGGTCAATTAACCCTTTCCTTACGGCAGCCCGCTCCGCTGGAGTGACGCCACTGAACGGGTCACCGTGCCGCGAAGTGTACACTTTGCATGTCGGTATATTTCGATGTTCGGACTTATGTCTCTCAACGCTACTTTGTGATTGCCTTGTATGTACACTTTGTACCGATTATAGTCGACACCTGTACACACAGGTCGTCTCGCGGCCGCCGACTTTAGTCGGCACCCGTAACGAAAGGGTTAAGAGTTAAAATATACGAATTCAACATTTGTGCATTGCAGTTGCTGAAATTGTAAGAATGCTTTTTAGAGGAAGTTGATTAATAAAACGCTTCATTGGTGCACGCAAAATTTTAACAAATTCATACGCTTCTAAATTAGTATTTAGTCCTGTTTCCAAACTTTTAAGTGATGGATTTCAGAGAAAAGATCAATCAGAATAGTTAAAATAAATGGGCTCAGATTGTTCATTTTACAATTGTCGATATCATAAGGACGCTTTTGTAGGAAGTCGTTAAACAAATTGCTTTACTGGCGCACATTCTGCGGTAAGAGTCGCTCAAAAAATTAAGATAGATGTACATGTACGGATACATTTTTAAATTAGAATTTAGTCAGCTGGATAAAAAAAAAACAAATTTTCGCACAGCGATGTTTTCAAATTCTTGCATGACTTTGTTAGATGACACGAAAATTGAAACAAATGGGTTCAAACATTTTATTTTAGTGGCGCAGATTTGCTGGCGCGAATGTATTTTTGGAATTTAGATAGAAAATTGAATACGATTCATAATTGGCTATTCCAGTGTTAAAAAATAACGCCAGAAAACGTACTAATTAATAACTGCGATGTTTTAAAATTTGGTTAAAGGAAAATTGAGATTGATTCTCGTTGTGTCGCGTCGGTTGCAGCCATGCGAAATATAGGAAGAATTTTTTATACGAACATAACAACATTCCTATACAAAAAAGGATGAAAAATACGGGAAAATTCATCATAGTTGAACGTGCATTTTTGCGAGTAACTTTAGTAATAGTTATTACGCGCAGTATCTTAAATCTGCTAATAATTGACAATTTATTAAACTCAAAAATTAATTCCGTCGCAAATTAACGGCGTGCTTGAATAATAACGATAACACACCCTTCAGCGTTGGAAACTCTGAATCCGAGTGGAGTGGCAACAAAAATAAATCCACTAGTCAATTAATACGTGTCGAGAGCTAATTCGATTCCGGACAAACATAAAAGGGCAAGTGTTTCCGAGAACGTTTTTTAATGAACACTCGATGCATTCGAAATTAAAAACTGTCCTGTATGTTTGCAATAAAAATGGCTGCGCAAACGAATTAACACGCTCAATACTAGTGTTGTACACGTATCATCACGATTCCATGTTTGACGTAAAGCAAACCAAATTATTATTATTCATATCGTATTGTAACAGGATAGTGCATATCATGATCTTTGAGAAATTTCTAATTTCCCTACTAAGAAGCACATTAAGAACGAAAATTGTTTTCATCTCGTTCGCGAAAGACGCAATATGCGAGATCGTTGACGGCTTGTCTACGTTATCGTCGCCGAAATAAAAAAGCAGAAGCATGAAAAAGAATTTATTATCGTTCGGAGCAAAAGTCAATCCCGCGTTGGCTTATTAAATAAGAAATGTCGGTCGCGTAAGCCGTCGCATGATTAATCGAAAGATATCTCGCGCACTCGTTCCTCGAACTAACCGAGCGACTTATCACGTTTCTTTTGGTCAATGGTGGATGAGGTTTACTCCGACGAGGTACCCCAATTAGGCAAAAATTACTAGACGCGCCGATTGTCTATTGTTGCTTTCAATTTTACGGAAAACTTGTTTCTCACAAAATTACTTTATGTATCCCAAGAAGCGAAATTGGAGTTCCAGCGCGCGAGTAGATTATACGAGTTTCAAAATTTAATTAAATTGCATGTTACACAACGGGTTGGTCAGGCGAGGATTTTGTCGAAAAGTGGAAACACGGTTAAATTTTTTTGCGGCTATCGTTGAGCATTCGGTGTCTGCGAGATCGCAGCCGACGATTTAATCCGACGCGCGAGCCGCGAGGATTAAAAAAATGATTACGCGATCAGCGGAGCCGACAACGCAAGGTAAATCCTTTAAATCCGCTAACAATTAGCGAGCTACGGGAGACGCGATTATTAGAAAATCTCTTTGATAACGTGAGGCTGCTTCAGGCATTTTTCCGCGTTTTTTCTTGGAGACCTTTTCAATATTAAAGTGGCTGCTGCTAAAGCCTTGCATCAATAGACACGATGCACATTGTGCAATGTATTCTGTTGCTACGTAACTAAATCTAAATGCAGTTCCTCGTTTCTCGAATGATTTTCTAAAAATGAGGATGCGGAAATAATTTATGTAGTGGATTTTTAAGAATCTTTTCAGACACGTACCATTTGTAATTTTACGAGATTTGTAAAGTGTTTAACAAAACCGAACAAGATTTTCGTTTTCTTTTATAGACAATACAAGCACAAAAAAAAAAGGAATAAAAATACTTTTCAGCGATTCCAACTTCAGTAAACTAGCCTGAAAATAGAACCATTGTCTCACGACACAGAACTTTGCACCGAGCCTAAATTATCGTTTGCTCCACCGGAGGAAAAGGCTAAAAAGACAAACAAATGGATTGTTGGGAAGATTTGCAAGGAACGCGGGCGCATTAGCGGAAGATAATCTTTAATTTACGTTGGTACGCCTCGAGAACCGATTCGCGTTAATTATCATAAAGCTGAAAAGGCTGGGAAGCATCCAACGGTAGAGAGAAAAAGAAAGAGAAAGTAAGAGAGAAAAAGAGGGGCAACGAGAGGAAAAAGCGGAGTAAAGAAAAGAAAGTAATTTAGAAGTTCCGTGATTAATGAAGTAATTCGTTCTGAGTAAGAAGTTGTATTTCATTTCGTCTGACTTCCGTTCTTTGGCCTGAAATAATCTTCGCGGAAGAGGAGAATTATGCGATGATTGTGACGAGGAGGGGAGTGGAGAAGAGGGGGAGGGGGGCAAGGTCCTTGTAAAAAAGTGCAAATCTGCTCGATAAAGGGATAAAACACGTTTTCTCGCGCGTGCGGATTTATTTCGATGAAAATGGACGTTTTTCCATTTTTTTTTCTTTGCTTCTCTCTCCTCATCGGACCGGGGTACACAGGGAATTCATTATCTTCCCCGGGGTGGATAGGATGAAGCGGTAATTAAAAGCAAACAATCTAACCCTGATCCTCTATTTTTAGAACATTATTATTTCCGGAGTAGTTATTAAAAGAGGTGGTTAAAGTGGACGAGGTGGCGGGCAAGTGAGGGAAAAGAAGAGGAAATTACGAGTGTTGGGGGACTGCGATGTGCAGGAAAAAAAGTGTGTGTGCACCTGTTAATAAGAACGTGACCAGGGTAACCCGACGACGATGACGGAAGGCGGACCGAACATAAGCGTGAGTAACTCGACGGCACTTATTCTTCCTGTAATTTTACATTAGCCGGGCCCAGCGGATTTTACAATTTGCTGCTTGCGATTATTAAAATTGCAGGTGCACGTGGGAGATTGAATTCTTTCGTGTGAGCTTATTATAATTATATAGGGTTAATTGTAAGCTTTGTATATGGGTAACGTTATCATGAAACATTCGTGAAAATTTTTCGTGTAAACATTCGTGAATTTTTCCGAATATAAAAATGTTTAATATTACGTAACACGCAGACAAAAGGGTAAAGAGGCAACGAAAAAATTGATTTTTATTTTCTTCAACTACAATGCACTATATAAAAAATTCTGAACAAAATTAAGAACAGCGGTGTCAACAATGTTACTGAAATTTTATAAAACTGGTATCTCCAAAATTTCGATATAAAATATGCATTTTCTTCGAATTTTTGGAGATTTCCAATTTTTTTCAAACATGTTCGCAATATTCGAAAAATCTGTAAAAATACATATTAATAATCACGATGACATACAACTAAAATAATAATATGAACGTGGTACTTCGATAACTTCAATACAAAATCGGCAATTTTATGCTTCCGGATTTTTTAAAAAATCGATTTTGCAACCAAAACTTCTGAAATAATTCACTGTCATGCGTGCTATCCGGTAGAATGTTCATGAATTTTTTCGTAATTTTTTGTTGAACGGGACAGAAGAAATAGAGCACAATTCATTAAATTGTGCTCACCCTGTAACTACCCTTACGGTAGGGTAAATCTAAAACTCTTCAACCAAATTATACCAAATTAGGATACGTTCGAAAGAGGAAGAACAAAACTTTAAAATGACGCAAAAAGCGCATACAGCAAAAATCTTTCCTCAAGATAAAATTGCGTTTGAGACAACAGTCGAGTCTCGCAATCAATCCCCTAATGCTAGTAAAATTAAAACGCAGTTCGAACTGGTGCAGAGTGGAGCCCATCTCAAAGTTCGACCTCAGCTTGCAGTTTTCCTATAGTCCTTCAGCTCTCCATATCCTTCAACCAGGATGTTGACTTCAGCCGGAGTCTCGGGTTCTTTCTGTCCGCTCGTTCGTTGTCGTTTGCTCTTTATTCCCGGAAATCTGTTTCTCTCTTAAACCACGAGTTTTTTCTCGGGCATTTCCACCCTCTCTCCTCCTCTCTCCTTCCCTCTCTCTCTCCCTCTCCCCTCTCTCTCTCGTTCTGGGTTTCCCCGCGAGCCACTCGCAATTCCCCAAACTGGTTTTTCTAGGTTTTACGTCCGCGAGTGTGCCACAGTCCGTGCACGTTTTTCCTCCTACGAGTCTTCCCTCGCAGGTATGTCTTTGTCTCTCGCGGAGATTGAGATTGAATAATTGAAAGGCAACGAGTGAGAGAAAGAGAGAGAGAGACAGAGACAGAGAAGAGAGATAGAGAATACGCGAGTCCATTTTTCCTGGGTCCTCCGCGGAATTAGCGGCGCGGTGTCCCGAGTAGAGCGCAATCTTAATTACGTCGGATTTATTATTGAAACGTGTTTCTTCGCCCGTTTACCCCGGCCCGAACTGGAATCGAGTGCTCCAACGCACACGCTGAACCCTATCGGCAAAATTTATTCACATTTTTATCACAACTTTTCATCCGCAACAGATGAAAAGTGAAATCCAAACGAAAATGTGTAGCCGAGTAAGGAGATCGAAAGTGCCTCCAAACTAAATTGAATTTGCAATAGGTCATTCGATTGCTTGTCCGAAGAGAATACTTTGTGCCAATTTTCAACTCTATATGACGACATGGGAAGTAGTAATCGGGTGACAAAGAAAATCAGGTTTTTCCGTGATTTCTCTTGTCCTCTTCAATTGAAAATTCTGAAAAAAATCAGGCATATTTTAGCTATTAGAATGCACATCCGTGAATTTTATCAGAATTTTTAGCTTTGAAACCGAATTTTAAAAAATAAATAAAATTTTGAAATGCCGATTTCTTGTAGAAGTTATGAGATACTAAGTTTATATATTTGCATTTCGTTGTGGTTATGATTTTTCAAAGTGGGGGCACATAGTTAAAACAATCCCAAAGAAAGTTTCACATTGAATAAAATCCAAAAGCAAAAATAAGGACCAAGTGAACCGTATTAAAAACGAGCCTGAAAATACCTTCGTTTAGCGCTATTCGCAACGCGAAACAGCTCGGCTAGTTAACTCGAAACAGTGTATTACTCATCGTTGCGTCGAACAAATGTGCATAAACGTAATTCGGGACGAGGGTGTCCGCCCCTGGGAGTGTCCATTATCGCAGATGAAAATAATATTCGCGTAAATACGAGCCAGGTCCGAACGGTTATCCTTTTAGCTGGTCGCGTTAAAATCGACACGCGGACACGCGAGCGCGCGATAGCAGTTTTTAATCCGCGGATAAACCAAAGGATCCGGGACAATCGGACATTCCGTGATACCATGGCTCGCGCGTGGGGAAATTACCCAAGTCATTTCCGGAATTTAACAGGGCCGTAAGTTCGAGTCGAACGAGTGGTTAACGACCGGTCACGCGGTAGCGTCGAAATGGTCGTTGATTTCGAGGCATTAAATCTCGCTTAAACGTGGCGGCAGGAATCCTCAAGGAAAACGTCGCCAACGAAGCAAGTTAACACCAAAAGTTCGGTCGAAACATGACTTCTCTCGTCAGTAAATACACTGATTTCTCTATATATGTCGCCAAGGTCTGGATGATAAACGTCGCGGAATTATTGCCACTACCGCGGGGTGTACCCCGTGAGAACCCTCGGACGCCGAGGAGTGTAAACATAACACGTCTCGGGTATCACGCTGGCAAGACCCGTGTTACTGACATATATCGAGAATTCACAGTACTATTTTGAGATTCAAAAAGTACCGGAAGTGGGTCTCCTCACACCCTCTACACAAATAAATAGAGCGAACTCCATTTGATCGTAAAGTACCAAAAATTGTGTAGAATCCAAAAATATGTAGAACCCAGAAGTATCCAAGTTTTGCCAAAGCAATTTTGCAAATGGAAAGAGACTGTTTCGGTGTCAGTAAACTGCGTTTGTAGGTCAGCAAGATTGTTGCAGCATTATCCGAGCGATCATTGCGATCGAGGCGAGGAACGAATGGTGACAGTGGAACCGGACTACGAAATTGTGTGTGTGTGTGTAGTTCGCGATGTTGGGAAACTTTTGGCAGAGGAGCGTATGGGATTTAGGTTTAGCCTCTCCGGATCTCACGCGCATAGGCGTCGGCGGCCCGGCCAAGTTTACAAGGATAGCCGGGCGATACTATGCATCAGAAGTTTGTATCTCCTCGTCGATTCGTTACGGACGTGTCTAACTTCGTCCGTCAATAATTCAAAAGTTGATAACCGATAGTCACGCGAGACTGTCACGAAATGTCATGCCCGCTACGTTTTTACGATCGCCCGGAGTTCGATCGAAGGACACGACGAAGGTCGTCGAACAGGAAGTGCGAAGACTATGGTTGTCCCTTGGAATAACACACCTAGTCACGCGATACCTCGCTAGGGAGAACCTCGCGGGAAACTTTCAGAATTTTAACAGAGAGGAATAGTTTTTGCGCATCTGTCAGATATGCTTGCTTGTTAACTTTAATAACGGGAAATCATTTATGTTTCCTCGCTGAGAGTTCGTTTAACGATCTTTAATGACGCGAAACTATTTTTCTCGAGTCGAAGTGGATCTTTCGATCGCCTATTAATTTTAACGATATTAAATAATTCTCCTTTTGTCGGTCGTTAAAAATTTCGTTCTTAATGACTCGGGATGCTTGGACGCGGCTCTTAATGATTCGTCACCGGACAGTACAGAAATTGATTTTATTCACTAGTTCACTGGCGAGGCAGATAATTTTATAATTTAACCAGAGATTAAAATTGATTCAGAAAGAGAGAGAGAGTAGAAAGTGAAAGATATTTTCTTTTTCTTTGTGATCCTCTAAGAATTTGATAATTTCCACGAATTTTACATAGTTATTCAATTTTGCGAAAACAAAAGTTTCTTTTTTTAACGTGTGCACGTTTCGGTAGCTTTTTAACGAATGCTGTTCTTGGGCAATGTGAGTATTACATTCGCGATCGAGTTCGTTGAAATTTTGATTTCGCTGGATTTCGTTCAGCAATATTTGCCACGAAATGCAGAAAAATCCGCAGTGCCGCTAGAGGATTTATGCATTTATGACAAAAACGAGTGGGCGAAATTTGAAACAGTAGAAGGATTAAAACAACTCCTGTACAACGTCGAGTTTTTTTTTTTTTTCAACAGATGCGAAAGAATGGAATGACAAAAATGAGTGGGCGAAATTGAAAACAGCGGAAGGATTAAATGAATCGACGCGAATTATTTTCAACAGATTGCAACGATTGAAGCCAGAAAAAAATGTCTACGTGACCCCTGTTTCTTCTAATTGATGCAATTTTTATTCCGCATGAAAATCCGCCGTCTAACTTTTTGCATGTTCCCGCGACGGTTACAAATTACGACGTCTCGTTGGTTTTTCATTTAAACGGTGGGTGTAAAAAAAAAACACAGTAGCTGCTCGTCCGCGACTGTAAAGTTGATATGATTGTGGTGGCATAACGGGTTGGTCGAGCGTCGTGTACAGACGTAGTTTTCTAACGAGGTGTTTTCATTGGGGATAAACAGAATCCGCGGCCCATTCATTATCGCTTTATCTAAACCTCGCGCGCCAGGTTCGAGTGCACTTCGCGTCGCCGCATGCCCTCTTGCACAATGGAACCGGCACGCAATTAGCCAAGTGTCGCTCTAATAAGGATTTGTAGGATAGGTTAGGTCAAGCTAAATCGGCCTGTTTGCCGTTAAACAGGTGGACGTCCTGCCACAGCCTCCTGTTTCGACTGTTGGCCTCGAGAGCTCGCATCATGATGAAGAGTGGCCTTTAAACCCATTCGCGCCGCTCAAAATTAGTTAACGTTGAATTTGAATAGGTTTAGAGGATCCGCAACCGGAAATGCAGAACGCTTCCGCCGCAGTATCCACCGTTTTCGCAAGAACTCGCAGAAATGTCCGTTCTTACGCAACGTTAACGTAATACTTTTTCCATTATGTTCTTCATGGGACTTCACAAGGATCCAAGGAGTTACAGAAGTTCTTAATAGGTTCTGTTTAAAATGTGCAGCTTGCTTTAAATGAACGTTCTCACTTTGTGATGGGAATAGATACAGGCGAGCTCTCCTCAAAGTACAGATATCAGTTCAAATGGCATCTGTGAAATATGAACATAAACTCTACGGTAGAAACATGTATATTGTCCATTGAATGGGCTCTCAAGTTTCAATAAATGCTTAATATTGTTGATCGGACTACAATATTAAGTAATTACAGTAATGTCTCGATATGTGTTGAAGGGACGTCCACGATAGAGCTCCATTGTCACAGGATAAGGGCCTTAGCGCCCTAAAAGATTACACACATTCCTGAGAAAATACTAATTCGATGACCTTTCTGTATTTTATTATTTTTTGATGAAACTGATGTCAACATATTTCTGACATTTTTCCGATTAATCGGTACCAAACGCGACACAATTCAAAGCATAGTTGTTTGTTTAATCCACCATTTAGAAGAACCTCGATTATCCGAACCAATGAATTCTCTATATACAACAGAATTTATTGTACAAATTAATTTAATCTAGCATTATAGGTGGATAACTACTCCATTATATTAACTATTCATACGTGACTGATTCGTTCGGATAATCGAGGTTCCACTGTATCGTGAATTAAACAACTACATAAAATCCGAACTGTGCCGTGTTTGGTATCATTTCAATCAGGAAAATGTCGCAAATATGCTGATAGAAGTTTCAATGAAATATTAATTAAATATTAATATTAATTCAATAACTTACTGTGTATCTTCAGCATTGAAGAGTCTTGTAAATATACTTTACATTTGAATGGGAAAAACAAGTAGCTAAAATCGGCACCAAGAACATAGAATACGAAACACGGACTACAAAAGACAGAACATAAAATATAAGATAAAAAGGAAGCATTGGTGAAACTACAGATAGGATTTCAAATTTATGCGAGTACAAACGAGGGGATCTCATACCGTCACGAGCAACTGCTCGGACATTGATATTGTTCATTTATTAAATTCGTCCGTCGCATACAAAGCTGCAGATTCTTTTCTTCTTTTTTTCTCCCCGTGGCTCAGCTCTCGGGAGAGGGACGGGGGATGAAGTTTAATCGAATTTGTTTGTTAGAGAAAGTAAGACTCACGTTGAATTCGGATCTAATTCTTCGGGAATTCTTCCAGTTCGAAGACCGATCCGTCGCGTCCCCGGGAACTTAAATGAGGTTTTGTGACGGTGAATTTTGAGCCCGACTTTCGAAATCCTCCGCAGCCTCGCCGCCGCCGCCGCCGTGGATAACAAATTTAGCCGAGGTTTAATTCGATTCGTCGGCTATTTATTCGCCTCGGGAAACACTCGGTTAGTTTTGTCATTTAGGAAGAGCCGCCGTAGACTGTCGTGACTTGACACTTAACAGGCGATTCATTTCGTGGTAAACACTTTTGATCACTTTCGATATGCATATTCATCCACTGGAGCAGGACTACAAAGCGATTCATTACCTCTTATCAAATGTAATATTCATTTGTCGGGTAATAAAATATGTATGAGCTCCCAATCATTTTGGTTCTACGACGTAAGACGCCATTTTGGATCAGGAGGATGCTTGGGCAGACGCTTCAGTCTTAAACTGTCCGGCTAAAGTGTTAAACCGAGAAGATTATTGCCGGACATTGCTAATTTATTTTGTGGACAAAATTGAATTGAAATAATGTCCACCTCGTTTTTCTTACTCGTGTGTTATAGTGAAAGGCGTCCTTTTTTTGTAAAACATGCTGTAATAGACCTAACAAATTTTTCGGCAAATTTTAACTCATCTAATTCGTTGAATAATTTGGCAGGAAGTAGACTGTTCAAAAATTAATCTAACTCATCTCGAGTAATAATTAAAAAAAGAATCTTCCATAAAGCGCCTTGAAAAATTTTCATCGATTTTTGTTAGTCGCTGTGCTGGGAATTTTGATGATGAAGAGCACCTAAAAATATGTCTGAGGATGTGTAAAATTGTTAAAAATCCATTGAAATTTGAGCGAAGCTTTGTAGAACGAATAATAACGGAAAAAAGACTTTCCAGTATGAAAAACGAGAGTTAAAAAATCTCATGAAAATAGTAAAGACGTGCGACAAAAGTTAGGCGTGTTCGGATTAGCGAAGTTTAACATCGCCCACGCTTGCAGGTGAGAAGTTCGATTTGGTAGGTCGTAATTATACGGTTAGAATGCATGGAATCCAAGGACAGTATGCTTTCTAGTTGATGCAACGAGGTCACGAGTTACCCGTGGCCTGCGAATCCAGGATTAAAATATGTAGCAAGTTCGTAAAACTAGACTGATTATGAAAAGGAATTTCCATTGTAAATTCTGTTTATCTTAACTTCCGAGTTCTGGCTCCGCTTACGGTGTTCTCGGTGGCCGGGAGCAGAAGCGAGAGAGGAAGCGCGCGCTCGCGCACGAGAGAGAGAGAGAGAGAGAGAGAAAGAGAGAGAGGGAGTTCTGGCGAATTCCGTGCTGTTTATTTCCTTGCAGTAGTTCGTATCGCGTACGCAAGTAACGAAGCGGGGAATTTTATCGAAGAGAGGCAAACGAGACGGTAAAAGCTATACAAAGTTGATGCGAGAACGAACTGAACGCGGCATAAAGCTATTTATCGTTCCGTTTGATCTTCAATTTTAAGAGCGAACGGCGGGGACGCGGCTCTGTGTTTCAAGATCGAGAAAGAGAGAGTGAGAGAGTGAGAGAGAGAGAGAGAGAGAGAGAGAGAGAGAGAGAGAGAGAGAGAGAGAGAGAGAGAGAAGAACGAGCCAACGGCGACGCGGAATAAAAGTGCGTTTTCGTTTCCTGGAGTTATTAGTGTGTTTATGGAATTAACCAAAATGCCGACTCGATTTTCCTGGGATTAAACGAACAAAAATAACGGCGCTAATGCGCGTCTCGCTGAGAGAAAGAGCATTACCGCGACGCGCACTGTTACTGTTTGCAATTGTGTGTTGAACGGGACGAACTCACAGTGTACACGCTTTTGAAAAATATAGAGAAGAAGCATTTTCTAGCGGAAAAAAGTAACGAGAAGCTAGCTGCGATTTTTTAATCCGGGCATGACGAGTGATCTCGTCATTTGGGCTTGACAAAGATCCGCAGTCTAGTCATCGCCATTTTATTCCAAAAGTCGAATAAATTCATTTCATTTACATTTCCACGATATAAATCACTGTGGCCCATTAAATTTCTCCGAGTGCAGAGGGTTAATTGAATTTGGGCCAGTACAGCATTGTAATTTTATGTCCAACAGAAAATAGTAAAACAAAAGCTGAAGCTTTTCATAAGTCATTAGCTGATCGAAAACATGGACTCGATTTATGGACATTATCAAAACGAAACCTTTTCCCCGTGTTTAAGTTGTCCTTAATGTCGTTAATTAAATTTCCTTTTTTCCGGAAAAATAATCAACCGTAAAGCAGCCCTTTAACCCAGATCCACGCAGCTGAAACAAATTTTAAAACATTACCACGACGGGTATAGGATTGAAAATCGAACATCCAATGAAACAGGATTTTAATGTTTGAAAAGCGATCGCGCGAATAACATCGAAATTAAAAATGTTCAACATCGAACACGATTTCCATCGAACAAGCTTCTCGGCAATTTTCTACCCTTATTACCAAACAAGAACATGTACCGTTCAATCGAATGTTGGTTGTGGAAATCCGTGAATTTTGGGACGTTTCTGTGGCACGATTTTTGCTTAAACAAATCAATCGATCCGACCAATTCCCAGTTTCTACATTTAATCGCATAACCTTCCAGTCAATGAATTCCAGCCCCCTCCGTTCAGTTCCAATATTTCTGTATCCGTTTCATCGTTGCTGAAGCCAGAATTGTCAGGACGAAGCCGAAAAACTAGTTTTGGGATTTTGAATCGTTGTCCAGCAAAAAGTCGAGCGTGTGGCCATCTGCCGTTGAAAAAAGTTCCGGATCGCATGCAAATCTCATCGAGCAGGGTTGCCAACGGTGACTGAAACGTCTACCGGAAATGGCGGAAAGCACTTGCGCTACAAAATTTCGTTGGGTTAGGTTTAAAACTGGGCCGCCGCCAATGCGAATGTTCGGTGGCTAAAGACGCGGACTTGTAAATGGAAATTCGAATAAGGGATGTTACGACGGGTTAGTTCACGCGCGACGTTTCTATCCCGGAAATTCCGTTTCGGCGGCAAATATTCCGGATATTTCACTGATAGACAGTTCAGCAAATGGTCTCACCGCCTTCTCTCTCTCACTCTCTCTCTCCCTCTCTCTCTCTTCCATTCTCTCTCTTTCCAGTTAGCTAGCTCCCAAGATGGAGCAGCTACACCCGGATACATAAGCTTCGGGAGTCAGCCGCGGAGCTGTACAAGATGTTAAACTCGAGGAAGATGAAAGTACAAAGTCTGCTCGTGACGCGAGTTACTTCAAACGCCACCGCTTCAACTTGGCTCGGTTGATGACAGCTTTGTTGAGCCGGGATCGGAAACTGCGTGCAAAAACAGGGCCGCGCAGAAAGCGAACGCCTGCGAATTGGCGAAACGGCTGACCCCGCATGCTTGCGAATTTTCTCCCACGGTGGGTCGTTTCTCTCAAATGGGTGGAATTAATTCTACAAATTTTTCTGTCGTGAAGTAGGTCACACCTAGACTTATATCGCCAGGCTGCGGATTTTATGCATTTATGACAAATATGAGTAGGTACAATTTGAAAGAAAAAATTAAAAATTAAGAATTTTTTCAAATTTAAAAATATAGATGCATTATTTCTAGGTTACCGAAGTCATTCGAGGGGTAAGGAATTTTCTACTCGGGTCTTGTCTCTTGCAATTGCCGCAGACAATTTCTATTCTCCGGGAAGATCCGCAGTCCATTGATCGCATTAGCTAAATAAATAAAAGTCAAATTCAAGTCTCTTACATTCTCATCTCGAGTGTTGGTGCCACGTGTTCTGTATCTGAGCGAATTTTATCTTCCCAATTAAAAATGGATTTTTATAGCCTTGGTATCCGTTGCTAAAACCGTAGTTCACCGTCACGGTATCAGATAAAGTAATATTCTTTATATTGGACTAGAATAGAGTCGATCAATGAGAGTCGGGAGAAAGACGATCGTTGAAACGGTAGAAACAGCAGGGAAGTCAATGTTATCAATAACACTCGAGTCGCCGGTTGAAATTGAACGCTACGCCACTGAGTGTCTTACATAAAAGCCCCAGGTTCACCTACCAGCCTGTACATACACGTACGTGGAATCGCACACATGCACTCGCGTATATATGCAGCACTATTTCTTCGAATTTTGGGGTTCGTCCAAATTGGATCTCGCGTATTTAGTGGAACGACCACGACTCCGGAAGGAATTCGTGGGTTACGCGCGTTACACGTACACGGGCTCGCGGTCCGTTCACGTGCACACCAGACTACAATAACAGCGAAAACGAATGACGATCCTGTTATTTTCTTCCCGCGAGAACCTCTCTATCCCCCGTAGTCCCTTCCTCTCTCTCTCTCTCCCTCTCTCTCTCTTTCTCTCTCTCTCCCTATCTGTGTACGCGTAGCCCTCTCCTTGTCCCGATCTCTCTTTTCAACAGTGATCTCTGCCCGGCCGCCGTGAAGTAATTCCGAGTGATTCCGGAGTGTTTCCATCGAATTACCCGATCGTGCTTTCTTGCAAAGCCGCGTCCACACTAGGACCCTAAGCAAAATGCCCACGATTGTCTCTGGCCATTGTAGTGATCGTCACGCCCTCTAAAGGTTAACTAAAACTTTACACACTCGGTGCAAGATCTTACGACGTTTAAACCAAATGGATGATTCTTCGAGGGGCCGAACTTTACAATTCCCCCCCTCCCCAAGATCTTGCTACATGTTCTACGTCATTCCCCTCGTTTAGATGCGATCAATGTACGAGTTTCATTTTTGGCGGAAATTACAAGTTCCCGAGATATTTGCAAAAAACATTCGTACTACCACATTGAATTCTGGCATAGATGCCGCTACTGCGAATATCCCGGGAACCTGTAACTTCTACTAATAATTAATACAACAATAATAAGTATTTAATAATAGGTACTTAAAGCTTGGGGTGGGGGTGATTGTAAAGTTCAAACCTGTTTAACACTAGTCAAATTTATTTTTATAAACAGTCACTTTCGGTGTTGCAGAAACCTAGTCCATGAAAACATTTCCCCGCGGCGAGCAAGCGCATTTGTCTATTATTCTCTAACTGTATAATCGCTTTCGGACTGAGCCCGACGAAGCACTCTTCGCAGCAGTCCCGAGCGTGTGGACGCGGCTTAGTGATCCGGTTGTTTCGCTTTTGTTAACGGGAAATAGCGGCCGAGTAATTGCCGGTTCGAGAGGAAAAACGGTGGATAACAGTGACGGTGTGTAGGGCGAAGGGGCGAAGGGATGAACGGCAAAGGGTGGGGAGGCCTCGAAACGTCGAAACGGACAAACAATTAGGCTTCCGGCAATCGAGAGAAACAACGGTGGTCTTCATTCTGGCCCGCGTCGGCAAGAATACACCGGCCGTTGTTGTTGTTTTCCGTTGTTTCGCGAGTTGCCGGACCGGTCCCGGACTGGTTTCGAGGATTCAAAGGGCTGAGTCAACCGGACGCGAAGACTTGGCCGCCGGAAGTTCGTTCTGAAGGACATAGAGAGTGTACCGTCTTCGCGCAGACTGCAGAAACTTCTCTACGACGAAGCCAATTCACCTCTGTTTTGGATTCTTGAAGAAAGACGGACCGGCGAGTTTGCTTCTGGTATTATAAACAGCCGGCATGGGATGATAGCTCCGGGGAACGTGGTTTGATGTTGTTTTATTGTTGATATGACCGGTGACAGGCACCGGGACTTCAGCTTTCTCAGGAAATGCACATCGATTCCTCGGGACTCTTCCTCTCCAGCGAATTTCTGATGGCCTCGGGGAATTTTTAGCGTGATGTTTTTTTTTTAAATAATTTATTTCAATTGACTTCAGATGATTGGGGAAGATAACGTGCACGGAGACGATGAGGTTAATTGGAAACGCGAATGTAGTTGGAATTTTTTTTTTATCGTAGAACAGAAATGTTTCAGATTGTAAAGGAACGGGATACCTGAAACGAAACTGTTACAATTAGCATTGAATTTTTTAATTGGGTCAGTTGACTTTTTCTTATGAAATGTCTCAATTAAAATATTCTCTTCCTTTCGCTCCATCTCAATGAAAAAGATCAAACATTTCTATTTGTACGGAGCGATAATTGTTCGGAGCCCGGCAGTTGGTCAATGATAATTTGATTGGCAAGTCACAAATTTGAAACGACGAGAACTCTGGTTTCAACTCTGGCGAATGAGGGGCGACAGTCACTACATACCAATATGGCGGTGCCCTTGCCGGTCAAAAACGCTAAAAATCGCGCACACCTTTACACACGTATAACTTTTGATCCCCTAGGATTGAAACCTGGATTTTCGGCACTTTCTCGTCAAAATCTACAGCATTACCTAGAAAAAAGTTAAAAATTTCTGATTTCCCGAAGTAAAGTTAAGCCCATTGAGAGACCCGAATATTTAAAATATTGACAATTTAAACAATTATATATTTGGTTCCTAGAAAAATCCACGGACCCAATATTTGAGCACTAAAACATTTGGCCTATAAAAAATCCACAATTTAAACATTGAAGACTTAGAAGCTTGTCAACCCATTACAAAATTGAGGAATTTCGGTATCGAGAAACTTGGTAACGACAAACTGCTCTAGTAAAACTTTTCAACACCCAACCCCCGTGCGTCCTGGTGAACCTTTAACCCGAGTAACACTTGAGACAACGGGCGCAAGCAAGGGCCAAGCCATATACCCTTCATCAGTACCCACCGAACGGCAGAGAGCCTGCTGCGACCAAACTTTAGTTTGCGCGAAATGGTCGCGCACTTTTCATTTGCTCTCGGGTTCCGAAACACAGAGTAGTTTGGTCGGTCCATAAAGGAAAATGATAATCACTCGGCCGACGGAGAAAGGGCGGTCGCCAGTCGGCGTTAAGCCGATTCCTGTGTATCGGAAACCGATGGGAAAAAAATATATTTGCAGGTTCCTTTTGTGCTCCGCCGACCTAATTCCGGCGGCCAATTCGCAATACCGTGCGCACACGATCGGCCCCGATGCCTGTTATTTGTTCACCCTTATGATGTGCCGACCCTCGAGGACTTTTCCCTTTTGAAATCAGCCCTTTATCCTGGCCTTTGCCTCCAAGATTGCAGGGAAAATACAGCGAGAATACAATTTTCTAAATTAAACAATTTTACACTGATCTGCAAGTGTCTGTGGATTTTGCACGTTTATGACGGAAATGCGTAGGTCCGATTTGGTATTAGGTGTACGCAAGTTCGTTTTATGATTTTTCTCTCGTATGAGGCTTCAAGTCTGAAATTATAAACCGGTAAACGTTCAATATAAAATCGGCAATTTCATGTTTCCGGATTTTTTAAAAATCGATTTTGCAACCAAAAATTCTGAAATAATTCACTGTCATGTGTGCTATTCGGTAGAATGTTCATGAATTTTTTCGAAATCTTTTGTTCAGTCGAGCAGAGAAGAAACAGAGCATAATTCATTAAACCGTGCTCACCCTATAACTACCCTTGTGGTAGGGGTACCGACTTGAAACTTGTCACAGAGGGGTTTCTTTGGGAGCCCTATGGAGTAGTATGACCAAAAAAGTCAATTTTGTTTGGGGGCATTTTTGACCATCTTATTCGGCTATACCCATTGACTCGTGCATAAGATGTTGAGAGATATTGATGTTTTTTCGATAATTCAGAGGAATCGTGGACCGTTGATCATAATCGGGCAGTGTTTAATAGTATTACTGATCCCCAGGGTTCGTCCAGGAATTGTTGATTGTTCAAAAGTCCTCGAACAATGTCCTTTCCCGAGATAGATTGCTTTTAAACGAGAATCTGATACGCGTTTTGACATTCATAACAGCGTTTCTTCCGGTAATCGAGAGCGACAAAGAATCCCTCGACCGCTGTCAAGCTGTCCCGTTGGTTGATTTCAAGTATACCGATGGAAATTTCTCGGGGACAGTATAAAGAAACTCTTTAAATATACAAGCATTACGGCGGAAGCCCGGCGAAGAGGAAAATAATTGATCGAGCGAGCTCGGAAAGGTTCGTTGACTTTTAACTTGTTAAACCGGAGGACGGTAGATTGTTTGAACTACCACCAACTCGTTATGGTTTAACCCTTCTGTGCTTGCGACCCTGCAGGGAATATTTAAATATCGGTTCTTTATAGGAGGAGATTTTATTTGATGTTTCAAACGAGATCGGTGTAACGCTTTTTAGTGTGCGAGGTGATTACAGATCGATTTTTACGATTAATTCTTCGGTGGGGTTTGTGCGCTGATTTTTTTAATCTGATTCCGTTGAGTTTTTATTCGGTTGTTATTTTCAAGGTTTGGTGTTTTATATTTTATACAATTTTTTTAAATAACGTTGATTAAATCGTGCCTGGTGAAAGAGGATTTTGACTCTAGAAAACAGGAAATGAATGTTGTAGATATTCGACATTAATTTTAAATATAAATTAAATTCAAGACGTAACGAGGAAATTAAATGATAGATTTACGAGTAAATAAGTCGTTTCGCTCTCAGTTAACGAATCAACTCTCTCAAAATTTATTGTAATTACTGCAGTCGAAATGAAATTGCGAAGATTTTATATGCGCATAACTAATACAGTAGACTAAACCCTGAAATATTAATTTAATTTTCAGATGGAAAATTACATTTGAGACTACAGAGTATTGGATTAACACAATTAGCCAATTCGGTTGAATCCTCTTGCACCTCTTATGGGAAACCGAGGTAGAAAATGTTCAAATTTCATCGTCCTTCGCTGGCATAACATGTCCATTTTTTTTTCTATTAATAAAATTCAAGCAAAGAGCCCGTCAGTCAGCTTGATACGGCGCGATATGCATCACCCACAGAGGTTCGAACTGTCTCAGCGTTTTTCAGGGCTGTACTCCTTTCTCTGCCCTTCCTTCTCTCGCTGCCTTTTTCCCTCCCTTTCAGTTCCTCACACCCTGTTCCCTCCCTGGGTGGATCATAAAACCCGGGTCACTTCGCCCCGGGGGTCCTCATTTAACTTCTCATAGAGCAATCGAGCAATTCGAATGTAATAAAAAAGGGCGGGCAACTTTCCGTGGGACTTGAAAGCGAAACGGGGTGCTAACTCGAATACGGTGAAGAAAATACGGGCCACGGCCTGAATGTGATCATGGAAGGGATGGAATCCGGTGAAAAAGGGAATCGAATCGAACGAACGATCGGTCAACGGTCCGCTCGAATTGCGAGAGATAGCAGAGACTGGCTAGGGTTGATACGTTTTGGAACAAAATCGTGTGAACAAAACAAAGTAACATTTTAAGGATATTCGATATTCTATTCTCTAACAGAGATAATCGTCAATTTTTTAGACTTAAACGGGAAACGGGTTTAAATTATATTTTTTCGTGAACGGTGTGCAATGTTCACAACCCTCTCATCTGTGGAAGGGGTTGCTACGAATTTTCACCCCAATAGATTGGAATCCTAATTGAGGACTCCAATTTTTAACTATTTAATTTAATGTCCTCCTTTAATCCTTGTTCATCCCTTAGAAAGTTTATGATAAAAAATCGGTGGACTCGAAATTGGCTGTCTCCATTTTTGTTCCAAAAGTGAAATTGAAATTTAAAAATACATAATGAGTCGTTAAAATTTCCACCCTCTGATGTTTAGAAATTTGCGCTTATGGCATACCCAATATTATATAATATTGAAGTGAACTCCAATAAAGAGTGACAGTATTTTTATTTTTGTTATACTTACGTAGGTAGCAACAGAAATTTTTCCCCACTACTATTTTGTAACTTGTTAAAAGTGGAATTTTTCACGTCCAATAATAGTATCTGTTATTTAAATAACACACAAGCAAAGGTAGAAGCCTGGATGAGATTCGAACAAATTGGTTCGATTGTAACGCACGGACACTCTATAGTGTTTAATCATCTATGCACCGAGCAACGAAACATTTTATTTAGGTAAAAAGTGCGAGTGGTTGAGTACTCGTGTTTATATTATAAAATGCATAAAATATATAAATTGCAGGCTTGATCCAGCGAACGTATAAATACCGAAAAGTCACGGTTCGTTTCTCGTTAAAAGAATATACAAGTTCATTATTTTTCAATCACGTTTGAAACGTTCAAGAACACTCCACTCCACGTTTTTTTCAATTTTCCATTCTGTTAATTGGATCTTGTAAATGCAATTTCGCTGACGTGCAGCGCGAAGGTAATGTTTCGATTATTGGTACGTTTGTTACATTCGATGGTGCGTTCGATCAATGGCGGAAAAACTTCTGATACGAAATTTAAAATAATTCTGCGCTAGATTTAATGCCTCATTAATTTAACCATGTCCAGTTGCCTGAAATATTAATTTTCTGCGTCGATGTCGATCGCTGTAAACCGAGCAATTATTTCTGGACAGTTTTCTGAATTAATTCGTCGAGATGAAATCAAATAAATAAATGTTTGAAATATTTCGAAATAATTTTAAACCGTTGAAGATATAATAGAATTAGGGAATAATTGTTTAGCTTCCAATCAACAGATCAAATCTTTTCAATTCTACTGCAATCTCTGCGTTATTATTTCTGCAAACAAATAAATGATCTGAAGAGTCAAAAATGCCCTTCAGCCGATTTTAGTGGGAAATGGCTGGTTTGATAGCCTACCAAGAAAGAACCCTAAAAGTTTTATCCCTATACCTCGCCTGTAAGGGTAGTTACGGGGAAAAAACAAAAAATCAGTTTTTACCTCATTTTCTAGATTTAATCGCGCTTAAAAATTCTAAAAAAAAATCTGACACTTTTAACACATTGAAACACATAGCCGACAATTTTTTCCGATTTTTCGGTTGGAAACTCTGGTTGTAAAAAATGAAAATCCTGGAAAAAATACTGGTATCATATTGTGGAAATTATTTGGACAGCTTTCTGAATTCATTCGTCTCGAGATGAGATCGTTCCGGAGCCAGGACTCATTTGAGGGGCGGGATCCTAATTTTTTACACCGCCTCGTAAACAAGAAACGAGCTACCGGTGATAGTGCACGGACCATGCAGGGGGTGGGGGGTGTGACAATTTAACTTGTGGCCACATTGGTGAAATCGCGCGAAACGTATTGTCGTTTTCGCAACCGGTCAGAACGCGATAAAATTCGCCAGGAAGTTTCGCGGTTCTTTCTTTCGCAAAATCCGGCCAAAAAGCTCGCCGAAAGAAAAATGGTTCCCTGTCCGTAACATGACGTAAAAGAGCAACTTAATCCCGTAATATCCGGCCGCGCTGGCCCGGGCTGGGAGGGAATTAATCTACCAAGTAATTAGCGATCCCACGCGAAAAGGATAATAAAAACCGGCCGGAACAGATTACCATTAAATGGCGGCGATCCGGCTGTTTATGAAAAATTTTTTTCCAGTTCCGAGAGCGACAAGGGATCCTGTTAATTGCTCCGGGAGCGTCTTTCAACGCCCGGCGATTTCTTGCCTCGCGAAACTTTGCCCGGACGTCTCCTCGTTTAATCCTTTCGAGACGGATTTATTTTTTTCCCGGGGAAAAGCGCGTTATCCAATAAGTATTTTCTTCGGGAACTTGTCCCTGAAACAAAGTTCGCTTTTACGTCGGGTAAATATTTATTCCGAGCTTCTCTTGGCCTTCTTGACAATAGTTACCCAAAGGATTTTCGCCTGGTTCTGGAATGAAATTGTGCTTCTTTCGTTGTTTTATGGTTTATGATAATGAAAAGAATTTATTTGACCCCCTTTATTCACACTAGATTTACAGAGCACTAAGTAGGACTATTTTATATCACTGCGGATTTTTGTGCAAATTTCCAATATGCAATAAATTAATTGAATAATTCCTGATAAAGGCATTTTAACATTTCCATAAACGCATATCAAACAATTTCCTTGAGGTAAATCATATAGTGCAGTATAGATTCGTTGCTAGCTAGATTGGTAGAGTACGTCTGACCACAGGCAATCCGTGACCCCTTGCGCGTGATTTCTAATCCGCGTGACATTTCCAATTTCACCTGTTTCACGATTTAAACGGAGCTTTCTATTCACGGTTATAGTCTTAAGCGGTCAATAATGCCACCGCCTAACGAAGTGGTTAAGAAATATTTAATTCTTTGCTCGACGCAATTTCTAGTACAAAAGTTTTCGCACAATCCAATTTTTTTTTACATAAATTGTCCTTTTCCAAAAAGTCCTTTCAACAAGGATCGATCTCGTTTAAATAATATTCAAATTTCTATCAAATGACTAATGAAGATGTGAATTTGTATAGAGACCCTATGAAAAATTCATTCACCGCGCGTCTTGATAAATTAGCAACACTGATTAAGAAATCCAGTCGACAAGGATCGACCTCGTTCATTAAAAATCCCATAAAACGGCTAGCATTAATTCTCGGCTGCAATCAACAGCGATAAATTCGATGGATTCGATAAAAACCAGTGGATTATTCGCGAGCACTCCTGACGCAAATAATTATATAATGCTCAACAAAACAG